>NC_059074.1:80336448-80639478 GCF_020497125.1 Mauremys mutica | reverse complement strand
TCCAAAGGGTTTCCTTCCCGGTTGATCATGGAGATGAACCCGAATCCCATTCGCACATTGAACCACTTGCAATGGCCTGTTCCGTGCAAAACCTGGGATTCCTCCTCTTCCTGCTCCGGCAACTTCCCGGGCTCGTCTCCACCTTTACTCGCCCCTCCTGAAGGGCGGGGGGGGGGGGGGGGAGACACAGACACAAGATGCAAAGCAAAGAGTTAAATTCTGGTAAATGTCCTTTGCCTTGTACAAAGGGATTGCTACACAGAGGAGAGAAACATACACACACACACCCCACACCACCCGCACATTACAAAATCAACCCGTTTTCTTTCCCTGCAGAGAAAACCATTAAAAAAAGCAAACCCACAACCCAAAAAGCAGCCAGGGTAACAGAGAGGAAACCACGCATATGCTCGCTCGCTCGCTCTCTTTCTCCCAGAACAGCCCACGTTTCTGTATATACGTGTATTTTTCCATTTCACGCCAACTTTCAGCCATACTACACCACAGAACGCGATACTTTACTTGAATATTGCTGGTTTAGGACCGATCCCATTTTCCAACAGAAATGCTCAGCTAAATTATTCTCTTCTTGTAAAGCGCGGGTGGGGGTGAAGAGGGAATGAGCAAAAACGGGGCAGATTGCACAACAACGTGTTATTGCACATGCAGCGGCGGATCCAGCACTATTTTCCAACGTGCATCCACCCCCCACCCCTTGGAATAACTTTCAGTTAAAGTTGGGGGGACAGGTGTACAAACGTTTTCTCATCCCACCACTGAAACTGTGCTTAATCGTACAGGAACAATTCAAACAATAGCTCCCTGAACGCTTTTCAAGTTGTGTGAATCGGTGTGGGCGGTACGGAACATTTTTGGAAATCCGTAACAATAGGTTTGTAGAAAGCCCCCTTGCGCGATCTGATAAAAAAAAAAGAATGGTGCCTAGTGGGGTTAAAAAGAGGAGGAAGGGGAGGGGAAGAGAGAGAGAAAAAATCATAGAAAAACAATAGAATAAGAAAATTAACCTTCGGCCATGTTGCCCCACGGGCCCTCTGCTCCAAACTCGTGAGATGAAAACTTTCCCTTTGGATCGAAGTGGTCTTCTGCATCAATCTAACATCCTGATTTTGAACGATCACAAATTTAGCTCGCATGGTCTAATGTGCTTTCCCTCTTTTGATTTTTCCCTTTCTCTCTCCCTCAGTTTCTGGCCCCCTACGCACACGTGACTTTGTCAATTACATGCTTTCTTGCGACTAATTTCACATCGGATCCTTAAGGGGTTGGCAAGAGTCTGAAGTAGCCAATCGCCATTTCAATTTAGGCTGACACACCAAAATAATTTATGAATGAACAAGAAAATTCAAATACGAACTTGTATTACAGCTAATTTTCACACTTCACGGTAAATCAAGATGACGTATTTTGGGGGTTTCTGTGCGCGTGTGTATATACACATATATGTAGAAATACACGTATAGCTACATAGTTACACCCCACCTCAGGCATACAACTGAGATTATTACTATATATATGTACAGTCATAGGGAGGAGATATATTATGCGACTAGACACACAAATATGTATACAGGATCACATATGCTATGTTATGTGCACTCTGTACAGATACACACCTTACTACGCATATTGCCATATGTACAAAAATATGTACAAATTTTCAAGTGTTGCTACTTCCTTAATAAAAGTGGCATTCAAACACCTTTGAATCATAACTGTATTTTTGCCTTTTAACCTCGTATTTATTTTCGTGTAGACACGTTAGCCAAAATTCGACTGCTTCATGGAATTTAACAGGCTAATCACCTTATTTTAACCTACTGAGGTTGCCAGGAAAACTTTATATGTACTATACTCAGAAACATATGCACACTTGGGGTCAACATATACATGGAGAATCGCTGGTGTTCCTCCCTTTGTTTCACATGACTATTTCATATTCAAAAGAAACGCGTACCGGAAACGCGATATCACCTTAATATGGTTCAGAATGTGTTGAGGTTTAGCGTTTCAAAACATTTTTGGAGGGGGATGGGGCGAGGGATTGCACTTCACAGGTTTCTCCGCCATCTCTTTCCGCGGGAGGGGATGTGATTAATGACTTCCTAAATAAGAGCCCAGTTTTCAAGCCTAGCATTAGAGTGAACCTCAATCAGCAGCGATTGTTCTCCAGGAGCATGGTGGTGGTGGAGGAGGAGGAGGAGGAGGAAAGGCTGAAAGAGAAAAGGAGGATTTGCTAGGGAGGAGGAAGACGAAAAAAAAAGAACAGGAGGAAGAAGACAAAGAGAAGAGGAATAATGCTGGGCTGGAGACTTAACTTTTAAATCTCCACTACTAGTGGGTGGGAGAGTCAAACACATACAAGAAAAAAATATCTAACGGGCTTGATAGCCTACAGCTTTCACCTATTCCTTCACGAATTCCCTAGGCATTGGACCTCTCTCAGGTATACAAGTAGGAAAAAAACACATCTGTTATTTCTACTACTGTACTTCGGTCGCACCTATTTCAAATAATACATTTTAATATGTTAAGAAAAAAAATACTAATCAAAAGTGTCTATTTCCTTCTTTTTCTTCCTGGGGAAGAACATGGATAAATATATATGTTTGGTTAGGTATGAACAATATAAAACCACATTGCCCATTTTTTTCTTGTCAGTAAACATCCTATTCACAGGCACTACACAATCATAAACAGATTTTTTTCGGACACTTCTGCCCCCGTAACATTGAAAAGGTAGGTTATACCTTGTTAAAATACGAGAACACTGGGTTGAATTATTTTCTGATTAAAGTGGCATTACCCCTCCTATCCCATCCACACAAACATAAATAAATAAAAAGCCAAAACAGCAAACTGTGATCTGCCCAGAGTTTATACAATTGTTTTATAAAATTTCAAAGCACTTGCTGTTTCAGTCTGCCCAATTAGGCAAAACCTCTTTGCTCTGATAGGCCTGTTTACTCTTTTTTGTTGCTTTTCAGGAAAGTGTGTAAATCACTTTCCTTTGTCTTTAATTTCTGTTTGAAATAACAAGGTGCCCAGTTGAACATTTGGTAAAAAGAGAAGGGGGTGGGCAAAAGTGTAAAAATACAAGCAATCTGGCAAGTGGAGCAGAAGCTCTAAATCCTGAAATTCCTTTGCAGTCTTCAACCGTAAATTTCCTATAGGTTATTTCAACAGTGGAGGTCGACTTCCTACACTGACCTGCCTTTACACATTTGTGCAATAAACCATTCCTTTTTTCATTTCCACTTCCTAATAAATGCAATTATTTTACTAAGATAAATCAATATTCAACTCACTTTATCTAGGTGGAAGATTAAAAACTAAGTATTTCCCATATATATGTGAACTACTATATATAATTTCAATTCTGATATAATCAATGGAAAAATAAAAAGCAGGGCAGCTGGAGAGAATATGTAAAGTCAAACGAATGTAGTGTATATATGAAAATATCTATCAACTATTTGATATGTCTACCAAAACCAGGAGGCATCTATAGATACAATTTTTTATTTTTTTGATAGTATCTGTTATAAGAGTCTGTATTCTTCTGAGACTGGCCTCCTCTATGGGCATTTGGCTGAAAAATGCTATGGAGACTAGACTCTTGGTTTTACTGATACTAGACACAAATAAGTTGACCCAGGTTGTTGTTGTTGTTGTTGTTGTTTTAATGGAGAAACTGTTCTTTGTTTCCAGATAGTTTGATTTTAAAAAAAAAGCAATACAGTATTATACTTTTTTATCAGATTAAAGGGACGAGTGTGAAAACAGCAAAAGAAAGCTGAATGCAAGTATAAGAGATAGTTGCAAAGGATTTCCTACACTACAAAATAAATGCTGATTGTGTACATTAGGCGTATTAGGGAGGGGGAGATTTGCAAGTGGTCTTTACTGAGATTTTCAGGCCTCCAGTATTACTGGAATTAAGGTTGGGGTCACCGGACTGGTCACTGGTGTCAGATGTTATCGACTCATTCATTTCCTGCAAAGGACATCAGCCTTTCAAGTTTTGTGGAAGGTAGAGAGCGGTTGCCAGCTGGGAACGCTCAAAAACCTTCCAAAATTCATTCACAAACAATCGGCCACAAACACTTCTTTTTTTAAGCAGACCCAGGTCGGGGAAATTCGAGGATCATTGTCATATTTCACGCGTTAGAAAGATGCCGCTGTCTGCCCTCCCCGCAGAAAACAGGCTTTTTCGTTGAGATAATTACACGGAGAAAGAATCGTATTAATGAAGCTGCCCCAGGACCCCTTTGGCATCAAAACGGCCAGAGCTCTGGTGCCTGTTTTCTAATTTGTCATGTTTCTAAAACTTCTCTGGTTTTAATTTTTTTCTCATTTCCGATTTCTTTTAATACTCCCTTCCACTCCTCCGTGTATTTGAATCAAAACTCATGTTTAACACTGTGAAAACTGAGCTCTTAAGATAACTTCGATTGTGCATGTTTTAAAAACACGTTGTAGTTTTGCTCAGGTCGCTAATCAAGAAAAGCAAGCGAGCGCGCCTCTGCCATTGCCCTGTGATAACCACATCGAAAAGGGGGTGGAGGGGGGGGGCTTCCTTTTTTAACTATTATCACTCAGCGCTGGAAGCCCCATCTTCCCCTCCCCAGAGCCAGCGATGGCCCATTTCACTCAAACGTGCCGGTGGGTGTGTGGGGGGAGAGGGAGCCCATGCGCGCCGCGCTTGGTGTCCTTTATTTCGTGCAGATCAGACGTGCCTGGTGCTCGGTGCGATGGTCTCTATTAAAACCAGATCCGCCGCTGCTGCGGTTCTTCCGAAAACGAGGGGGAGGGGCAGCGCCACTGCGGCTGGTCAGGTCAAGTCACCCACCCTTCTCTCCTCCCCCACGTGGAGCCAGGTCCCAGGACCTGGCTGAGGGGCGCTCCTGGCTTTGCCGAGGAACTCACCCGCTTGGCAGGGACCAGACGCGCCGGCGCCCTCCAAGCCTGGCCCCACGTGGGAGCCGGTGGACTCCCGCCTTTCGAGCACCTCCTGCTTCTAGCCAACCCGGGCCTGCTTCCACCAAGCCAGCCAACTTTCTGCCCCTCCCCACGCGAGGAGGATCCGCACGGTCCCGCCGGAGTCGCGCGACGCGGCCGGCTAAGCGGAGCGGACCTGTCATTGGGTGGTTCAAGGTGGCAGACAGGCTCATTAACGCGGTGGGGCCCAATCCAGCCCCTGGGGCTTCAGGGAGATCCGTGCTCTCCGGGTTGTTACCGGCAGGGATGTCCCCGCAAAGTTGCATTTTAAAGGAAAAAGCTCTGCTGGGACGGGGAATTCCCCACTCCCAGGAGCTGCTCCCTGCTGGGAAGATCGGGTCTGTCCCATTGGATCTAGGTAGCGCTGCCAACCTTGGATGTTCCTTTAGTTTTGGAGATTCCTCCTGAGCCCTCACGTTAGGAACCCAGAGTCTGTGTGTGTCAGGGACATGACACCCCCCTCCCACACACACAGTGTTTGTCTTCACAATCAGACAGCTCGGTCGGGGCTGCAGTCGTGTCATGTCGAACTGTTTCATCAGAGGAGTAAGGGGGTAAGATCACGGCGTGGGAAGGCAAGAGAGAAAAATCAGCTGATACAAAGGCTCTTCCAGCCTATGGTCTCACCTGCAGCGCAGGCGCCAACATTGGCCTGCGGATCCTTCTCTGCTGCAGCCTGGGCACCCCAGCGTTCACTATAAGCGGGGCCAGGGCCGTGATCTCCATTCTCACACGCCCCGCTTTTTTTTTAGCCTCAGTGTTAGTTTTTTCGGGGGAGTTTTCTAAGATCATTAATGCAGGAGAGTTTGGTATGGCTGCTTTTCATATTCAAATCTTCATTATGTGAAGATCCCAATTATTACCTATATAATCCCTCCACGGCGACCACTTTCCATTATTGACCTGCAATACAACGAATACTTCAAGCCCTCTGGCTGACTTTGTTGAAAAGACTGTTGGATCTAGGTAGCTCTGCCAATTTTACTTGTTCCTTCAGCTTTGAAGATTCCTCCTTAGCCTCCCTAATGTCAGGAACCCTGGGATGTGTGTAGAAAAACAGCGAGAGGAAATGTAACAATGCCCTAAATCAGCTAAAGCGGTTCCAATGAATAAAACGCTTTTTTAAAAAAGGGGAATCTCTCTTTCTTTCCCCATTTCACTGTTGTTTACGGTGATTTCCTTACCCCTTTCGAAGACTCCAATGTCCCGAAAAGTTAACACCTGTAAATGATGTCTGTGTGTGTGGTGTGTGGTGGTGGTGGAGGTGTGTGTGTTATAATAACATCATTTTTTTCTCCCCACCTTACTTTTTTCTTATACTGTGGGGGAAAGCCTATCCTTCTTAACCGAAGATGCTTCTTAGACTTATTTTAAAATTTAAATTAAATAAACCTCGTTGCGATTGAATTGTTCTCTCCATAATTATAAACAACGAAAAATTCAAACATACATTTGTATACATATGTTTGAATATTAAGTTACTAACATTTTATGCTAATACCTTCGCTATTTACACGTTTTTAATTATTGTATTGTTAATTATCGATTAATTTAATGGACTTAAATATTTCCATTTTTTTCCAAAAGTTATGAAATACTTAATTCAATCATAAAATGGTTAGTTTTCCAGCCATTTGTATTTTGAACACGTTGTTATAGAAAATTGACATCACACTGCAGTGGAAAATAGTGAGGTATATAAAAACTTGATGATGAATGAATGTTTTTAAAGGATGTGTCACATCTCAAGGAGGTAGCTGAACGATTGAAATATACCTAATGTTTATTTTAAGTCTGAACTTTGAATATGTTAACAAATATTTATGAACCACGATTTTCTCTTCATTCCTGACTAAAATATTCCATATCTTAAAGCCTGTATTTTATTTTTTACGTCCATAGGTGGTGTTATTTGAATTAATAACCGGATTTTGGTGGGGGGGGAAGGTTTTAAATAGGTGATTTGAAATATTTTATAGTAAAAAAAATAAAATGAATGTTGATACTGAAAGTGATACTGTAAACATTCCGGAATAGCTAACAATGCACGCTGCATTTTTGCCTGTAACTCTGATGGTTTGGAGAGGCATTATTAAAATACCCGACACTGCTCTAATCCTAGACGTAATCCGAAGGCATTAGGACAATGAGAGCCCTTCTAGAACTCACTGCAAGATGTGGCCCCGTGTACATTAGCAGTTTTTCAGCTGTGGATTTGCAACTGATAAGGATTGCTTCCATGGTTAGATTTAAGGAGGCGCCACATCAGTAATTTGCGGAAAATGTGGTTATATTTGGAAAACCAGCCCTACTGAAGACTCCCTCTGTTGTAAAACCACTTGCATCTCACTGTCAAAAACATTCAAAATAGATGGCACATAAGAAGACATTGTATATGCTTCCCTAAATTTCATTTCGGGAACGAAGGAAAGGAAGAGAAGCCTAGGAATTAAAGACGGCAGCTGCTTCTGAAAGCTCATATTGCTTTTTCAAACTTCATAGTAATGGCAGCAACCATTGGGTTGAGACCGAGCGACTGTGTGTGTTTAAGGTTATCCCGCCCACTGAGCAGGTAGACACACCGGTCTCCGTTACCCATTTTAGTAACGGCACGTGCACATACTACAATATATTGCTACAGCGATTATGGGACCAACCCTGCTCCCATGTGCAGTCAACAGCAACACTCCCAAAGGGAGCAGGATCGGGCCCTAGATGGAGGTATAATCTGAAGGAGGGTTTGTATTATGTGGTGCATATAAATACATATGTAGCTCTTTACTGTACAGAGAACCTGGATGCTATGGACGCCTGTTGCCCACTGACTATTCTGAACGGCTATATCTGAGCAAAGCCATTGCTTTAAGCACAAGATGTAGCTCGCGATTAAGCATGCACGGAATTCCCAGCCCATTGTGCCGCTGCGTTGCATAAGCCTCACTCAGCGGGGTATGTGTTTAGTGCCTCAGGGAGGGGGATAAAGGACAGCACCAGAGGACCCTCGGCCCCTTTTATTTGCTAGTCTGAGTGACGTCAGGAGCACCTTACAGATCCCTAACAGACATGCGCCTAACAAAAAAGTAGCAACTGGAACATATCCAAAACCATTAAAGTTCAGTGGGCAGCAGGAGAGCACCCAACAACGCTACAGAGCCGGAGCAGGGCTGGACACAGGCTCCATACAACTACGCAAACCCTTGAAACCAAGGTAAGCAACCGAATATGATCACCCCTTTTCCTAACGCGGCTATTGTAAATACATGTTCTAAGGAACCAGGCAGCGGACAAATGGGGAAACAAAATGTGAACAGCGGGTGCTGCTGTAGGGAGAGTAGTTGGGCAATGAGTTTTCCCAGGTGACCATTTGCAAAGTGAAATACCGGATTTGTTAGCGCAGCTTCCCGGGAATAAAATCAATAGATACTGCCTAACGAAATCTGACAGATCAGTGAACTTTGAGGCGTTTTTTCAGTTTCATATGCCAATAAAAGTGTTTGGCAACGTATAGTGCTGCCTCAAAAATAGATGTAGGTAGGAATTGTCTATGAATGTGAGGATTGTGCATGATAACATGTTTACATTGCTGCTGCATTAAAAATCAATTTAATATCGCTAAAAGATGGGCACTGACCTTTTACTTGCTGATATGTTTGTTATACTTAAAACTACTTCGTTTTTTAATCATTAATAACTCGACCTGTTAGAAGAACTATGGTGTGTCACAACCATCTCTAAGAGTAATTCTGTAATGTATTTCAAGATGGCTTTAAATCCATTATTTAAGCTCATAGGCTGACACCTGGGAATAAACATTGTATACTATCTTTTTGCCTCTAGCCCAGAAAAAAATTCCATTTACAAACCGTTAGATCAATCAAGAATTCCAAAGTCAAACCTTGGAGAAAAATGAATGAAATTCTTTCTTCGATTCTAATCGCACTTTTCTAGACAGAAATTTAGATTCATTACAGTCCATTCTGTTGTGGGAGTGGGAGGCATAAAGTAGTTATCAAATACCAATTCCCCAATCATATATGAAAAGTTAGCAATGTAAGACTTTTTTTTTTTTTAAATAAAGACTGACCTGGGCCTGAAGAGACCTTCTTGAATGACCTCATCGTCTTCTGAGGAACCTAAAATCAGAGAGTTGAAGTCAGTACTAGCCGGCAAATTGTACCAGAGCACCGTATTTAATTACCTCTTCTCCAGTTTAACGGCTCATTAGAAGGCCATAAAATGCCAGGGCTTTGACTCTGTGAAGTGACCTGTAAACTTTTTAACTGTTCATGACTTACCTAGCTCATCAGAACCACAATTAGATAACCAAAAGGTAACAATCAGCCTGTTACAAAAAAAAAGGAGTGGGGGGGTTCTCCATTCTTTAAAGTCATTGCCCCATTAATAGTCTTCTTATAAAAGTTAATGAGGAAGTAGACAAAATACACGGATTTGCTGGATACTGCAAGGTGTTGTTTTCACTTATCAATATTTCATCACAATAGGTAACTCAAGTACTAGTGGTTGTTGGCTTTGCTATGCTTAAATTGTACACTTTAAATCATAAAAATATCAGTTTGTGTCTTTATATATACTTCAAAGGAAGTATCTTGTAATAAATTTTTGGTCAAATTGTACTAAACATTATAGGTCCTAGTATCAACCTAAGAGTATCAGTAGGTAAATGCCTTCCCTTTAATACTAGTAAAATCCCAGACAATAGTTTGCATTTTAAGCCAATACTTACAAAGTCTCAATAAATTAACAAAAATATTTGATCAGAGACCAACACACAATATGGCTTTGCTGGTGCTAGGTGTATTTATGGTCCACTGCCAATTGAGCAGGATCTATCTGATTTCATATCATAATAATGCCAACAAAAATGCCATGTATAGTAGATATTAAGAGGCACCCAAGGAAAGCCACTGTGCTTAGAGTAATCTTCTTGCTCAGGCTGTGCAGATTGTTTAGAGCAAGGAAGATGAATAGATTTGAACATGCACAAACTCACCTGCTACCAGCCTATGTCCTTTTTGTCTCCCTCTACCTGATTTTTATACTACTTTAAGTAAGACCCATCCAAAGCAAATAAACGACTTCATGCTGTTGGGTTTTTTTTGCAATGTGAACCTAAATCTCTTCTGCCTTTAAAGAAAATGGAGATTTTTTGCAATAGGAGAGCATGTCCTGACTGTTGATTCTGGCCTTTTCCTACAAATGTGGAAACTCCACCTTCGTTCTCTCACTGTGTGAACAGCCAAAGACAAGTGAGAATCAAATTTCTGTATATTAACTTCTTATCCTCTAGTTAACCCCACTTCTACACAACATCAGCATCTAGAAAAAGTGATAGCCAGCTTGTTTTTCCTTGCAGTGCAATAACAGTAGCAACTGGTCTCCGGTTTTTCTTTTTGTGATCATCTATAGCAAGTTTTGCTTTCCAGTAGAGCAGTATATAAATTCAATATTAAACCTAATCTGCCTTTTACACCTTCAACTATTACAGCCCAATCCCTGTTTTACTTGTCTCTTCTGCCAACCTGCAGCTGTGTGGCTTTTGTCTCGGATTTAGCTACATTATTTATGCAGCATAATGAAATATGCAAACACAGAGTAAGAGATCCTTTCCTGGCTTTGACAAGTGATGTGGTTTATGGGAGGATTCAAAATAAAGCACTTTGGAAAAGAAATATATTAAGAATTGCAGTAACTACAGAGATTGGTACACCCTAAAATTAGATAGGGTTTTTTAAAAAAGCCCTTGTTTTTGTGACTTCATTCAATGTATTTGTAAATATTATGTATATAAATATGTGGATATCATAAGCATCATAATAGATCATTATACAGAAAGTAAATGGGATGTAACTGTTCTAAAAGACTTGGTGTTAATTGTTTCTTAATAGGATATAGAAGTCCTGAGATATAATTGTAAGAAATGCTAGCTTATAAAACGAACTTCAAAAGGCTGAACATCTTAATTCTATTAAATTAATTCTTAAAACTGTATAGTCTAAACAAAACTAGTTGTCATATATTCTACTGCATCATACTGAAGCCAATAGGAATTTAGTCACTGATTTAAATGGGAGCAGGGTTGGACCCTAAAGCAGCTAATGGTAACAGTGATCGCTTAGTATTTTCCTACACTTCAATATAAACATTTCAAGCAAATTGGGATCTGCTAGTGCTGAAATTGAAATTCATATTTAAATAGACTTCATCATTGCTAATATCATTTAATAAATGCTAATCAAGGATTATATAATAATCAAGCCTAGGAGGGTTTTGGAGAGAAATTATTCTTTGCTTTAATAGCCCGATTAAATGTCTATAGACATTTAATCATAACATGTCTGAGTGGAAATTAGTTATAGGAATAAAGTGATATTTGAAGATACCATGCAATCATCACAGAACAGGAAATCAAACCTATTCAAGGAGAGTGAAAGTTAAAGTTATAAATTATACCTATGAAATAATCTTTACTTTTGTTACAGATAACACATACAATCATTTGAGGGTTTTTTTCTGCCACTTACTGTTTGTTTATCTTTGGCAATTCATTCGTATTGGACAGTGAAAGGCAACAGTATGCCTCTAGTCATTCATTTTTCCCCAAAATTCTCAGTGGCCAGCAAAATTATACAGTGTTTTGGATTTCACATAATGCAGAGAGTTAATTAAAACAATTTTACTGCCATATAAAAATTGCATGTATAGTCTAGGGTAGAAAATCAGGTATTTATAGTTTGCCTGTTTACATACAAAGTTGTTTGTTCTATTTCAGAGATTAGCTAGAATAAAAATTTAAGACAATGAGCCTGCTCCTGCCTCCACTGAAATCAATCATAATTTGGGCATTGATTTTATTGTGAGCAAGAGTGGAATCAATATTTTATTAATATTGTTTAAAACAGTTATAAAACACATCAGAACACAAAAGTAAAATATACAATAATAAAAAGTTACTACTAACTAGTGAGCAAATATCATATGGGACAGAAAAAGATACAATATTCCTTTATTTTCTATTTACAACTCTTATCTAGGATGGGTTTTTTTAAGGATTTCAGGTGTACCTGTCCTACAAACTGAATTAGATAAATTGTGAACACCTAAATACTACAAGAAGTTTATTTTTAAGAGAAAATGCCAGGTACTCTTTTTAAAAAATGACCTTATGGTAACAAACAATTTTGTTTAAAAACTGTGAATTAAAATATATATATAGTATATAGTATGCTTTACCTTTTGTACTTCATTCAGCTGCTGGACAGTAACACAGACTAATCAGTTTATTTTTGTTTATAGTCACTTCAACTTCTGATTGAATGCACTAGCAACATGCTGCACTATCTTAGATGCAAATGCTGCAGAGGAATGTTAAATCAAACAAATTACTTGACACTTAACAATACTAACATGTTTATGAATTTTTAGAAATATCAATAGTCTTAAACCAAAATCCTAAATGATGGGTCTAAATCTCATTAAAATGTTTTTTCAAAGATTTCTGGTATTGTATCCCTTACTTTCCTTTAATATTTCATTAAGTAAGATACAGAAATCAATTTAAAATATTGAATTACATTCTGTAAAATGCAAAACATCTGAAAAACACCTGAAAAAGTTTTTGGAAATAAAAGATATAGAATAACACTGGAACTGATCCACGTCCTCAAGCCAATGGCTTACCTATTCAATATTGTATAATTTGCTAAGGATACAACACAATTCCTGTGAATTATTCTCTTTTGAAATTATATAACTAGATTTCTTTTTCTTGTGTAATTACATACATTGTGTAATTTTGTTCACAATTTTCTTCCCATCCCAATACTGTGAGTATTGCACTAAACATTTTTAGGAAGTGAAGTGATAAAGCAGATGTGGGAAAAGTAACTCCTTTTAATTATCTTCTAAATTCAAAAATTCACCTTGAAACACTTTTTAATAAAATCCTTCAAACTGACTTGGTTTTGTTTTGTTTTTTAATGATCAGCAAACAGAGGTTTAATCTTTCTTTACTGATTTGAACCTTTGAATCTTTTGTTATGTGTTAAATTGATTACCCTCTGTGGTTAACAATATAAATAGCTTGGTGATATTCTCTAGATATGTTTTGCTGACATATGAAAGGAGTTAAGGTGGACTATTTGGTACACAATAATGTAGGCATTTCTGATAACCAGCAGGCCCAGTTCTGCTCCCATTCAATCAGTTACTAGACTCCCATTTGAGTTCAGTTGGAACAGGCGCACATAAGAACAAAATCTGCTCCCATTGACATCAAGACTCTAAACTGTTCTAGTAAAGCAATGTAAATTGGGAATAACTAGCTCCATTGACCTCAAAGGTGTGGAGTCTGCCACTGACTCCAGCAGGACCCACCGACTCCCAACAGGACCAGCATTTGACTCATAAAAGTGAAATACCACCATTCAATTTAATTTTTAGTTTCTTTTAAATGATGTGCTCTGACCCCAAGATCAACGAGGCTAAAACTTTACTATTAAATAAAAATGTAACTTTAGTGCATATGATTAAAGTGACAATAATGGTATAATAAAGAAATACAGTGGGATAAAATCATTTCTCATTCCTTTAGTGAGATTAATTATTCTTAATCCATATTATCTATTTTATATGTTCTGTATTTAGAAGAATATGAAAAAATCTTAAGTAGAAAACATTCTGTATATTTAATAAAATTCTGTAACACAGAATAGTGACCATATTTTCATACAATTGTAACCAATTTTATTTTTCAAGGGTACAAAAATATGTCTAAACATAAAATATTTTGAAAAACAACTATTTAGCCTCTTATTTACTTGTCAGCATTTTGTTCAAATTTACAGCTAGCATGTAAAATAGTACCGGTAATTTAAGCCAATTTGTCAAATTTGGAGCAATTTGCATTTTTTAAGCAAATGAAGTTATAAATACACCTTCTTTTAATGGGGCTGAACTAGCTTTCAAAGTGATTATCTCCAGAAGTAGCTTATTGTTCTTTTGTTCACAATAAATTGAGTACTAGTGACTGAGACAAATAAGAACATCCAAATGTATTAGATATTTTGCATAGTTTATTACTAGGCTTTGAAGGATTAGATTTTTGTGGCAAATGTCAACAGTGATTTCACCATACACACACACAAAGCAATGAAAAAATATTTCTACTGACAATCAAAATTTATAGATAGGCAGAGTAAGAAAAATGCTTCTTGAGAATTTATCAGAATTTGATTTAATCAGTTATACAGCTTTAACTTTTTAAATCTCAGCATCTATTATTATTAATTCTCAGACACCCCCATAGTTTCCTGCAACCATGAAATCTTAAATAGATAACAATTGAAAAAAAGTTAAAAAGAAGTATCATCCATCAGTTATAAAAAAAAAAATCTAATTCTGAAAAGCATACTTATGATCATTGGTTTAATTTGTATTCAAATTATTAAAAAAATTAAAATATATCTTAAACTTGTGGTTTATATTCATTTTGAAGCCATTTTTAAGAATATTTGCTCACAAATGAAATAATGCTTAATAAATGTTGGAAAGATGTGTGTCAAATAAGAGCTGTTATGGCAATATTGTAAATTTTAAAATTATTCAGCTTTTACCTTGTAAAATATATGTACAACCCTTCCATTCCACATAATGACACTACATTGGATATGTCCTCTACAGTATAAATGAGGTATGAACATCACACTGAATATAATTCTAAATCTGTGTTTGTAACCTTTCCTTAAACTCAACAGAGCCTCAATTTAAATGTAATTATTAAGCCAAAATTAGAATATGGATCTATACATAAAATGAAACTGTAAACTGCATAACGTATAATTTGCAGTCAGGTAATAAAAGCAGTTTTTGCCAATTTGAACTTAACCATGTTAAAACTACTTCAGTGGATGAAATTGCTGTTCTATATGTATTGCACTACTTTTTTAAATTTTACTTGAAAAATATTCTATATGTTTAAAAAAATTCATATACTTCTGTAAAAGTTTCAGCATGATTGGTTGTACATTCTAAAGGAGCAATTCTAAGTTCATTTGTTGTACTTCAAATTAATATTTACTCTTCATAGAGTTAGCACTTCACCTCTGCTACATCCTTTGCACCCCACACTACTTTTGTTGCTTTTATACAGGCCATTTATATGTAAAACACCAATTTTTTTCTGTAATTATGATTAGTGAATTATCATTTAGGAGTCTAACAGATTCACAAGCTTAAATTTGGCTTCTTCATAGGTCTTCTTTTTGGTGTGAGTATTAGGAATTTACCAGGAAAAAAGCAACCAAGCTAAAGAAAACATATTAAAAGTAAAATGGTATAATGTGTGGCTTATCAAAAGACAGTGCTTACAGCACTAATGTCAATCTAATATTGACATATTCTTTTCACGTAAGTCTGGGTAATGCAGCATAAACAGTTCAGAGTATGTGAAATTTTCCTAACTGTAAAAGAAAATAGTTCCATGTAATAAACATTCCTGCTGAGTCATTGTTTAAAATAAGTTATTGAACAAAATAATGCAATGGTAGTTCTTGTCTGTTTTAGTTGAAATTGTTTATTAATTTAAAATGAGAATACAGAACGGTATCACTGATATTAAATTCTTGGAGATTAGAAATTGTCATCTTGAATTTTATTTTCTTACAAAAATGATTGCACATGCAAGAATTTATTATGAAGTATCTACAATAGTGGTAGAACATCTAAAATATTACTAAACAAATCAGTCTCAGTATTGAGTTACAAAAATAATGTTCAGTGTGCAAATATTTTCAACACCAGTTTAACAATCTACATATGTATGTTGTGGCCGGACTAAAAAAACCTTTATGCATTGACGTACTGTCAGTAACATAGATAGTGATGATAGATAGATGTAAGATGCATTTAACAGGGTTAAATTATTAAAAATAACTGGCCTAAATAGCATGCATACACACAGAGAGATATAAGAGCATTTTAAAATGTAATTGTAGTTAAAAACAAAAACAAAAAACCCACACCTTTCTGAAAGGTAGCGGGGGAGCAGAACACAACACTACATGTAATAAAATAACATGGTTTCTTCAAACAAAATAAATGACAAAAAAAATAGAAGCTGTTTCGTTGCTAGCAACTAGCTATTGATATTGAGAGCCATTTATTCTGGATAGCTTTTTGGAGGGGAAGGGGATTATTTTTAACTTAGTATGTATCTACAAACACACCACTATCAGAATACATGGTCTTCAATTTTAGAATTTTGTTTAAAGCAAACATTAGATATATATGAATGAACATTTTGGCAACCTAAGAACTTTACCATATACTATTTCGAAAAAAACTGCATTCCATCCTACAAATTCCCAATTGTACATACTACTAGCATCTTGACCATTTAGAGATGGTAAAATACTAAATTAAGGAAGAAATTTTAGTGTTTAAACCTAAACATGTATATACATATTTCTGTCAAAGTCAGCATAAATTCAGTATTAAGAACCATAGTTGAGAATGTACATTATTTGGGAAATTCTGTAAATCTCTCTCTATTTCTTTGTGAAAATTGATCAGTTAACATTACAAGCCTCTTTTATTTTTTCCTGTATAATTAAGCTTTTGTTCAGCCATGAAAAAACTAGAAACTGATTGCTTGAAAATGAGCTGCATGACCTTTGTCCTGGTTTGTCACCTTTGACCTTTAATTTGAGGATCCTGCATATCAAGTCATTCTATTTTTAGAAGCAGTATGTCAAAAAGTCCTGTGTTTAAATTTTTACCACTTATGTATCAAAGAGTATGAAATTAAAATATTTTGCTTTTTTATTATACAACTGTTTTTGAAATAACACACATCATGAACTAGTCCACAAAATGCTTTATGTAAGAAAGAGCTTTTCCTACCAGAGATATTGGAACACAAAACAAATTTAGAGGAGATTCTCCTATAGACTGCTTGGCTCCTCCAAATTTTAACTCTTTAACAAAAACCTCATGCTCATATCTTTTGTTGTTGTTGTTAATGGGTATATGCAATTACATGGACTTTGTCCATATCATCATTAGTGAATAAAAAAAATCAATCATATGCTTGGATCTTAGCTCTCAAAATACCCTTTCACAATCTGAAACTGTGTTTAAAAATGGCTAATAAACTTAGGTCTAAAAATTGTTTGACTCAAAAATGTGTTGTTTTTTTTAAATTAGGCTTCATTTTTATGTAAGATGTCTTAAAATGTCTTTATGGTGGTAAAGGACCATTCTCAAAACAAGAGAGTGCCATAGTATTGATCTAATTGATCTTCCTATACTCATTCAATACCAAACTAAAACAATTCACTGGAAAAAGCTTCCTTGAGACAGCATGTATCTGCCTACTACACGTAGTGAATGGATGATGTAAAAATAAGATAATAAAGAAAAAACTTACTATAGTTATTCTTGTATTTGAACCTCCACAGAACTTCAGGTTGTGTTTTTCAGTTGGATTTAGTAGTGATCAACATGGCTGTCTTGATTCAGCACTCCGGTCAGCGACATCATACAGTATCATGTCATAGGAGGAGCTACTCCATAAAGGCATGTACCCTCATATTTTCAAAATACAGCTGGCTTTATAAAATACATCTGCCAGCTATAAATAGTGTGAATTTTAGTTATACTTGAGAACTGGAATCTTATTATTCTGATTAACAAGTTAACAGTTATGCCTCACAATGTATGGTTTTTAGGCTCATTGTTGAGGAAAAATGGTTCCTTTAGAAGCTATCTTCTATCCAGACATATTGTAACAGAAAAATCATCTGGTAGGTCTTTCTCTCTCCCTTCCCAAGAGCACATTATAAATCACATTGTTTAACTATAATGCAAACAAAAAGCTACTTCAAAATGAAAAAAGGAAACTTTAAGAGCCTAAGCCTTATTAAGTCATACTTATGCTTGGAGAATGTGATCTGAAACACTGCTTGTGACTTATCACTGCATCCGAGCAATGGTTCAGACAGTGAAGATTTGGGCCTAGACATATGAATTTTTCATTATTTCTCTCCTGTCTCCTGAAGTTTCTAATACATATCAGCTAATGTGTCTCCTACATTGACTTTACTCTTGATTTCTGGTAAGATTTTTTTTTCAAATTGTCTTCCTTGCAGCATTCGTTTTATAAACATATAAGTTTGATAGCTCATTTCTTCATGCAATCTTGTATTTTCTGCTACAGCTGTTTTTAAATATGTACTAAACAGACTGGTTATAAGTAACCATTACTTTGCTATTTTGTGTTACATTGTTTCATGAAAACAAAGAAAACTTGGCTTCTTGGTATACTTATTAATAAATTTGAGGTTATATATTTATTCCAGATTTTAGTGATCTTTCTTGCTGTACAGTAGTCATTCTTTCAGAAGACTGCAGTTTAACTGTATAGCCTGTGAACAGTTTTCAAAGAAGTGAATGGCAGAATATTTCCCCCAACAATTAATGTATTATCTTTACACCTTTAAAAATGAAATGTCTGTTTCCTATATGGTTTACTGTACAATCCAGTATCAATCTAACTCTAAATGGTTGTTACTGTAATTTAATATAAATTATTTGGATGCTTCATTAAATTAAAATGTTGAAAACAATTTAGACTATTCTAAAATTATAGCTACAGTTCTTATTTTCTTAAGAGTAGCTAATACTGACAATAACAGATGCTTTGCTGTAGATGTAGTTAGATAGTGTATGCACATAAAATGTGAAGTTCCAAAACAGACTATAACTAAAATATTAGTTAATGACTTTTTAAATGTAATGCTGGTTACATAAGTAACATGCCTAAATCCTTCAGCAAAAGTTGCTAACCTGTATTTCTATTTCATTCATTTATACTACAATATGAGACTAAGTAGATATCAAGTAAGTACACTCAGGGAAAGTTATTATCAATTAAATGCATAGCATCTTTTCTAGGTGATCTATCTAATGGTAACACATTAAAATAGATAACTCAGACAAGTGTTAAACCTCTCTTCCTCTAAAACTTACTTTAGAATTTACACTATTTTAAATATACTGGTCTTATGCTTTTAAAAGAGCTTGGACTAAATAGCAACATTAGGTGTGTAGTTATGTTTTCTGATCTTTTATGCATATCCATGCGGGGTTTGAATTGACTGATTTCCTGCAAAATCAGATGACTAAAATGTCATGTGCTTAATTACTATGTCAATAAAAATATAACTCAAAACAAGAAATTAAATACAAAATATTTCCTGGACCAGGATGGAATTCAATTTTACTTTGCTAAAAGAGAAATATATACTTCTGAAACTAGTTCTAAAGCCAGCCATTCTAGCCTATACTCATAAATCAAACTGACATAGCCAGATTTCTATCAGTATTTGAAACCAGAAAACAGAAACTACATAGTTTAAAGACATTTATTTGTTTTCCCTTACATTACATGCCATCAGCAGGACAACTTCACAGGAGAACAGCACAGTGCTACACGGGTTTTGTTTTTAAGTTTACTATAAAAAGACCCCAACTTATACACCGCACCATTAGGAGCCATTTATAAAAAACACCGAGGGGAAAATGCAAGGAAAAACAGAGATCGACCTAAGATTTCATTCTGTTTCATGAAACAATTCAAAATGGCGGCCTTACCATTACTTACATTTAAACCCCCCGTAGAGAGGACACGGAATTACTATTTGATCTTATGCATAGCATCCCCCCCACGCCCATACACACAAAAAAAGCACTAAAGGGCAGGAATAGTTACCAAGGTGCAATTAAAAAACAGTCCTTTGGGGCACAAATCCGTACAAGGCAGCTGCATCCTCTGCTCTCTAGTCAGTTTAAAGCTGACGCACCGATTGGCAAACACAATGTAGTTGTCCATCTACTTTCCTCCTTCGCTTTCCTTTTGCAACAGCTCAAGCTCCAGGATCTTTCTCCTCCGCTCCTCCAAAGTCCTAATTTGTGTTTGTGCCTCTCCGTCTTCCCCTCCCCCCAAAGAACATATATATATACACACACACACACACACACTGACAGTGCAAGATTGTTTCCTTGGTAGGTTACAAATACAAAGATCTCTTTGCTACCAGGGGGCAAAGCCAGGGAGTGGAGGGATCCCAAGAGCACGGGACGCCCCCTGGCGTCGAACGGGCGCAGTTTCACCTGCAGGCATCCCAACCTGTACCTTGACCGGAGCAAGTTAACGCAATCCCTTTATGCTCACACCTGGAGCAGCCCAGCGCTTTGCAGATGCACCATGCAAGCGCCGGCGCTCTCCTCGCGCACCCCGGGATTGCATGCCAGGGAGGCTCGGCTCTTGTCTCTCGATCCTTTTATTGTTGTTATTTGTAATATCACATGCAAGACACTCTCCCCCTCCCCCAGGGGAAGCTGCAACTTTGCCGCTGGGCTCCGGGGCGTCTGATCTTCTCCAGAGTAACCGCAGCCCTCGCAGAAGGGGTGGAGGTGGGGGGAAGGTGTGAACCCGGAAGTACACCCGCCACGGCAGCAGCATCTCAATGGCAACATTGGGGAGAAATAAAGGGGCGCTCGGGCGGCGGGAAGCAACTTTCCCTGTAGGGGAAACGAAGACGCCACCCTCCCCCCCCCCCCCCAGTGCATCTGTGCAGGGTGCGCGGACTCCGCGGGAAAGGTGCCGACCGGGCAGGTGCCAGCTGCGGCGCTGGCAGCGGCCGGGCGGGCGGGACCCGGCGCGGCACGGACGGCCAAGGAGCAGTGACTGGAGCTCGCTTACCTCCCGGGCTCCATGGTCGCTGGGCTGGGGGCAGCGGGTGGAGCTTGGCTTCCTAAGGCGCTGTGGGGCGGCGGAGGAGGAGCGGGGCTGGCGGCGGCGGCGGAGGGAGGGAGGGAAGCGGCGCTCACGCTCCCCGCCCGTGGCAGAGCAGCGGCGGCTGGATGGCTGGGCAGGGACGCCGCAGCCCGTTACCGCTCCAACGCTGGGTCACGCCGCGGCAGGCGTGCACCTGCCCGGCCCGCCCTGGCTGCACCAGGGGGCGCGGCAGGTTGAAGCCCGAGCGCGAGTCGCTGCCACAGGCGGGGACACTTCCCGGGGGGACTCGGCTCGCACGAGGGTGTCGTCCCCCCCCCAGCCTCGGGCCTGGGATCGGGTCACGCAGGGCGCTACCCGCCCGCCCCGCCTGAGCCTGGCCCCGGCCCCCGGCCCCCGGCCAGGTCTGACACCTTCGCTCCTAGGCAGGCTCCCAGCCTGAAACCGACACCGAGGCCGCGACCCACTGGTCCCCCTTCAGCGGGGGCTGAGGCGCGTCCAGCCTGTGCCCCGCCCCTGCTCGGGCTGTGCCGCACGCAGGGCTTCTCCCCCTGCCCTCCAGAAGGGGTGGCCAGCGCTGGGTTCCCTTTCCTGCCTTCCCTAGGGGCTGAGATCTTCCATCTCCCTGCCCTTGCCCTCCGAGGGAGACCACCCAACCCCATGTTACAGGCTTTCGCTTTCCCGGAGACAGTTCATCCCTCTTTCCAGGCTGTGCCCCCCTCCATCCCATAATCTACACAACACCCAGTAATTACATCATAAGGTTTTGTCACCAAGCCCAAGGTCTCTGATGGTGCCCCCCGCCTTGAGCGGCCATCGGAAACTAAACAAGGCAATCCCATGTTCTGTTCCCCAGGGTAAGAAGGTGTTCTAGGGGCACAGGGTTCTGTCTGATCAGGTTGCAGAAGGTCCTGTCCTACAGGGCCAAAACATGCCTTGCATACAGATCCACCCCTCTCTCTGAATGTGCCTGACATCACAACAACCTTTTCTTCAAGAGTTTGCAGGCACCCCATTGTCTCAACAGTCCATGTCCAGGTTTCTGTCTAGTCACAGGGCTCCATTTTCCAGGTCTCAGTATTTTCTGCACACTCAGGCTTCCATGTTTTGGTTTGATCTGACTTCACCACTCCTATGTTCAACCCACTTGTATTCCTGGGTCTCTAAATGTGTCAATCACTTGCAAGGCTCCAATCTTGTGTCTTGGCTTGTGCTACACATAAGGTTCTACTCCCAGGTCTTTACCAGGTTGTCATTTCTGGGTCTCAGCATATTGTTCACTTCCAGATTTCCAGGTCTTGACCCAGCCCACACATTCCAGGGTTCTAGTTCCAGTACCTGGTCTGTTCTGTGCATGAGATTTTTCCAACTCTCATCACATGTTGCATGGTGACAATGTTGCATGCTGAGGACTCTGACTCCATCACCTACTTCCAAAGTTCTTTTCCTCAGTCTTGATCTACCTGCTCACAGCATACCATTCCTAGCTCTTATTATGTGCCACTCATAGAATCATAGATTATTAGGGTTGGAAGGGACCTCAGGAGGTCATCTAGTCCAACCCCCTGCTCAAAGCAGGACCAATCTCCAACTAAATCCCCAAATCCCTAAATGGCCCCCTCAAGGATTGAACTCACAACCCTGGGTTTAGCAGGCCACAGTTCAAATTACAGTGAAAAAGTGGGTCTCAGAACAAGTTGCTTTTTTGCAGAGTCCCATTCCTGGGCCCTTGTGCGTATTGGGTTCCATTGGTAGTTTTGGCGTACTTGCCCTGCTCATAAGGTTCTATTTTCTGATCTCACACATGGAGTTCCTTTACTGAGTCTCCAATGGCCCATCCATGTTTGGGATTTAATTCTTGAGTCTCTGAACATGCTGTCTAGTCAGAATTCTATTCCCAGGTCTCTATACATGCATTGCAGCCATGAGGTTCCAGTAAGAGGTTGCTGTACTTACAATGTATAGCTTTTAATTCCTTTTGAATTGGTACTACATGCCGATCACAAAGTTCTGTTACATGATCTCAGTCTGTGCTGTATAGTTCCACAACATACTGTACCATTTTCAGATCTTCAAACATTTTGCCCACTCAGCTGCCATCATGGATTCCTGCTTTTCTTGTGGCTAGGGTTCCATTCTTAGAGCTCAACATCAAAGTCATCAAATGGTGCTATTACACCAGTCTTACAAGTTGCTTTTCTTAGAGTGTGAGCAGTCTTTGAAGAAATGCCATCTTTTTTTAGTTGTGGGGTGCAGGTTCTTTCTAGAAACTGCTATAAACAGCAAGAGAGTTTGCTCTCCACCTTAATCTCTCTTTCTAGAGTCAACACCAGGAGTAGAATTGCTTCCTGGGAATTGGGCATTGGGATTTGGGCTGAGATTTTTGAAAGAGGGATTTGCCTGTGTGGCACTTCTGATCACCTCTGTTGAAGGATTGGTGTAAGGAAAACAAGTTACACTAAGAAAATCCCCAGACTCCGTATCACTGATTTCTCTTCCAACAACAAACTGAATGCTCTAAGGTCTCAACATTACAACCACTTGGCAGAGGGGTGACAACATGTTTGCACAGTCGTTCTCCCTGATGTCTCTGAGCATTCCTTCCATTTGCAAGTTCCATTCCCCAGCTTTGACCCACCATGCTCATTCATAGGGTTTCATTCCTGAGAGCCTTTGTCAATTTCTGTGTGGATTTCACAGTTTATGCATTTTCCCAAAGCATAATATTTTCACTAAAATCAATGTGGCTGGTGGAAAAAGAATGGGCAACTTTGACATAAATAAATACAGAAGCACTTTTTGCTTGTGAAGTTGCATGTTCTATTTAAAACATAACATATAGTCCCTCTCTGTTGTGCTCCTATCAAAACCAAATGCTGTAGCATTCATAAGACTGCTTCAACCCATTTAGTGAAGTTTAAGGGAGCCTTTGCCACTCTGGTAAAAGAAAAGTGAAACATCTGATAAATTATTTCATTTTCTGTTTTCTAATGGTACCTCTTAACTATGGAGTATCACATATTGTTACATATGCCACTTGCCCTTGAAACTGTGAATAAGAAACTACTAGGTTTTCTAGAGACTCCTGTGAACTGAATTTCCCAGGCTCCTGGCCTAGGTAAAGTTTCTTTCAGGACACCATACACCTTCCTGGGCTGTTTCTGCCACCAACCATGGCTACCTTCATGTCCCTCTCCTAGTGGCTACTCAAGCCTTTCTCAGAGTTTCCTCCATTTCCCCAGTGGTTTCATGCTGCAACCATCCAGGTGCTTCCTTTGTCCCCATAGCCTCATGCTGCCTGATATTTCATGTTCATACACGTCTCCTCTCAGCCTTCCCATCCTCATTATACCTGTATTTCTTCCCTTTCAGCATCCTCCCCAACCCTCAACTTGCCTGTCCCTTACTGCCCCCTGTGATGGTTCTCAGGGCATCGAGGGCTGTAAATCACCTTGCTACATCTTGCCTCTAGTGTGAGGGAGTCTTGCCTGTGCCTAGTTGGGTGTCAGTTCCCTAACACCATCAGCCTCTCAAACACTATCCTCTGGGCTATGCCAGCCTTGTCTTTGCCTTGTAGATTAACAATAGTGACATCAAAGTCCCCATCCCTTTGAATCATTTCCCTGTGATTTCCAGCCCCTAACACTGACTACTCACAGAAATCTCAGATCCTCTGCCCCAAAGGAGAAGTGTGCCCAAGTTTGCTAGTTTAACCTTAAACTGCCGCTCTTGTATAACACACAGCACTTGTGAGCACTTATAATAAAACAAAAATAGATTTAAGAAAGATTGGAGAGTTACCTAGAAACAAAAGGTAGTGGCAGAAACAAATGGTTATTATACAAAATAAATAATAAAATGCAAACTTATGTCTACAGTTATTGATAGTTTCCTTTTCTATCTATAGTGCAGTCTGTTGCAAAGCTGGCTGGCTTCACAGGAGCCAGGATCTAGTTTTTCATGAGAATGTCTCTACTTCCCAAGATGTCTCTTCAGTCAAAGAATCCAAAGAATCTGTTATACTGAAACCATGTTTTGTCTTTATTCATAGACAGGGCAAATCTCTGTCTGTTGTAATGTTCCTTTTTTACCTCCAAGTGGTTTTGATTGTCTGCAGTTCTCTCTGGTGGTTTTCTATTGATGGTCCTGGGGAGCAGCAAGGCTAGACAATTGAGCCTTGCATTACATCACTTGCTAAACAGGTAGGGGTTACAATTCCCTCCTGTGTGAATGGTCCATCACCAAGACATATTGTCCACTGGTGACTAACTTTTAGTCCAAGACTCTAAAGCATACTTTTAATATTGATACATTATTCCTTAAATATTACCTGTACATACATCTCACCATGATTATGAGTCTTGATGAGTTACAAACTTTCTGTGGATACCTCACATGGTACTCTTTATAAATATCCTGCAAGGCATGTGTTTGGGGACTTTCCCTAATAGCTGCTCCAGAATGTGGTGGTGCAAGGCACCAGAACTGAGAGCAAGGAGCTTGTCTCTCTTGTGCTCCCAGTCACCCCACTGCTGGCACCCAGGACACTGGAAAGAGGAAGCTATCTGATTTGAATGCAGAGGGGACAAAGGCCAGACTGTGGGGAGGGAAAGAGGCAGATTAGGATAAGGATTCTGGTGAGACCTGGGACTGGAGGAAGATAAACTGTGACTGGGAAGAGGAGTGGGAGACTGACTGGGAGCCAAAGGGAGGGGAGGCAAGAACTGGTTAGGGGAGGAAGGAAGTTTGAGACTGGTTGGGTGAGGGGACTGGGAGCCCATAAGGGAAATGGAGGACTGGAAGCCAGTTGGCTGAGGGTGGGGAATGCTGAGCTCTCTGAGATCAGAGGAGGAGTAGGGGGGCATTGGGACTGACTGATGAAGGAATCTGACTAGGTCCTGGAGAGGAATGGAGGCAAAGGGGAGGAAAGAAAGTTCTGACAAGGAGCTGGGTTGCAGAGGAAGAACTGGCACTGTCTGGGAAAAGAGACTGGGACAAGGAGGCACGTAAAGCGAGTGGGAGTGACTGAGATTGACTGGGAAACAGTGTGGTGGGAGGGGACAGACATCAGATGAGGGGGAGGGAGAGAAACTGGTCCTGGGTGGGCAAGGAGATGGGGAGTGGTTGGAGGAGGGGGAGAGACACAGTGATTTTGGGGGAGATTGGGACTCAGACAGCAAGACCAGAGGAGGAGACTAAGACTGGCTAGGCAAGGAGACTGGGACTGGAATGAGAAGCCCAAGGAGTGGCAATTGAGACAGGCTAGGCAAGGAAAATGGGACTGGGAAAAAGAGCTGGGGAGCTGGAGGGGAAGAGGCAGGCATTAGACAGGGAGAGTCCAGTAGATGACACAGAGAAGGATCAAGGGTCAGGGGAACAAGCAGAAGAGTCTGTGCTTGTTAGAGAAAACTCTCCTATGGAACCTGGGCAGGAACCCAAGATTTTTGAGTCTCACCATTCCTCTGTGAAATATTTGTGAAACCCATTGGCAAAAGTATGGGTTTCTCCCTTGCAAATAATCCAGATCTTAACCCAAATTGTAAACTAAAAAGCTTCAAAATTTGGGAATTTGTGACACTGACAGACTGGTCAACTTGTGTGGGACCCATAACAACTTAACACAGTGTTTCTCAAACTGGGGTCGCCACTTGTGTAGGGAAAGCCCCTGGCAGGCCGGGCTGGTTTGTTTACCTGCCCCGTCTGCAGGTCTGGCCGATTGCAGCTCCCACTGGCTGCGGTTCGCCGCTCCAGGCCAATGGGGGCTGCTGGAAGCGGTGGCCAGTAAGTCCCTTGGCCTCCCGGACCTGCGGATGGGGCTTTCCCTACACAAGTGGCGACCCCAGTTTGAGAAACACTGACTTAACAGGAGGCATTGAAATGTAATCAAGACAATCTACATTTATGTGCATTTCAAAGAAGTGTACTGGACTTGAGTCTTTAACATGTTTGCTGGTAGTGTTAGAGAATCAAGAGTGAATGCTAATTGCATTTGTCTCTGTTTGCCTATATCTTGTTAGACATTTAACAATGTGATCTAATCAGCTTGCAAATGCTAAAATTTTATTCCTGTATTTTAATGATTCATTACTGTATTCTGTTGACTCAAAGATGTAAGATACTGTAGGAATTAATAATGTTATTTACATGTCTTTAATTTAATTGTCTAAGTAATAATAAACTGCCTTGATAGTTTGAATTGTTAATTGCCATTTGTTAATTAATACAACTAATTACCTGTGTTTGCATACGAAACAGAACATTAGTTTCAAAGCAGCAATATACATTACCTATTCTTCATTCGAGGAAGGCCCTGCTGTGACAATTGCTGTCAAGAGGCTATCAGCCTGCTAGAGAACTATAAAGAAAGCTTCAGGTCTGATCTTTTTTATCTCAGATCTGCTTAAATTTTAACAGGGAAATTCTAAGCCCTAAGACTGAGGTCTCCAGGTTTACTCTGGATCCACCCTGGAATTTTCATGGAAGGATTTCAACCAACTCTGCACCTGGACTGCCTATTGGACTATAACCTTTTTAATTGATTCCAGAAAGATTTTTACAAATCGGCCGCCTCACCATCTCTGCAATGAAACTGACCTAAGGACTTTACATACATTTTTATTTTATCTCTTAACTATATATAACTTTCTCTTTTTATTAATAAATCTTAGATTTAGTTAATAAAGATTAGCTGTAAGCATGCATTTGGGTAAGATCTGAAATATTAATTGACCTGGTGAGCAATGTGTCTGGTCCTTTGGAATTGGTAGAACTTTAAGTATGGTGAATAAAGTTTTCAGTAATCTTTCACTATATTAGACTTGGCTGTCTGTGTGGGAGCCAAAGGCTTGATGGCTGTATTTTGGCTTCTTGGTAACCAGTGTGATATTACAGAAGCTGTTTGGCTCCTGGTTTGGTGAATCTAATTATAGAACAAACCACCATTTTGGGGGATTGTTTGCCTTATTCCCCTTGCAGTTTTCCCTGAGTAAGCATTCTTAATGTGGCCCCTCCAGGCACTTGGGTTCAAACTGTTTTATACAGAAAGCTAAATTTAACAGAAGCAATGGTGTCTGGTCAGGAAACAAACAAACAACAATTTTAACTAATTTGTATCAGTTTTTGGAGACAGCTTTCCTAACGATAAAGTGTCCATATATTGCATGCTGGGAAAGGGATGTGGATAGACAAATTACCTCGGAGAAATATAGTTTGACATGGAAAAGCGGACCAGCAATCTCAGTCTGTAGCACAATATAGGAAAATTTCTTTAAGATACTGTTTTAATGGTACCTCACTCCAGTCAGGTTAAAAATATATAGCTTGAATAGGGATAAATATTGGAGAAATGGTGGTGAAAGAGGACATTTTAATGCATATAGAGTAGATTAGAGAGCATTGGGATGCAATCCGTAACCAAATATCACAAATATTTATTTGGACATTTATTACTCTTGGTAATTCACCCAGGGCTTCCTAGCGGAAATGGTCACACAAGAGGAAATGAAGAATTAGTCTCTCATTTGCCTGTACCTGCTCAGCTAATGGGAGCCTCTCACTGGAAAAAGAAAAATAGTCCAACCACTGAGGAATGGTTCAAAAAATATGGGAGGTTGTGGTTATAGAAAAATAACACACCAATTATGTACCCAGCAAAATAGACAGAGGATAGATTGATATTTAGATATTATGTTACCTTTTATACAGTCCTCAAAGTACATTCACCTGCAAAAAACCCCAGCACACCTGTCCAATTTTTTCCAATATTAACATTTAATAGACATACCTGGTCTGTTAAATATGTGTATATTGAGATTTCACTCAACTTAATAAAATCACTAGAAATGACATACTATAGGCATTGTAATGATGTTCATTCTGTAATATGGCAACAGCCTGTTAAACAGAAAGATCTGATGACTATATTCCAGTATAATGTCTCTTTAAACAAAAGTCAACTGTTGTAATGGTTCTTTTGTTTCTGATATTTACATGATAAGGATTTGGAAACTTGTTAAAACTTCCTAAATAAATAAACTGTTCTTTTAAAGTATGTGTTTGATCCTCTTCAAGTACTGGTCCACAATAACATAAAGGATGACAAAATAATATTGTGCCAGTTATTCTGGTATCTCAAGTGGCAGAGGCCTGTGCAATGGATCTAAAAGTTCCTTCCATGCTAATGACCCATGTGGGTACCAATATGATGCCACAGGATGATTTTTTTTGAGGGGGGGGGCGGTGTCAGGTTGCTTTTTTTAAACAAAAACAGAAAAAAAGGAAATTACACACAAAACTATATTAAAATATTTTAAAATATGTAAAGTCAAGCATTCACAAGTTAGGGAATGTAGTGAAGGAGACGGTTGTCTGTAGGACCTGTATCTCATTTATTGCAGAAGTTGGAACGTTTATTGTGAAGGAGGTGGTGATTGCAGGAAAAGAAAGGACATGGGTAAGGTAGATGAATGCTGTGACGGTGCCCCCTATAAGGCTTTATGGAAATATGCTTATGAATGTATATATGACATAACTGGAATACGTTTTTTGCTACATATGCCATGTAACCTATCTCTGTAAAGGTTATGATCTACTGAATCTATTAATCCTATTTGTATGCATGTATCATTTTTTTGTTCGAAGTTATGAATATTGGCTAGGGACAATGGATCTTGGAAGGCTCCAATCCACATAAGAAGTCTACATGAGGACGTTCAAGGTAGCAGGTAAGCAATGGCTGCTGCATGTAAAAATGAGTCATGCATAGACATGTGACTTGCCCATGTGACTCCAAAACTCCATCTTGGAGCTGGACTTTGCATAGGAGAGGGGAGGGGATCTCCACTCACAAGAGAAAGTCTATTTAAGCCTGTGGGAGACCCCCCCCATTTTCTCTTCAGCTGGCTAAAGATATACCCTCTCCACCCCCAAGGATACCTGAAAGAAACTGGAACAAAGGACAGTAACTACAGGGGGTGTTGCTGGACCCAGACTAGAAGGAGACTAGTCTGTAAAAGGAAGCTTACTGGAACTTTTCTGAGGGTGAGATTTTATCTGTATTCAGTTTCTTACTGTATTAGACATAGACTTGCATGTTCTATTTTATTTTGCTTGGTAATTCACTTTGTTCTGTCTGCTGTTACTTGGAACCACTTAAATCCTACTTTCTGTACTTAATAAAATCACTTTTTTCTTATTAATTAACCCAGAGTATGCATTAATACTGGGTTGGGGAGGGGGGACGAGGGATGACGACAGCTATCAGTGTTCTAGAGGGCGAACAATTTATGAGTTTACCCTTTATAAGCTTTATCCAGGGTAAAACGGATTTATTTGGGGTTTGGACCCCATTAGGAGTTAAAGACAGGAACACTTTTTAAGTTGCTTTCAGTTAAGTCTGTAGCTTTGGGGCACATGGTTCACACCTTGGGTCTGTGTTGGAGCAGACTGGCATGTCTGGCTCAATAAGACAGGGTGCTGGAGTCCCAAGCTGGCAGAGAAAGCAGGGGCAGAAGTAGTCGTGGCGCATCAGTTGGCAGTTCCCAAGGGGGTTTCTGTGATCCAACCCGTCACAAACGCTATCCTGGAGAACTGGATTCTGTCCTTGTCTCTGGTACTGAGTTCTTGTAGGAAGCTAAGCAAGTTACTTAAACCAAGCTTTTCACAGATGAGTTTTTTGGGTGCCCAACTTGAGACTGTGGGACCTGATTTGCAGAAATGCTTAGCATTCACAGCTGCAACTGAAGTCATTGGGAGCTTTGCTTGAATATATATAAAGCGATCTATGATGTTAAGTAGTTTGAAAAATCAGATCCCCTAGACATCTGAATTTGGTACCCAAATCTAGTGGATGTTTTTTACCTTAATCTCTCTGTGCCTCACTTCTTCATCAGTAAAATGGAGAATAATACCATCCCCCTCACTTCACAGGTGTCTTGTGAAAATAAATTAATGTTTTTGAAACACTCAAATACCATAGTGATGATGAGCACCATAGAAAAGCTCCATGAGGAAATAAAATAATTCATAGAAGTGTTTGTAGTAAATGAGGCATGGTACAATACTCTGAACAATGAGAGGAAAACAAAATGTTTCATAGCTGGTCATTAAATGAGCACTGTATATCCTGTGCACTGAATAAGAACAGTATCCTGTCTACCAATAGTGGCCAATGCCAGGTGCCCCAGAGGGAGTGAATCTAACAGGTAATGATCAAGTGATCTCTCTCCTGCTATCCATCTCAACTCTCGGACAAGCAGAGGCTAGGGACCTCCTTACCCATACTGGCCAATAGCCATTAATGGATTTAACCCCCATGAATTTATCTAGTTCTCTTTTAAACCCTGTTATAGTTCTAGCCTTCACAACTTCCTCAGGCAAGGAGTTCCACAGGTTGACTGTGCGCTGTGTGAAGAACTTCCTTTTATTTGTTTTAAACCTGCTGCCCATTAATTTCATTTGGTGGCCTCTAGTTCTTATATTATGGGAACAAGTAAATAACTTTTCCTTATTCACATTCTCCACACCACTCATGATTTTATATACCTCTATCATATCCCCCCTTAGTCTCCTCTTTTCCAAGCTAAAAAGTCCTAGCCTCTTTAATCTCTCCTCATTGGGACCTGTTCCAAACCCGAAATCATTTTAGTTGCCTTCTCTGAATCTTTTCTAATGAGGCAGGTTTTTTTTTAAATAAAAATAGAATATGATCATTTAATTAAAGATGGTATCATAATCTGTATTCCCCAAGGGGCCAAATTAAGGTTTCACAGGCAGCCTTAATTTTGGCATTTCCTACCTTGTGAGTGCTTGACTTTGCAACCTTAATAGTGTTCTTTTAATGTAGTTTTGTGTGTAATTTTATACGTACATCATACAGATTTAATAACATTGGGTGTATGGTGGCAAAATGAATGATTACTTGGGAGGATGTCCCAATCAAGTGTACCCATAGGGGACCTCAGATTGAACCAGCCCTGTAAATGTATGATAGGTAGAGTTCTGCTTGAGAGAGGTGGGTGGCAAAGGCCTGGTGCTGTAGCTGTCTTCATGCTGGCAGCAAAGCTAATGTAAAATGTAGTGCTGAATGAGCCCAGTGAGCTCCTTGTTCTCCATTTCCAGTTTGCACTCCCTCTCCCTCATCACTGGTCATGAGTGTCACCTCTCTCTTCTATCTATTGGCTAGCAGTGGCTTCAGAGAGTTGTAGAGCCTTTCTGCTGGTGACTGCCTCTTCAGAGTGTGGCTGTGAGGTTGTCGTTTATGATCCAGTGAAAGATTGATGTTGCTCCTACAATGGAAATTAGAGCATTCTTTCATTTTCCACGCATCTTCCTTTGTGTTTTATTGTTTTGTCAGGGCTGGGAAAAGGAAGAGATCTTTAAAAAGCTAGTGTGGAACGGCACTGTCTGGGGGAGAAAAGGGGGTCTGAATCCCAAAGAAAAAAGCAATTGAATCAACTGACTATATACAATATTACTATATTATAAAAGTGTATTGAGTCAGGTCCTTAATGAAAGCCAATGGTACACTGGTGATTAATATAACTGTGAAATTTATGTATTAACACTATATGAGGAATTATGGACACTCACTGATATTATGCTTTAAAGTCTGTGACCAAACAAAGGGAGAATCAGGCTTTCTCCCCGAAAGCAGGGAAGGTAGCTACCTACCTCTCTCCAATGTAAACTAAGCATTATGGAATCAAAACAATGGAAACCCCATTTATTTACACTTTTGCCTTAGCTTATGGAACCATACCCTGATTTCAGAGGCCCTGGCAAAAGATGGTTCAATTACACTCTCAGCTGGTGTAGAATGGTTGCTGTTGAAATCCCATTGGAGATGTGTACAGACTTGTTTGGATGCCAGTTTCATCAGTGCTGTCTGCATTACTGTGGCTTGCTGTGCTCTTCACAACCTTTGTGAAGCCAGAGGTGAGCCATTTACTGTGTGTGTATACTATATATATATATATATATATATATATATATAGTCTTTTGTCTGGTGAAAAACATTTCCCTGGAACCTAATTCCCCCTCCTGCCCCTCCATTTACATTAATTCTTATGGGGAAATTGGATTTGCTTAACATCGTTTCGCTTAAAGTCTCATTTTTAAGGAACATTACTACAACGTTAAGCGAGGAGTTACTTTACACAACTGTATTGAGGAATACTGTGAATACTAATTCCTAAATGTGCCTCATCATGTGTTTACTTTTAATTATTTTAAATGCATATTGTATGATGTGATGCAGTGATAGCAATAAACTTCCTTGATAAAATAGAAAGCTTTATTTACAAACATGTATTAGAAAAGTACAACATTCACCCATTACCAGGCAGGCCCAGCCATTACCACACCAACACACCAGTAACAGAAGAATCTTAACAAAACAAACAAACAAACATACACAAAACAAAGTGCATGAACAAGTGCAAACAGTGAAACCACATATAAGACAGAACCCCCCTACTGTTGTATGTCCCCTGGCCCACTGTTCTCCTTTCCCTATTCACTGTGCACTTGTTACCAGGGAAGGGGATTGAGGCATCCACAGGGGAGGGGGTCAACATGGAACTTTCCCTGGGGCAAAGTTGCCCTGCCTTATTGCTCAAGGGGCCAGATTGCATGGGCCATCCAGCCACTGAGTTTTCCAAGCTATCTCTGGACTGCATCACAACAAGGGACTCAGGCTGTGATGCAGCAAGACCCAGTATTCTTGTAGCCATTATTAATATCAGCCACTCAAACAGTTTTCTCTGCTGAGCTCTGTCCTCCTCCCTTAGTCCGTTCCTGTTCCGGGAACTGCAAAGCAAGTGCCTGCACCTGCAATGAAACCCTGTCCTCAAGCTGTGCAGCCTGAATCTTGCCTCTTGTCATACCTTTCCTGTAGCCGCAATCCCTCTGTCTTTAGTACTGGACCTGCTTGTTGGCCCCGTCCAGAACTTCAACCATCTGTTCATCATGGAAACACTTGCTCTTGGAAGTGCCTGTGAAGCTATGTTGAGCCAGGCTTGTGCTGTAGTGTGGGCAAGCTGTGGAGGTATTGCAGCCAGTAGAGGTTGTGTGGCCTGAAAGAAGGACAAGACACAGAGGGTTATTGTCTCAAATAGCTCAGTGCAGAAAAAAATATTGTGGCAATTCAAGGACATAAAATGTTTCTTTTCCTACCTGAACTTCAATATAGTGTGAGAAGGAGGCTTCAGACCACAGATGCTCCCTGCAGGCAGCCTGGTTAATCACAGCAAAGGAAGTGCAGAGACAATGGTAAGTTAAAAATTCAAAGTTTGTTTTTTCCCCCCTAAAAATTGCAGAACTATTTGGGTTTGCATGTCTGTGTGCCATCAGTGGTCATGCTATAAAAGCTTTTTCTATCATTTCAGACCTTCCATTTTTCAGAGGACGTATCAGTCCTTGTAGTGCCTGACTGGCAAAGGAGATGTTGTTCCAAGCTGCTGGAGGGAAATCTTCCAGTTTATGTAATCAAAGTATTCAAATCAAAGTGACCAAAACAGCACATCAGCTATCGAGGTGGCTCTGGAAAATACTCTCTTCCCTGCAGTGTGACTATCGATCTGGAGTTGCTGCTTCAGGAAAAGTTTGCACCTATCAGGACCTAAGATTGGATCAGAATCCATGAGGGGAATCAACAGGATGCTATGTTTGCTTCCACATGGCTCACCCTGTTATGGCTGCATGCAAACACACACAACTCCACAGCCTTCCCCTAATCCCCATCCTCTACTGCCACATTTCTGGACAAAATTTCAAACTGCATGGGCTACCTGTAACTGAAATGGACTGAGCTGTAAGTGGAGAACATTTCCAGCTCCTCCCACCACAGTTCCAGGTGGCTCATTACACAGCTGAGTGGTTGCAGAGCAGTGTACTCACAGGTATGGCAGTGTAAAGTTGTTATTTTAAAGAAACAGGAATGGCCCAAGCAAAAATCGGTGTCTTCTCAAATAAAACAAAAAACAAAAAAACTTTGAAGGCATTTTTACTGTTTACATTTCCCAATTGCCATTTTGAATTCCACGTGGTGGGGAATGAGAAGGGGGAGCCAAGCTGCTGGCATACAATCCACCATTAGCTGATACAGGCTGCTAGCTGGAGCAGCTAGTAACTTTTGCATTGGTTCATAGAGCAGAAATCCCTCATTACTGTATTAATAAACATATAGAGCCAGAAACGTACTGGACTCAGGGGCAGCTTCTGTCCCACCTGTGACGCTGCAGGCTCTGCAGTGGACTGTTCCTCAGGGGGACATCAAACAGCTTCTCTGAGTATGACCCCAGGATGTGCTGCTGCTGCTCCTGTTCCAAAGTCTGCTCTGGGGCCTGTTTCAGGAACAGAATGATTTCACTCTCCTCACTTGGTGCCTGTTGCTGGCTCCCATCAGTCCCTGTGCTGGATTCTGAGGACAGCAGGGCTCCATCCTAGCTGACCAGAGCATCATGAAAAACTGTTGGCTCTGTGCTGGGCGCAGTGCCCAGTATCCAGTCAATCCCCTCATAAAACAGGCATGATATTGGCAGTTGCCTGAGGTGTGGCTCTGGTTCCTGGTCTTCCTGTACTCACTCCTGATCCACTAAATGTGCTTCCTGCACTGGTCACCAGCCTGGTAAATTTGAAAAGCTGCCAGCTTCTTTATTTGCTGGTATGCATGGTCATTCCTGGTCCTCTTACTGAAGTCCACTGTTTTGCTAACCTTGCACAAGAGATTCACCATAATCTGGCTGTGCTCCTGTGACCATGAGGCGGCACACTTTGCGAAAAGCTTGTTCTGGTCAGTCTCCATTGCAAACACAGAAGGCTCTCAGATGGGGTGTTTGCAGCTCGGTGTTCAGAAGACAATGGATAGTTTAAACATTGACGCACAAAGCTGCTGCATTGCAACATGGGGGGCTGCTTTCATTTCCCTGGAATCAACTGGAGATTCTTGGCACAGAGAGGACAAAGAAAGTTGGCCCATGGGATCGTGGGACTTAGGGTGACCAGATGTCCCGATTTTATAGGGACAGTCCCGATTTTGAGGTCTTTTTCTTATATAGGCTCCTATTACCCCCCACCCCTGTCCCGATTTTTCACATTTGCTGTCTGGTCACCCTAGTGGGACTCGTGGCAGACTCCCAGGACCAAAGTCGGGGGCATGGGGAAAAGTGTTGCATCTACACTGCCAAGTAATGGGGTTCAAACCCAGCTTGACTTGGGTTCAAACCCTCCAGTCCCACAAGGTCCTAGATCTGAGCCCAAGTCTGACAGATTTGTGTGTAGACGGAAGGGCTCAAGCCTGAGTCTGAGGCCAAGCTTACATTTCACTGTAGACATACTATTAGGGGTCGTAAGTGGACAGCACCCTCTGAGCCTATGAAAGCTGGATCCTCTTGGCCAGAAAGGAAAGAGCTGCTAGAAATTTGATGAAAGTGAGAAACCTGCTTAGACAAAGATTGTAACTTCCTAAAATTAAGTTTTAGTCACTAAAAAGTGGGTTTTGTTTTGTTTGCAACCAGACCTGTCTCATTGATTCTTGCTTCATATCACTTAAATCTCTGCTCTTTGTTAATAAACTCATTCTGGTTTTATTACAAAACCATCTCAGCACTGTGTATTGATCATGGAGGGTGAATCCTCAGCTAACCTAACAGATTGGTGTGTGTTCAGTCTCTTTGGAGGCAATGAACTTAATGAATTCTGTGGTGAGGCCAGGTTTGCACTGGCAGAGCCATGAAGAGTTTAGTGGCAAGAAAGACAGGCTGGTGTGACAAGGAGCTGACACAGCTTAGCAGCAGCAGCACTTACTCTTGCTGAGGCAGAGGGGTAACACTATGGCTCACAATTCTGGGTGTCCTGAGCATGATGTTACACTACATCTTCCTTTTTATTTGATTTTCTTGTCGGGGGATGGGGCAGTGTTAGGAAAAGGAAGAGGTTTTTAAAAAAAGTTAACGCGGAACAGCTCTCTCAAAAATATGCATTACCGTATTCTGTGGCCTTGAAATTATAATATAGACTTTTAATATTACATTTTCAAGACAATTTTCCATTCTGCCTCCAAATGTTAGGCAGCTATGCAGGTAAATGAGCATTCAGTATGGCAATCAAAGCAAAAAAAATTTACAGAATTTATATTTTTAGATATTCATTTTATTGATTGAAATATGCTATGATGCAACCCTTTTATTACAGGAAGACTGAAAACATGATGCCAGCACCAGAATGGCTCACTGCTCCAAACATTCACTAGTCAGTTTTTACCCACTTTGCAAGATTACATTTATTTCCAAGCCTATGGCTACTGGTGCCTGCTTTTAAATTGGTGATCATTTCTCTTATTGGCCAGCAGCACAGATATGCTAATTTCAGTGGAATCTGAGGAGATGCTTGCTGTTTAAACTGGTGCAGAAACTGGGTGAGCAGGTGTCAGAGAGACTTGCCATGCTGACAGTTGATGATCAGAGAAAGATCAAAATTAAAAAGGAATTCTTATCTCCATTAAATCTGTGCAGATTCTACCCGTGTGGACAGTTTTGGTATGCAGACTAGCCCATCATTTTTTTATGCTGTGACTATTTTAGAATGTAATGACATAATTTCCTTGGTGTGTGCATCTAATTAATATGTGTGTGTATGTCTGTTTAAACTGGCAGGGTCTGGGCACTATATTTGGATGTTTTCTGCCAATGAGAGTGAAACAATTACTGCAAATGTCAGCTTTAAGTTGTGATATCTTCCTAAAAACAATTATCAGTGGCAGACCAGACATGCTGCATAAGCAGCTGAAGCTGGAATGAGAGTGTGATGGGGCATCTGCCCCACACTGGCAGAGACAGGGTTAAAAACAGCCTAGGGAGGCTGTGCAGCCAATAGAGAGGGGCTGAGAGGAACAGCCAATCAGGGCCCAGCAAGCCCATATAAAAGGAGCAGCAGCTCAAGGAGCAAAGACTGTGTCTCTAGCGGGCTCAGGGACCTGCAGCACCCTGGAGAAAGCAATTGTTGGCAGGAACTGGAGAACAAGAGGAGTTCCTGGCTGACTGCTGGGACTGCGTAATTGCATGCCCTGAGGAAGGGTGAAAAAGGAGCTAGGGCCATGGGAAGGTGACTCAGGGAGAGGAATTTGAGGTGCAGCAGGAGGCTGTGATCCACAGGGTCCGTAAGTGGGGACCTGGAGTAGTGGGTGGCCCCAGGCCCATCACCACTTGCCACTGGGGAATTAGCAACAGAAAGACTTTAAGTGGTAGACATAGAGGTCAGAGATAGTTACATAAGAAATAAAAAGTAAAATCAGTCTAAATCCTGAACTTTATCAGACTAAGCAAGATTTGAATCAAGCAATTTTTGCTCATCCTATTGGATGTTGCAGGAAGGCTACAGTTCTTAATACACAGGATAAATTTCCTTCTCAGCCTGGGACCAGTCTCCCCAGTTCAAAGTCTTTGTCTTCCCAGCATCCTTGTTGCCTTCAGCGTAGGTGGGGGGAGGAAAGAGGTGGTCTTATGATGCCACTGTCCCTTATTTTATACTCTCAGTTCATGTCCGAGGAAAGATACTGGCCCAGACATGTCTTGGTAGACCTTGCTGAGAAACAGAGTTGAGCAATCTCCACTGTGTTGCTTGCACAACTATCTCTTATTGAATTGTAAACTTCTTGTTTACAATTCACTTACTGGTCAATGGTATTTAACACCTGCCTGTGTGTGGATCACCTCCTCTGTTGCCACTGGAGAGCCAGCAGTGGGCCCAGTTTCTCAGCATATTTCAATAATAACCATATCGCAAAATCTTATAACTTAATACACATTAAAGATGTACATATTTTGACAGAACATTGTTTCAGCAGATAATGACCTTCCATGTGGTACCTTACAAGGCATGTCTTGTATGAAATATCACAACCATATACAAGTGATGAATAGGGGGTTTCAGGGTGCTACTTTGAGGTACAGTGCATCACGGACTGAAAGGGTTATTTCACCACATTTACTGGGTTTTATGCCTAGGAAAGGAGTCACAAGCCCTGCTACAGCTGGCCGGGCTAGTGAGAACAACTGTGGGCATTTGTCTTTCATGGTGGCTGTTTCTGCCAGTAAACTAATAGGAGCAGTGCTGCTCAGCCTCGGTACCCCACATTTTGTTATTTCTCAGTCATGGAAAGACTTGCACTTGTCTCCTAGAGCTTTGCTCTTGTAGAGTGATCAAAGCCCTCTTGGGCCACAGTCCTGCAGAGAACTCTGTGCAGGGTGATCCCTGTGTCTGTGCAGAGCCATGTTTAAGTTAGTGGGACTCTGCACAGGGGTCCATCCATGCAGAGTTCATTGCAGGATTGTGGTCTTGGATGTCATTTTGGTGCTGAGAATAGCGTTGGGCATAGCTGTTGTGACGATGCTGCCTGTGGAAGCTAGCTGAGGTCACTCAATTAGGGTGAACTGCAAACAGAATGGGGCAGACAAACCCCCAAAGCTGGTGGATATTCCAATACTTAGATTTACCAAGCCAGCCCAAAACAGCCTCTGTATTATCTCACTGGTTACTCTGAAGTCCAAACAATACAGTTCCCTTAAAGTACCCAGCCTCAAGCCTCCATCCAGATACATGTCAGATATGATGAAGATTACTGAAAATCTCATATAAAAGAAAAGGTTCTTCCAATCTCAAAGGATCAGCCACACACCCAGGTCAAATTATAACTTAGATCTTACCCAAAATACATGCTATAGACAATTCTTGTTAACTAAACTAAAAATTATTTAAAAAGAAAAGAGATAGAGTGTTGGTTAAAAGCTCAACATACATACAGACTTGAATTCAATTCTTGAGGTTCAGGTACATAGCAGAGATGAGTTTGTAGTTGCCAAAAGTCCTTTTAGAAATAGTCCATAGGTTATATCCAATGTCCATATTCAGGGTGACTCCAGTCAGTGACTGGCGATGTCAATCCTTATGGCTTAAGGTTTCCGCCTCTTGAAACCCAAAGCAGATCTGAGATGAAGAAAGATCGTGTCCCAGGGATTTTATGCATTTCCAGCAGCCTTTGGGCCTGAGAAAACAATAGGCTTAACTTCCCTTCTCCCAAACATCATGGCAATTAGCACAGGATAATTTATCCATTAAACAGTTCAGATACAGGTTACCACAACCTTCAAAGAGACATATAGACAATAATACTATTTCACTCAGGTGTCTTCCTAAATATTAATATTCCCTTTTTGATCTTTGAATCAAAGCCACAGCAATAGACAAGACTTGTTTGCTTACATCACAAGACCTGAGCAAACATCTACCCTTCTACCTCTAACAATGCAGGCTTGCATTTCAAATCATTTCAAATTTACATATTTTCCTAACCAGTCTCTAAAGTTGGGCCATAGGTCAGGTCAGTCTGTGAGTTAATTAACTCTTTCTGGCCCTGTGACCTTTCAATGAGATATTATATTATGCTCATAATGTCACAGCTGTCAAGTTATGTTCTGCTTCATGTGGGACATTTTCTACAAATTACATAATGAGGTAATTTGCATATAAGCATTAATAAGTTATGGTCAACACACCGTGCCCCAAGCAGTGGCAAGGGTAGGACATGAAGCTGCACAAGACTAGGTATCTGTGGTTGGGGTAGGTGCTTGAGTGTCTGAGGGGTATTGGGTGGGTCTCCACTGTGGCAGTTGCTGCTGCTGGGATTAGAAGGCTAATGGGAGGTACGGAGCCCTGGGATGCAGAGAACGCCTGGGGAGTATGTGGGTGCTGGGGAGGGAGGCAGTGAGTGCAGAAGCTGCTGGAGGCCAGGAGGCGCCTCAAAGTAGAGGATTCTGGGGTCAGAGTCTCCTCAAGGGTGGGGGGGGGGAAGGGAGGAAGTGGGAGGAGATGCTAGGGCTCTTTGGGGGGTGGATTCCTGGGAGTAGAAGGTGCTGGTTGGGTACCTAGGAGTAGCCTGCTTTAGCTGGCTGCAGGGTGGAGGGAGTTTAGAGCAAGTATTATGCCCATTTCTGTTCTGCTTATGCTGCTGTCCCTGCCCTTGCCACCTTCTCTGGCTGCCACCTCCTTCCAGCTGCTGTTTTGGGTCCTGATCTAGGAAGTTGAGCAGAGAGAGAAGGTGCTTGGCTGCTTGCTCAGCAGGTGCTTCAGCTAAACACCTGCAACCCTCCTGTATCACAGCTGGATGTGACATCTCAGCTGAGCTGTAGAAGTATGTGTCAGGACTGCCGGATGCATGACTCTTAGCAGACCTGATTAGAGTTATGAAAAATGAGCCTGTAATGTGGCTTGGCTCTAGCCCCCTCCATCTGGCCAAACTGTTTTAACTTGATTGGGTCACAAACAAATTTAGCCACAAGTGGTCATTTATAGACAGGGCCTGATTTCACAGTACATGCCAAACTCCTATATGCAGGCAGCTCCATAAGAAATCAAAAGGACGACACGACTTAATGCTTTTGTATTTTTACTTACTAACAGAGTTGTTTTCCTCACAACTGTTGCAGTCTGAATTTGAGTAAATAGGATGGCAGGGGACTATTTCAGTATTTAAAGACAAGATTATAGGCCAATGGGGGCTGCAGGAAGCGGCACGGGCCGGGGAATGTGCTGGCCGCTGCTTCCTGCAACCGCCATTGGCCTGGAGCAGTGAACCGCGGCCAGTGGGAGTCATGATTGGCCGACTCTGCGGATGCGGCAGGTAAACAAACCGGCCCGGCCCGCCAAGGGCTTTCCCTGGTGGGCCGTGTGCCAAGGGTTGCTGATCCCTGATCTACATGATACTTTCCAAACCCTGCATCTGTTTACGTTTGGCTTATTGGAGGTTAGCTTAAATCTGTTAATAATCAATTTAAACTAAACCAGACAGCACCTGTTTAACTAAATTGGTTTAGTTCAACAAGTGTGACATTCTTACCTTGAAAAGCCCTTAATTAAATCACTGCAGCGCTATCTGTAGACAAGCCACTCCTTTGGGCTGTGGACTTAAGTGAGTATTGAGAACTTTTAGGATCTTTGGCACAGACCTGTGATCATTGACTATATGTAAGGTTAAGATTTTGTCATGGTTTATTTTTTTAATAAAAGTCACAGACAGGTCACAGACAATGCACAAAAATCATGGGAGCCAGGACCTGTCCATGAATTTTACTAAAAATAATGTTGGGAGAGAGGGCTGGAGGGATGGGAAAGAAAGATAGCTGGCGCCCCATTGGTGGGCGGGGGGAGGGAAGGACTGACAGCCTCAACCCCACTGCCATGGGGGAGGTGCACAGCCCCACCTTCAGCCCTGTCCAAAGTAGTGGGGTGGGGGCACACAGCAGCAGCTCCACCTCTGGCTACTACCAAAGATGAGGCGATGTGCACATCCCCAGCTCTGGCACTGGCCAAAGCCGTGGGGGAAAGGGGGTGCACAGCCCAGGCTCTGGCAGCAGCCACGGGAGATGGAAGGGAGGCCACAGCCCTGGCTCCAGCCCCAGCCAAAGCCATAGGGCACAGCACTGACTCCAGCCCTGGCTGAAGCTGTAGGGGACAGAGGGGGCACACAGCTGAAGCCCAAGTCACAGTCGGAATCCATGACTAAATCATATCCTTAACTATATCCAATAGAATTATATACTCATGCTACTAGTGGTTTTTATTAATTGGGTATACTGCGTGTAATTAACTGAGTATTGCACTATGTTGCATATTGCCCATTTTAAAGATTTATCTTTTTGGACGTTATCTTGAGTCTTGGAGGCTGGTTCTGTAAGTTGTCAAGCCGTCTTAGTGCCCATTAATTTCAAAGGGAGTTGAACATATCCAGAACTTCCTAGGCGGTTTTCAGCACTTTACAGGATAAAGCTTATATAATGTCAAAGATTTATGTTGGGAAGATCTGCTCTGAATGAAATGATCACTACTTATTGATAATCAGCATAATGAGCCCAGTCCAATTCCTGTTGAAATCAGTGGAATCAGGACTGGGAATACAAGTTTTTTGGCTGTCTACCTTGAAACTCATTAAAAAGATGACTTTGTCTGAAGTTAGATACAATTACTGTAGATGCAAAATACAGCTGTGCATTATAAATCATCCTGTCAGAAAGTTATCTTTACCTAGAAGAAAAAGCCTACCCTTTAATTGTGTCTAACTCGTGTACTGTTAACAAATGACAAGTAGCCATGACAGTTCCAGGATATTAGAGCGACAGAGTGGGTGAGGTATTTTTTTTTTAAGTGGACCAACTTCTGTTGTTGAGAGACAAACATTCAAGCTTACAGAGCTCTTTTTCAAGTCTAAGGGCTTGGCTACACTTACAAATTTGCAGCGCTGCAGCAGGGTGTGAAAACACACCCTCTCCAGCGCTGCAAATTGTGGCGCTGCAAAGCGCCAGTGTGGTCAAAGCCCCAGCGCTGGGATCGCGGCTCCCAGCGCTGTCCGTTATTCCCCACAGGGAGGTGGAGTACGGACAGCGCTGGGAGAGCTCTCTCCCAGCGCTGGCGCTTTGACTACACTTAGCGCTTCAAAGCGCTGCCGCGGCAGCGCTTTGAAGCGCTAAGTGTAGCCACAGCCTCAGAAATGTTCTCAGAGTGTTACAGCTAAGTACAAGATGGAACTTTGCTTAGCATAAGTAGTTAACACGTTTTTCAAAGGACCATTCAAGGTGAAATGATCTGTTAACACCTCTCCAGTCATAAGGGGGAAAGAGGGAAGGGAAAAAGGCTGGAAGGAGGGGTTTTAGTGAGTTACAGATTGTTGCAATAAGCCATAAATCCAATGTATGTCTGTTTGCAAGATACCAAAAATTCAGGCTAAGTTATGAATATAAACTCCCAGACCCATCTTTTGACAGTAGTATGCAGGTTTCCTTTGATGATCAGGACTGTGAGGTCAGATATAGAATATCAGGGGTGGAAGGGACCTCAGGAGGTCATCTAGTCTAACCCCCTACTTAAAGCAGGGTTAGTCCCCAGACAGATTTTTATCCCAGTTCCCTAAATGGTCCCCTCAAGGATTGAGCTCACAACCCTGTGTTTAGCAGGCCAATGCTCAAACCACTAAGCTATCTCTCCCATGATCATTTTGTAGAAGTGTTCACCCATAGGTGATATGATGTTTTTGTCTTTTATCATTATGCTCTGAGAGTTCTTTTGAGAGCATAGTGATTTTCTTGTTGCACCGGTGGTTATTGGGACATTTAGTGCACTGGATGAGGTACACCACATGTGTACACCAATGAATCTTGATAGATCTGTTGTGACAGGGTATTGATCATTGTAGCAGTGGAGATATGTCTACAGGTTTTGCATCTGTTCTGGCAGGATCTAGTGCTGCTTTGAGTTGGTGTATCCTGGTCTGTGGAGATCTTACTTCTGATGATGAGCTTGGAGAGACTGGATGGTTGTTTGAAGGCCAGATGAGGAGGTTCAGGAAAGATTTCTTTCAGGATGTGGTCCCCATCGAATATAGACTGAAGTTGTTTGATATTCCTTATGCGTTCCAGTGTGGGGTGATAGGTGACAACTAGAGGTGTACGGTGGGATGGGGCTTTATTTCTGTTTTGAAGCAGGTTCTCGGTGTATTTGGGTAACCCATTCCATGATGGGATCTACTTCTCTGGAGTGTCCTTGTTTGTTGAAAGCAGTTTAAATGTGTTAAGGTGTATATTCCGGACTTTCTCCTCCGAGCATATTCTGTGTGCCTGGCTATAGATAAATATGTCAAGAAATCTGTTGGTGTGGTTATTGGATCTGTGAAGGTAGATGTGATTAGCCATGGGTTTCTTGTTTTTTTAGTTGTCTGTAGGGTTCCATTGTTGAAGCCAATCCTGGTGTCTAGGAAGCTGACACTAATATGGGAATGTTCTAGAGAGTTTATTGGATGGGGGGTGGCTGTTAAAATTGCAGTGGAAATCTATGAGGGAGTTATAAATCCCTTTCATTTGTGAGTGTCTTTTGCTTTCATTGTTGAATATATCATTTGGGATGTGATTTTTCTTAGGTAGCATATTACTAATAACTCTGTATAACATTACTGGGCTGGGCAAGGGTTTCCTGGCATGCACACACAACATGTGCGCACACACTCCCAGTGACCAAAGGGTGTAGACTCCTGGCTCAGGAAATTAAGGAGTGTTTCTGTTTTTCCAGACTCTGGGGGTATGTCTACATTACAGTTGCTACAGCAGCACAGCTATGGTGCTGCAGCTCTGACACTGTAGCATAGACACTTCCTATATTGACAGAAGGGGGTTTCTGTTGCTATAGTTAATCCACCTCTCTGAGAGGTGGTCGTTTGGTGGAGGGAAAAATTATTCTGTCAGCCTAGCTGTGTCTACATCAGAGACTAGGTCTATTTAACTACATTGCACAGGGTACAACAATTTTCACTGCCTTGAGCAACATAGCTGGGTCAATCTAATTAAGTGTAGACCAGGCCTCGGAAGGAAATTGTGATTGTAATAACAGTGTGTGGTAAACTGACTGCACACTCTTCCAGCAACATATGTGGTTTAATAAACCTGTGGTTGTTCACCAATAGATTGATACAAACTAAGACCCAGAAAGGTCAAAGGTGTCATAAAGAGTTTCCCTTCCTTTTAGTCTGGTTAGGTGCTCTTGTCTCCAGGAAATTTATTGAAATATCAAAGGTTTCTGCCGTGAAGATGCTTCTTAGAGAGCAGAGAAGGCTGTCCTTGGCTCATCTCCTTTGGCAGAAGGAAGACAACAGTAGCTTTTCCATGCAGGGGTTTTGGAGAGCAGGGATTGATGCTGCAGCATAAGCACAGCCTTTCAGATAGGACCTTTCCTGTCCTCTCAGTTGAAGGAGATCTGCTACAGAAAAGTAGTTTATACTGCTTTTATTGTACAGTTGCAAAGAGGGGATTGGTTTCACTCTGCATACACTAATCTGTACATTTTAAAATAAGGTTTTAAAAGAACTTTAACAAATGTGGAAGTTTAAAAAATAATCCTCTCACTAGTCTCATATTTTTTACTTCTCCGAAGAAAGTTAGCAAGTCCTCTTTTTTTCCCCTCCAGCCCCTTTTAAAGTCAATATTTCTCTTCACAGTAAATTGCTCTTCCTCTTGCTGGGGGACAGAACCATACAAATAGCTTCCTCTGAGGCCAAAGCCTGTGCTATTCTATGGGTTGACCAACAAGTCTTAATCTTTTCTGGAACCTAAACTCTTCATATGAGAACTTCCTCAATATACTGATGTATTATCAACTTTAACAAGAGACAGACTCTTAATTGGTCTTTCAACTTCCAAGGATGTAGGAGAACTGCCTGCAAGGCATATTTTTGCTAAGGCAGTGTAGCAGGCCGGTGTGGCTCCCATCCTCCGCGGAGAGGGTTGAGCCCCGGACACAGGAAGAGGTGGGGCTACAGAGTGGTGAGCCCGCCCCTCAGAGGGTCAGGTGGCGACCCGGAAGGATAAAAGCCAGCCCCTCCAGCTCAGTCAGTCTCCAGCCACCGCGGGGAGCAGACCTGCCTGAGGGAGCTCCTGAGGGGGAAGCCGCTGGAGCCCAGAGCCCTTGCCCGGACTGGCTGGAGATACCCCTGACTCGCTACTGGGAAGACCTACCGGAGCTTCCCCGTGCCACCTACGAAGAGGAGCTGCTAGGAACCTCCCCACCACCGTGCTGTTACCCCGAGGAACCCCCGGAGCAGAATTGGCCGGACTTCCCCGAGGACTTACCAGATCTACCCCCCAGCCCGGGGGGGTGAGGAACCCATGCAGTGGGACTTCCCGGGACTGGACGCCATGGACCAGGTAGGCCCCGAGGGGGATATTGGAAGTGGCCCGGGGGCAGCCGACCTCAGCCAGGCTGCTGACCAGACCGTACCCATGTCAGTGTGTTGCGGTCAGGATCCCCACTGACTGTCAGCGGTAGCAACCGCTGTTTAGGGCCCCGGGCTGGGACACAGTGGAGTGGGTGGGCCTGTGTCCCCCCTGCCACCCCACTCACGGGTGGCAGTTATCCCCCTCACGTTTAGTGCTCAGCCCTGCTGCAAGAGGCCTGAGCCTTCCCTGAACTGTTTAGTGCTCAGCCCTGCTGCAAGAGGCCTGAGCCTTCCTTGTACTGTTTAGTGCTCAGCCCTGCTACAAGAGGCCTGAGCCTTCCCTGAACTGTTTCCTGCTCAGCCCTGCTGCAAGAGGCCTGAGCCTTCCTTATACTGTTTATTGCTCAGCCCTGCCACCAGGGGCTTGAGCCCTCCATCTACGGTTTACGGCCCCGCCTTGTAGCCCAAGGCCGGAGCCCGGAGACTCTGACTCTGTTGCCTAGCCTTAAAGGGACAGGACAGAGCCCCCGTGAGACCAGCGGGCCGGTGTGGCTCCCCTCCTCCCCTCAGAGGGTTGAGCCCCGGACCCGCCTGTTACAGGCAGCTACAAGCAATTTATGACCACAATGAGAGATGCAGTGAACTGGCTATGCTGTGGCTCAGTATCATGCTGAAACCCATGTCTTCTGCATATTGTAGCAAAAAAAGGAGAGAAAGATTGTGGAGGGCAACATAAGTCAAAATCTTTATATACACTACTCTGATGGTCCTTGGGGTACTGTGAGTCACCTTGTTACCCCCTGCCTCCAGCATGAGGGAGATTTGTGCTTATCTTAGTGTCAGCTCCCTGACACCACCAGCCTGTTAGCCACCCAAGCACTCTCCTTTGGGCAACACTAGCTCTTATTTTGCCTTGCAGATTAGCAATAGGTGCACCCTAGTCCACAAGCTCCTTTGAAACATTTCCCTGTAGCATTCATCTCCTTATCCATAGAACACTCACAGAAATACCAGGTCTGCTCTCCCAAAAGGAACAATGTACACACCAGCTTGTATGACTCCAGGACAGAACCTTGGTACTTTGATAATAAACATATTATTGTTTTCACTATAAACATATCTAAGATTCAAGTGCCCAAATAAATTTGTTAGTCTCTAAGGTGCCACAAGTAGTCCTCATTCTTTTTATATAAAACAAAATCCATAATATGCTTTCTAGAGCCCAAACAGGTTAATCAATCATAATTTAATGGTGATCCCTGTAGTATGAAGCTGAACCATGGATTCTAAAGCACACTCACCCTAGAGCAAATGCACATACTCTTATTTATTGGAAGGAAAAAACAAGTAGTCTTCTTTCCAAGTTTAAAAATCAGGTTCTGATTCTTCTCTAAGTTATACTTGTTTGTTCCTAATTTGAGAAAGTGGATAATTAGGTGCTCATAATATTGGCATGTTCTATCTCAGGTACATAAATAGCCTCCATTACCATAATATCTGAGCACCTCACGGTCTTTAACATATTTATCATCTTTTTACAGATGGGAAACTGAGGCTAAGAGTGCATCCACAAAGGTACTTAAGCACCCAAGTCCCATTTTAGGTGCCACCGCAATCCACAAAACTCCCACTCAGCTGCTGCTTAACCCTGTAGGTGCCTAAATTCACTCTAGCTACCCTCCATGCTCCTCTCCATCCTTCCCTCCCCATTCCCATCACTGCTCTCTCCTTAATGGCCCCTGTCCTTTTCTTTTGTCTTCTCTTTTAGCTAATCCTTTCCTGCCTTCCCTCTTTGCCCCATTCCTGTCTTATAATAGATAAAGTAAAATAAATGAAAGTGTACCCCCAAAAGTTTAGAACAAACAAATCATGGAACTAACATGACATTTTAAAACCATCACACTTGAATGTGCTTGATGTTATATACCTTTATTACCTTTTATCTATCTATTTAGACTGAAAATTCTTCAAGGCAGGACCATCTTATGCATGCACATGCATGTATGTGTGCGCATGCAGTCCCTAACACAGTGGGAATCCCGGTATTAATTGGGGTCTAATGGAATATAAATGAATAATCAAGTTCTATACCAGAAAAAAAGATACAGTAGTGGTTGATCTGATCCAATACTCACAAATAAAACAGCCTGTGTATACTTAATTTCAGAGTTACTTTTCTTTAAATGGTTTGAATTTTATACAATCTTTAGGATTTTAACAGTCTCATATGACCAACTGTACTACTAAAAACATAGCCTTATAGATCCAAAGTAGCTTAAGTTTGTTGATTGTAAGGACATTCAATAGGCTGTTTGATAGGGCTTTTGGGTAGGGCTGATGGTGTGGCGTTTGGATGAAGTGGGGTACTGGCTAGTACAAAAACTTATTGTGTTATGCTGCTGAATGGATCTTAATATGGATTGTGAATTTAATTGTTGTCAGGGTGCCTAGAGACGGTCTATAGGCATTGGTTGTGTATAAATGGAAATAAGCTAAATGGAATTTTTCTTGGAAGATTCACTGTTGCATGCTAAACATGTATAAAATTCATTCATTTTAGTCTAATGTGTCAGCATTTCTCTCCAACTTTTGGATTGTACTTGGCACAACAGACTATTTTCTACCCTTAGTTATTTCAGAATTAGAAATGCTACCCATAATTCAATTATGCTATTGGTGGGATGTTAAGGCTCAGTCCTGTGAGGGGTTCAGTACCTTCACCTTTGGTAGCAATTGAGGATAGTAAGCACTTTGCTGGTTTGATGCCCAAGTGAGAAAGAAATATGGTTTAATATAATTGACTGACTTGGCTATAGATATGCAATTAAACAGTGTTTGAATTGATTTGTTTTGAATATTTTATAGGGCAATTGATATACCACTAGGAAAGCACAATATGAATGCGAGGACAGGTGGCGGGCTGAAGATGATAGGTGGCATCAGCTTGCTGACAGAAGGCAAGAGGCAATGGCGAGGCTACTGGAGGAACAAACTGATATGCTTCAGTGTATGGTTGAGGTTCAGGAAAGGCAGCATGAGCACAGACTGCCGCTACAGCCCCTGTGTAACCAACCACCCTCCTCTGCAAGTTCCATAGCCTCCTCACCCAGATGCCCAAGAACGCGGAGGGGGGGCCTCCGGGCACCCAACCACTCCACCCCAGAGGACTGCCCAAGAAACAGAAAGCTGGCATTCAATAAGTTTTAAAGTGCAGTGTGGCCTTGTCCTTCCCTCCTCTCTCCCCCCCCCCCCACCTGGAGCTTCCCTCCTCCTCCACCCCTTCTGGGTAGTTATCCCCCTATTAGTGTGATGAATTAATAAAGAATGCATGAATGTGAAGCAAAAATGACTTTATTGCCTCTGCAAGTGGTGATGGAAGGGTGGGAGGGGAGGGTGGTTAGCTTACAGGGAAGTAGAGTGAACCAAGGGGGTGGGGGGGAGTTCATCAAGGAGAAACAAACAGAACTTTCACACCATAGCCTGACCAGTCATGAAACTGGTTTTCAAAGCTTCTCTGATGCGCACCACGCCCTCCTGTACTCTGCTAACCGCCCTGGTGTCTGCCTGCGCGTAATCAGTGGCCAGGCGATTTGCCTCAACCTCCCACCCCACCATAAACATCTCCCACTTACTCTCACAGATATTGTGGAGCGCACAACAAGCAGTAATAACAGTGGGAATATTGGTTTCGCTGAGGTCTATCCGAGTCAGTAAACTGCACCAGCATGCTTTTAAACGTCCAAATGCACATTCTACCACCATCTTTTGCCTTGTTTGAAATTTTTTCCCAAGTATTTGTCATTTGAAACTGAATCCTACTGTGGATTCTATACTACATTGATTTTTGACCTTTTTTCAAAATCTACTGACTTTCAAGTGATCACCTTCCTTTTTCATTTACCTTGTTATGTTTTAGAGGGTTAGTTATTTGTATAGCACCATGTGTGTGCATGGAGACTTACAGGGTCCCTTTTCCAATGTGGTTATCATGTAAATCAGACAGAATACAACACGTAACAATAGAAGACCATGGCATGTGGAGTACAGAAGAAATAAAGACATCAAAACACAGGGTTCATAAATGTAAGAAGGTTTAGAATTCAAGGTGTTGGCTTGATTCTTAAATATTGATCCTTTACATACTAAGTTAGACAAGTATCTTTAACTAATATTAAATAAAATAATAATGAAAAGTGGTAAGAAATTATAGGGCTGGTTAAGGTCATGGGAGACAATGAGGTGGCAGAAGGATAAGAGCCCTATGGATCACAGAGGAAGAAAGGGATCAGTGGAAGGTAGCACTGATAGCAATTAGCAAGGCAGAATGAGCCACGAAAGGGCACACTGACAGAAAATTAATAGTGGCTCTTCAACGATGTCAAAGGCAAGAAGGAGGTATGAGGAAGTGACCCTTAGATGTGGTGGTAAGGAAGAGCTAACTGATGATTCCGAGGGCAGTTCCAGTGGAGTAGAAAGGGCAGGGTATACAGGAAGAAGACAGAGGTGGTGATAGAGAGGGAATAGGACTTCTGCCTTCAAATAAAGAAGGAAAGCAGTTAGAGGAGAGTGATTCCTAAGAGCAGAAAGAGGATTAATGGAGAACAAAGCAGTAGGAAACAGGGCCAAGTCAAGGGGCTGAAGACAGATAGAAACCTGATGAACAGAATTCAACAAAAGTGTTAGCGGAAATTAAAAAAAAAATCAAGAAGAGGGGAAGGGGGGGGGGAAGAGCTCCTCTGATCCTGACAATTTTACCTCTTATGAATTTGCCTAGAAAGTCAAAGGCAACAGACAGTAGCCAAGGATTAAAAGTGTAGGATGGAGAGAGAAGAATGAGACTGGTTAGCCAGAATAAGAGCAGAACAGAAGGAAGAGAAAAAGGACTTAGTGGAAATGGCAAGGTCTTGGGACTTCCTCCCCAAGTAGCAGAGGGAGACCAGGAGTGGACATAAATGGATAAGGGGAGAACCAAGTCTGAACATATGGAGAGGGCAGAGTGATAGATAAAGAGAACAAAGTAGGTAAGTGTAGAAGAAAAAGGTAGAGCTGAGAGTAGTAACTATTAGACAGGGTAGAGGGCCTGGAGATTAAAAAAGAAAGGGGGTAGAGAGAGTAGCAGAAAGTCCAGGGTTCCAAGATTGACAGTCACTGAAGGGATGAGTGATAGGGAAAGAGGAGAAAGTGTGACAATCAGAAAGGGGAAACTGAAATGGAGAGGTTTGAGAATACCAGGTGAAAGGTGACAAACACAGCAAGTGAGAGAGTCAGAGAGCCAGGAGGAAGTGAGAGGAAAAATGGAGCCACTGGGGTCAGGTGGCTCAGAAGGCAGATGAAAAGCTGGGTATTGAAGTGTAAGTATCTAAATAAGTGGCTTGGTTTTCTGAGGGGCTGAGCACCAACACTTTCTTGGTGAGAGCACCACCTCTGAAAATCATGCCATTTAAGCCCTCTGCCAAATTAATCCCTGCTGTAACTCCATTGGCTGCAATGGAGTTATCCCAGAGATTAATGCAGCCCTTGGATACAACAGTGATGGGAGCTATATAAGTACTTAGACATCTAAATATCAGTGTATATAATATTAGGCACTGAAGTTTGAAGCTTTTGTCCTTAAACTCTCTGCCTCCCTCCTCCTGCCACGAGGAGAGAGAAATACTTGCTCATTTTCATACAGCAATTTGTACTTTGACAGTTCCCCTTTCATCTGAGGGAGAACTACAATGTGTATTCTAGCATTTTCTGGCACCCCCAACTCCACTCTCCACTCTGGTTTCCTATAACAACCTCTTATTTTTTTAAACAGTGAAAACTTCATTTTCCTACAGGGGATTCAGAGTTTTTAGAACACATATCCAAAACTTCAATTTATGCATGAAGAAACTAAACAGTCTTTCCTTTATAATGTTTTATTTATGCCTCAGACTAGGCATGGCTGCTTTTAGTACTCCAGTGCAACAAAGGACCTTTGAGACAGACTTTTAACATTTGTAACAATGTTGTTCAAGAATCAAGACATTCTGGGATTGTGTTCCAGGAGGACTTTATGGGAGTTGACTTGATGTAACTTCAGGTTTTAAGCTTCACCCCCATCACAATCCAGAGCAAAATCCAGATTAGTAAGGGATTGTGTCATCACCTGGCCTGAAATCTTGGGTGCCTCACAATGCTTTGCTGCTGCAGCTCCCAACCTGCACTGCTCACAATCAGCAAGCAGGTCAGACCCTACGTGTCTGTGTATGGCTGCAGCCTGCCACCAACACTCCAGTCACACTCTGGCTTCCACCATCCCTGGTTACCACTTGCAGGGTAACCCAAACACACTCCCAGTTCTGGATTCCCCGCCAAAATATGTGTTCTGTGCTATCCAGACCTCTCCTGGACAGTTCAGCATTTATAGGTCCTTTGCCCTTCTAAGAGGTCCATGTACAAAAATTTGCTACTTTTATTCCAGAGGGAATTCTGTGCCTAAAAATACTACACCAAAAAAAAATTATTTGCACAATATTTTTAAATTTTGCAAATGTTATTTGTCAAATAAATGTGGCTTCAGAATGGCAGTGAGGAGCACAGGTCCCTGGCTGCACTGAGGTAGGAGATCACTCTGAAGCACCCACCTCCTCTGGTACAGGGACGTGGCAGTGAGACTGAACCTGACCCTGATACTGTGCAAGGGCCAGGCCTACCCCAGAAGCACCCTGGTGCCCTTCCCCTTTGCACCAGGCCAGGCACACCATGTGTGGGTGGGCAGGCTCAGCCCAGCATGATCTAAGTGTGGAGGGGCTTGGTGTGGGGTGAGAGGTTTCTGTGTGGGGCAATTTGGGTGCGGACGGCTCAGTGGGAGATCTGGATGCACTGGTGTTCTGGGTGCAGGGGCAATGGGACTCTGCAGGGGATTGAGGTAAAGATGGTTGGGGCTCAGCTGGTGGGGGTCTGGGTGTAGGGAGATGGGGCTCAGCGGGGGGGGAAATCTGAGTGAGGAGGCTCAGGGGGGGTTCCGGTTGTGGGGCAATAGGGCTCAGCAGGGGGAGATCTGGGTGTGGGAGATTGGGGCTTGATGGGGTGGGGGTCCAAGTACAGCTGGTTGGGGCTAAGTGGGGTGGGAGTCTGGGTGTGGGGGTTCATGAGGGGGGTCCAGGTATAAGGGCTTGGTAGAGTGAGGATTCAATTGGCCTGCTTAAATGCTAAATGCTAAAATGTTTGCTAAAATGCAGATTGATCTGTTCCTGCCTCCCTTCCATTGCCAAAGTACAATCACTTGACCAGTCAATTGCCAATCAACTTTGACACCTGGCTAGAGGTGTCAGCTTTTCCTTTGTCTTTGAGAAACAGGTTTACCCTTTCCCCAGACTAGTTTGGTAAATGTACTTCAGTCATTTCAGCTTACGTTCATGCTACACACATTTCACCATAATATTATCGACCAGTGTGGTGTTAGTTTTCAAATGATACCTCACAAGGCATATTTTGTACAAAGATAATTACATTAGTGTGCAAGGTGTCAATACAGGGGTGCACTTGGTCACCCACCCCTAACTCCCCCAAAGATAAACAAACAAACCCATTTGAATTCATATAACTATAATATGTCATCATAACACTAGCTTTATTTTCATTCATCTGAACCTTCAATGAGCGCATGACCCTAAATTTCTTAATTCCAAAGTATTTTACTCTTAGGGGGGAAAAAGATGCAAGCCCAATGGAACCAGATTTCTCCAGCCTTCCTCATAGGACACCCATGGTGTAAAGTTTCTACTAAGTGAGTAAAGGGGACCTAATCTGGCCCTTAATGAGTTATTTTAATAAAAGCACATGACATCTATTTATTGGTAGTGTCAGTTTATGACCCCAATTAAGCTACCGTTAGCAGGTGACCCACAATTAATGGAAAAGTGATTATTTCCTGTGGCCCAGTTTTATAAATGCATTATCGACAGGTTAGGCTAGATGACCCTTGTGGTCTCTTCTAGCCCTATGATTTACACATGGATTTTTACACTGGGAACAATTACGTACCCACACTGTCTAATGGAATAAGCTTCAATTACCATGACCTTTGGTCTACTAAACCTTTTGCTTCCATTGTTAATTATATGTGCATTGTAGTTAGTTTGGAAGAGGATAATTTGATTACTTTTAAAGCCCATCTAGCCTGCTTTCTACTTATGAAGAAATGGATTTACTACATGGGGTAGAGAATTGTTAAACCAAAAAATCCTGGAAAGAAGTAAAGATATGTAACAGTGAAAGAGGGAGACTAAAATTGGCCAACATATAACTGAAATGCTAAAGAAAGGGTTAGCAAGCAAATAATGGTTAGGACAAGAAACAATATACTACAGAGTGAAAGATATGCACTAATGTATGTATAGTTTGTGTTTGCTTTTCTTTTTTTAGTAAGTGAATGTGGCGGTGTTGAAAGGACCTAGACGGACAGCCATTGAAAACAGAATCTCCTGTAGATTAGAACCACTGCAACATGGATCGTAGCTGTGCCAGGTTCCCCCTACTGAGACAATACGCATCATTTTTGATCTGGAGGAACCATCCAGGCGTCAGAGTGTAGTATGGGAGAAAGTGTGGTCTCGGGCATTGTACTGGGACTCAGGAGACTGTGGTTCTATTTCCAGCCCTACCACTGACCAGTGGTGTGACCTTGGGCAAGTCTCTTCACCTCCGTGTCTTTGTTTCTCTCCCTCTTTTTGTCTATCTCATCAATTTAGATTGTAAGCTCTTCCCGACTGGGATTCTCTCACTGTGTTTACAGTGCCTAGCGCAATGTAGGCACTACTGTAATACAAATAATAATGGCGGTGTCTAAGATGTTTCCATATACAGATATTGCCAAATTAGTTAGTGCCAGTTGTGACAGGGATTTGTGTCATCTCTTGATGTGTGCCCATTAGGAACAAGGCAGAGATCACTAACTTATTTCATATAAAAGCAGCAAAGAGTCCTGTGGCACCTTATAGACTAACAGACGTATTGGAGCATGAGCTTTCGTGGGTGAATACCCACTTCGTCGGATGCATATTTCCTATAGGCATTTCATGTAGGCTGGCAGGATAAGAATTTGACATAACTACCTTTTTGGACTGGATTTTTCATAATAGTTGATAGAAAGATTTCAAACCACTTGGTGAATATTGTACTTGAGCCCATGCCAGCCTCATCCATCTCCGCAACTAGAAGTACTACTAGGTTGCTGTGGAAAATTCAAAGGCGCTCAGTTGGAACAATAACCTCTTGGGTAACGGATGCTGACCCCTGCCAAGTGTCACAGATCTTCTACCTCATCCTGTGGTGGTGGTGGTGGTGGTGGTGCTGCTCCTCAGTTTGCCTTTCTGGTAACAGTAGTTTAGTCCTCTGGCCAAACTGAATTATACCCATTCCAGAGTAACAAAGATCCAAAACAAACAGCCACTCTGGCACAGAGCCCAGGGAAACAAGCCACTTCTTGGTCAGGTTCTTTCTTTACAGGTATTTCTTCTAGGATCCAATTAAACTCAGTAGCTGCTGTACAGAACGTAAGTGACAAACATAAAGGGTTTCCACCAAGTAATACCTGTCCAGATCCTCAGCTACCTGGTCCTAGGCTCTCTGCCAGTTTATGACAAGCTCCCCTGCTGGCTACAGTGGGAACTTCCTCCATTTGTCTACTAGAAGCGCTAACCCTGCTGGGCCCCTGGAAGGTAGCAAATCTTCACTCCAGGCTTTGTAAGCTCTGTTTCAATGCTCAGGGCCACTTCTTCAACCGGTGGGTGGGGACAGGAAGGGGGGAAATCCCATAAACACACCAAAAATGAATGAACTCCCCTGCCTGAGATTTCTCTTTCCTATGTGCCTCAAGTCTCTAAAACACTTTTTAGTACAGCTCAGACTCCTTCTAGGGCCCATCCTGGAGAGAGACCCCAACTACTACTGCTGTACTCACATCTTTCTTTTTCTGTGTAGAAACCCACAACAGGTCTAGCTTCAATCTTATACTGAAAAAATGGAGGAGCTCTTTTATATCTGTCCACTTTCCCAGCAAGCATTAATCTCCAGCCTATACATCCCATCAGTCCATCTAAAATACAATCTCAGAATGCCTTGCTATTTGAACAAGATTGTGACAAGTCATAAGCCTGCCTCAATGTTCCTTTTGATGCAAAGGGGTTCTAGCCTTTTTTTTAAACCCTTTGCCATGTCATGTTACTGGGACAGAAATAAAGTGCATTTTCTTACTAGCACTCCTTTGTGGCACATGTTTATTAGGGGGTAGCAAAAGTAAATTAAATCTTTAGTTAAAAATTGAGCAAATGAAACCATCTGAATTCCTCAGTTTAGAAGGGAACCTGGCAGAGAACTAGAGGCAGGGATAGATTAAAGTTTCCTGGGGTCCTGAACCAGAGCAAGTGGCCTGCTCCTTCTGCGTGCAGTCCTGCCCACAGCCTCACCCCTTTCTGCCCCTTCCCTGGGGCCTGCCCCCATTCTCCCCACTGCAGCATTGCAACCCCTTTTGCTCCTTTCTGCCCCCCGCCCCATGTGGCCCCAAGACTGGAGAAGCTCTGTCCCCCACGCCACAGCCCTGGGTGGAGGCATGCATGTACACGGTTCAAAAAGGGCAAGGCTGACTAAATTATCTTTCTGACCACCTCTAAAGCTCTTCTATTTATTATGTTGATTGTTGTTACAGGGTGCCAGCCAGAAGAGAGATGTAGTCCCCTAGCTACACACTAACCAATTGCTAATGGTACTTTTCACTTATCACCTCTGATGGGGTATGTACCCAATGCACTAATGTGGACCTGAGATGCCAATTAAGATACCATGCTGCACCTAGAAAGGGAGTCAAGCTTAACTGATCATGAAGCCCAGCTGGGCAGGAGCAGACTGATTAGTATGGGGAGAGGAAGTTTGTAGCAGAAAGAGGCTGCAGGGAGAGAGTGACTATAGACTCTCTCTGGGAATAGAGGGAAGTGAGAAGGAAGCCTGCGGGTGGGGGGAGAATAAACTCTGGGAGCCTAGCCAGACTAGAAGGCTGAGAAGAAAAGCTGGGCTGCAGAAGAAGGGAAAACCCCTAGGCAGTGGGCCCTGTCACTTTATCTTCTCAGAATGAAGGTATGCTCAGCTGACAAAAGAGTTTAGATTAGAACAAGGAATTCTTTGCAAAGTTCAGTAGCATCTCAGCACCTAGTACAATTCCAATAAACAAACAATAGTCAACAATTTGGGGACAAGTCTAGAAGGACTGGAGGAGAGTCTACCCTCTGCATACACTTTCTCCACTCTAAATGAGAAATATTGGGATTTGTATGCTTCAGCCTAAGTGCATGTCATATGTTACCATTAACCATGTATAGTGGGTTTTCTCAAAAGACAATGAAATGGAAATGAGATAGTGATGAGTTTTGCATAAATCCTTATTAGATAAACACTTCCTACCCTTCATCATAATCCTTTCCAGTCCCTTATATCTAATTTGACTTAAATCCCTTTGACATTCATCCATGAACTGGATCTTAATAAGAGGAGACAAGTCTCATAGAATTCTGCAGAGCCATCCTCTTGTACTATGTGAAAACTGGGAACATCTAAATAAGAGATGCTTAACCACTGCTAGTGGTCTAGCAAAAAGAGGCCTCTCTCCCCCCTTCTTTGTTTAACTAACTAGTCATTAAACTGTGAAGTGGGAAATGACCAAAAAAAAAAAAAGAAGAAAGGAGGAGATAAAAGATTTATCCCCTCATTATTTCCAGGATCAAGACACAGTCTGTTGAAGACAGAAGAGACATCCATTTGAGGTCTGAGATGACCATTCTCCCCTTCAGGTCCATTTGCTGTCATTCACTCTGAGTTCTTCTGGTGAGACCCAGGCTGTAGCCACACAAATCTTCCACAAATCTTGTTTCCCTAGGGGGCCTAGAGCCTGCAGACACAGTCTACAAAGTGAGCAGGACTGGCAGAGTATCATTATTATTATTTGTTATGTTTGTATTACCACAGTGCCCAGTCATGGACCAGATCCTCATTATGCTAGGCCCTGTACAAAACACCGGACAAAAAGCCTCTAAAGAGCTTACAATCTAAGTATAAGACAAAAGAAAACAGATGGACACAGGCAGATAGGGGAAGGAACAATGAGACAATCTTGGTCAGTATGGTAGGCTGAGATCTCCGCACACCAGCAGAATAACCATTATCAATTTTTTTTGTAGGCATAATAGAGAAGGTGTTTTTTTTAAATGAGGGATTTGAAGGAAGAAAATGCATTAGTTTTGTTTATGGAGCTCCTCCCAAGCATGGGAAAAAGCACAAAGGTGCTTGTCTGAAAATTTAACAAGTGGTGGATGGGGCTACCATCATAGGGCTGATTGGAGGTGAGAGTCAACATCTCATTACTGAATGAGCACATCTACCAAGTTGCCTTAATTGCCTCCTATAGAGCCCTAGTCAGAGTTTGAAGACTTTCTCTCCCAGCAAGTAGCACTACTACTACCTGCTCTCCCTTGCATGAATGCTCCGTTAGTATTGGAGGGGAATAGATTGTACCCTTGTGTCTGCGGGAGCAAATCAAGCTCTCTGTTTTTAAAAGAGATGAGACTGTATTGTCCGTCCACCTCAACAAGGCCCTACCAACCTCCTCCAAATATTGTGTAATGCTAATAGAACTATTTCCCATGCCTCCATGAACTAAATCAGACAATAGTGCTTCTGTCTATGTCTTCAGCTAAGTCTGCCCTTGGATAACCCAAAGGAAGCGAGGAGGTTTTTCTCAATGGATAGAGCTGAGCATCTACATTCTCCTTCTGTATGCACTGATGGATGTGAAAATGACTCTTTTAACCATCATCCTCCCATAGTTACTTGTTAATTAGTTGGCAGATACAACTTGCAGGCACCATCAAACATATAAAATAAGTAATTATGGTCATCCAAATCATTTTTGTCACAAGAACACTACCATGCCAGGGAAGGACTGGAAAGCATATCCACTCTTCTGCCTTATTTGAAATTTGGACAAAAACAGGAAGGAAATTTGACATGGAACAACCATTTGTCAACCAGATATTTGGGGGTAGATCCTCAGCTGGCATAAGTTGTCATTATTCCATTGACTTTCAAAGCAATTAATGGATCAATCCCAAGCTACATCAAAGACCAGATTTCAATAAATGAACCAAGACAACTATGCTCTTCTAGAACAATGCAGATCACACACAACAAAGCATGTGAGAGCTAGGGACAAAGCCATTCTCTGATATTATGGAATGCACTTCCAGAGAAGATTAGGTGAATTTAGAGTCTGATCATCTTTAGAAAATGTTGCAAAGCCTTTTCCTTTGAGAAAGCCTTTCCATCATAAGTGACAACTAAAACACCTCTCTTATTCCCAGCCCTCTACCAACCTCTGTCACTGAGGGGTTTTTCTTATAAGAGGAATTGGGTCCTGCCTCACCTGTGTCTGATCAGCTAAGGTCAGGTGATTATAAAAGCCAGCAGGTGGGCCAGATGGGTGTAGGACTCAATTCAAGTCTAGGCATTATATATGGCATCTTTATTACAACCTCTTTGTGTGTAACACAGATAACACTACAGCATTTCACCAGCAGCTAAGAAAGAAATTATTGGACTCAACCTTTAGGCAACAGTCAGAGGAAATAGAGAAGATGGGAAAACTAAACAAATATATGGAGAATGCTGGGAATTTAGTGGGTGGGAAAACCCCCCAAACGCCTCGTGTGAATAGGATTAAAATAAGGATAAAGGAATTAAGAGAAAAGAAAGACCTAAAAGAAATTAGTATATATAGTCATGGGAAAATGCATTATAGGGGGAAAAACACTCCCCCACATAAAAATGTGGAACTTTACAATGTAATTAAAAGAGGAAAATGAGCGCTAAATGGATTAAAATCAATATATATGTTATAAATGGAGAAAAAACATTGCCAAATTTTTATGGATGGGTCTAAAGATGAGAAAACTGGGAGTATGGGGACAGCATTCTGTAGCATAAAGAAATCCATTCGACTATGAAATTTTATAGCCTTATGATGGCCGAACTAGCAGGGATAATGTTGGCATTACACCGAATGTGTGACCTACCTCCACTGTCATCTTGTCAAATTCACTATCAGCACTACTGGAAATCCAAAATGAGAATTCAGATGGCAGAAATTATTGAAATAATTAATGAAAATTTGTTAACAAAGTTGGCACAGATGGGAATAAATATTGAAATAGCATAAATCCCAGTCATGTTGGGATAGCAGGAAATGAAGACACAAAGTATGCTGTAAAAATGAAAAACATTGACAAAGATCCCTGTAAGTAAACAGGAGTTAAAAACCTAATTTAAAAATAAACTAGGAGAGTAGTGGCAGGAAATATGGACAGAAGAAACAAGGGGAGAAAAGTACTTGAAGTAGGCTCTAGAACTGAAAATGCTGACATACTGCAGGAACCTGAGGAAAAAAGTGAGGTAGCTCTATTCCAAATACTGGACCCTGTGACTTAAAGAATAATTTGACCTTAATTAATAAACACCAAGATGGGCTGTGTGAAACATGTAAGATCAAAGAAACAATTGAGCACATCTTTTGGGAGTTTATATTGTGTAACATTGATAGGTGGATTTTGTATGACATTCACGCACCGTAAAGAGACAAAGTTTACACTAAAATCCCTGGTCGGAGCATCAGGAAAATGGGGTATCTATTGAGCAAGCAATGTTACAATTAAAAAAAAAATACTGGGAAAAGAGAGACTGTAACTATATATCATGAAATCCTGCCCCTGACGATTATAGACTTAGAATGTGAGTCTGCTACACCATACAATACAAGATTAATAAGATGAAGATGATATGGACAGAGACCTGTCAGAAGCAGGAGGCCCCTGGGTGGGGAAAAAGGGAAGGGAGAGGAGAAAGGTACAGGAAGCAGGTTGGTGTCTCTGGCAGGTCCTGGAACAGGGTGACATACACACATCATAGACTGTTCTAATCTGGGTTGAATAGTCAGTGATGTTGTGCCTAGGTTTGCCCAAATGAAAATTGAATTAGTAAAGCATGATAGATGGAGAGCAGGTTTGGGCCCTTAAGTAGGTCTGTGGTGGGCTTTGCTGACAGCAGTAATATTTGTGGCTTTAGAAACCTAAAATGTATATCCTGCTTTGAGACAAATCTCTCTAAAGATCTGTATGAAAACTGTGTACTGTTATGAACTGGGTTCAACCTTGTTAGGGGTTGAGTTAAAACGTCATTAAAACTGATCTGTGACCATGCATTTTACTTGATATATAGTTACAGTCTCTCTTTTCCCAGTATCAATGTTACACAATATAAACTCCCAAAAGATGTGCTCAATTGTTTCTTTGATCTTACATGTTTCACACAGCCCATCTTGGTGTTTATTAATTAAGGTCAAATTATTCTTTAAGTCACAGGGTCCAGTATTTGGAATAGAGCTACCTCACTTTTTTCCTCAGGTTCCTGCAGTATGTCAGCATTTTCAGTTCTAGAGCCTACTTCAAGTACTTTTCTCCCCTTGTTTCTTCTGTCCATATTTCCTGCCACTACTCTCCTAGTTTATTTTTAAATTAGGTTTTTAACTCCTGTTTACTTACAGGGATCTTTGTCAATGTTTTTCATTTTTACAGCATACTTTGTGTCTTCATTTCCTGCTATCCCAACATGACTGGGATTTATGCTATTTCAATATTTATTCCCATCTGTGCCAACTCTGTTAACAAATTTTCATTAATTATTTCAATAATTTCTGCCATCTGAATTCTCATTTTGGATTTCCAGTAGTGCTGATAGTGAATTTGACAAGATGACAGTGGAGGTAGGTCACACATTCGGTGTAATGCCAACATTATCCCTGCTAGTTCGGCCATCATAAGGCTATAAAATTTTATAGTCGAATGGATTTCTTTATGCTACAGTTTCAAACTTGTAAGTAGCACAGGCAAGGCGTGTTATTCTTATGTTTGTTTTCTCAACCTGTAAATGTTCCTTTTTGCTGAGAGGATTTTTACCTCTGTTTGCTGTAACTTTGAAACCTGAGTCTAGAGGGGTTTTTCTCTGGGCTATATAAATCTAAGTACCCTGTAAAGTATTTTCCATCCTGATTTTACAGAGATGATTTTTTCCTTTCTTTTTCTTTAATTAAAAGCTTTCTTTTTTAAGAACCTGATTGATTTTTCTTTGTTTTAAGATCCAGGGAATTGGGTCTGAACTCACCAGGAGTTGGTGGGGGAAAGGAGGGGGGAATGGTTAATTTCTCCCTCTTTTAAGATCCAAGGGGTTTGGATCTGTGTTCCCCAGGGAAGGTTTTGGGGGGACAGAAAGTGTGCCAGACACTGATTTCTGGCTGGTGGCAGCGTTACCAGATCTAAGCTAGGAATTAAGCTTAGAAGGGTCCATGCAGGTCCCCACATCTGTACCCTAAAGTTCAGAGTGGGGGAGGAAACGTTGACACTTACATTGGCAGTTGGTGCCTCATTCTTGTCAATTTCAGGGCTGCATGCATGGGTAGCCGGTTACCTGGCTGTTGGGGGAGGCTAGTCCCCAGCCCCTCCCCTTGTGCCCGAGGCCCCTCTTCTCCTCCTCCCCTTCTGCCCCCCTCCCCTCCATGTGCTCCCCTCAGGAGTCCAGCACATCCCCAGCCCTGGGCAGTGCAGCCAAAGCACCCACAGCCCTGGTGCTCCAGGCAGCCAGGTGGCACGGTCCAAGCGCCAGGTAAGCAGCGGAGCCCCAGCGCCAGCCATCCTGGGTCCAGGACAGTGCAGGGAACAGGAGAAGGGGGCCTGCCTGGGGGGCAGAGCATGGGCGGGTCCACGCTAGGCTATTTAGGGAGGCACAGCCTCCACCAGCCTATGATACTGGCTGCCCATGGCTCCATGGAATCCTGATATTGACAAGAAAGCTGCTTATTGCTCAGGCTGTCACCATGGGGCAGGTAGGGGGCTCCTGGCTCCCAGCTGGGCTGCTACCCAGGCTCCCGGGTCCCAGCCAGGTTATGTTTGCCCAGCTCCCCACTGGGAGCCTGGATGCTGCCCAGGCTTAGGGTGCATAGCTCCTCACTAGGAGCCTGGGTGGACGCCCTGCTTCTGGTGGGGAGCGGGGAGCCAAGAGCCTGGGGGAGGGAAGAAGTTAGGATGTGCACCCCTGACAGAAGGAGGGCAATGTGGACATGAACCACCACAGTAATTACTGCAGTGGCTGTAAGTCGACCTAACATAGGTCTACAGTACAAACGTATATAGGCAAGTCCTCAAAAGAACAAATGCAAAATAAGATTAAAATTGATTATTTAAATCAAGGTTTCCTGCTTGCTGATTTAAATCATTATTAAAATTGGTGATTTAAGTCAATCCACCATGATGGGTAGTAATCTCCAAATGTAATCCCACTGGTTTCAGTCAGTCTATTTGAAGATTAGGGTGGTACCCTCTGTGAATAAGGGTATGAGAAACTAGCCTATAAGACCCATTGAACATGAAGCAGAGTAGGCTTCTGGCCAAAAGGCTTGCTCACAGTCCATTAGCTACTATATACAACCAAAAAACACATGGACAAAATCTTATTGTGTTTAGCCCCTGTGATGGAATACACAAATCCCACTGGGCAACAAGGGTTAGGGACCTGTTCTGGCTCAGCCAGCCCTGCCCAGCCATACCTGCAAGAGATGCACAGACTGGAGGAGGAGTTAAAAGGGAGCAGAACAGCTCATATGTGGGCAGGCCAGGGAAGAGAAAGGACTCTACCTTACAGCTCCTGAGAGAAGGCAGCCTATCTCCCTCAACAATTGCCTGAAGGCCCCTCTCTGAGGGAAGGGAGGACTGGTTTCTGTTATACCTGGAGAAGGAAGGAGCACCTCTTCTCACCCAATTTGTGTTCATGGCCCACCCCTGAAAGGGAGAGACTTGGAACTGACCTGGCTGGAGGGCAAAGGCATGAGAAGAGACAGCTGCTGTCTCAAGAGGGAGAGAGCTTTCATGCCATAGCTGGCTGCAGAGAGGTGCCATGTGGTGAGCTGACCCTCTACACGGCCTCCTGTGATAGACTATGAACTCTGGACAATAGCAGTGTGGTAGGAAGTGGTCCACAGAGGGCAGCCTGAAGGTGCTCCTACGTGTCAGACCCTCACTGGGCCTTGGGGTGGAGGCTTGGGCTCCCCTACCACCCCGCTCCTGCATGTTGAAGGGCCTAAGCTCTGAGCACGAGGCAACAATTGCCATGAGCAAAGACCATCACAGGCCCCAGTGAGCAAAATGGAGTTGCCCTAAATGGAACTGAAGGGATTTAAAGAGGTTCATCTCTCACTGTGGAAGTCATGGTGGTGGTGAGGCAGAACGGATTGGAGCCATGATGACTTGGCAGATCCCAGCCCTTCTATTTCACTGCTGCCATATGGTTGGGGTAGTGTGCATGTACCTCTTAAAGGGGGTCACCCCCTGCCCCCAGGAAGAGCCCCAGCTGGTGTGGGTTAGGTTTAGCTATGGGAGGAATGTAGCCATGATGGTCCAATAACTTCTAGCTGCCTCTGGTACTAAGCTGTGACAAGAGGGGTGGTTGCTTCTCAGAGGGCTCACTTGTCATCATGCAGAAGTCCTGACTGATGGTGGACACAGGAGGGAGCTATGATGACCTGACAAGTCCCCTAGCTCTCCTGTCACTGTTGCTGTTTATGTTTAAATGGGAAGAACTAAAGTTTTGCATTCAGTCTTAAGTTTCGCATTTTCTTACTTTCGGTAGCTTCACTGTCTAACCTGAACAGTTATTTATGTATTTAATTCCCTAGGTTTTTAACAAAGGGCTCTGTGGGGAGAGAAATCACAATTCTCTAAAAGGCATCAATCAGCAAAAGCCAGCAGGAGTTTAGCAACAACATTAGTAAACCGTGCCCTTTAGATTTAACAGGCACCAGTTGGCCAAAGGTCACCTTGTTCCTGTTAGTTCTCCAGGTTAGATATGCATTTCCTTTCCTCTGCATGTTATATGCCCTTGTAAGTGTGCACTTCAGAACATTTTTAAGGCAGTGCAGGTCCATTTCTCCATCCCCCTTCCTGTTCCCAGAACAGTGTGGATTTTTTGGGAGGTGGAGGGTTAGGTTTGGGGTTTTTTTAGTTAAAACAAAAAAAGGGGGGGGGGAGGCTTAAAGCAACCTAAGTAGCTTAAACATCTAAAGCTGCTAAACTGAAAATATTAACAAGCAAACATTCAAAAACAACACTCTGCCCTCCTCCCCCTCCCCAAACAATTTGCTGTGGCAACAGAGGACTTAGAGCACTGACCAGGGGACAACTGGCCAACAGACTGATTTCAGGACTGTGGAATGACTTACCTCAAGAACTAAGGGCCATCGCAAACATCACCACTTTCTGCGTCAAGGGCTAGGCACACTGGCTTGACCTTGCCATCTCTAATATAAACATCTAATAGCTACAATTATTGGTTTTTTGTTTTTTTTTAAAAACAGCAACTTCTATCAAAACAAGATACTTCCCTGCACATGCTTCTCCTTCTGGGAAGAGGCTGAGAGAAAAACATGTGACAGATGTGTAGGCTTAATGCCCTACTGGATGACATTTAGATACTACAGTACTGAGCATGGTCTAAAAACTTATATAGACTACAACAGACTTTTTAGAGTTGTCCTAGTTCAAGGTGCAATTAATCACTTAAGATGTGCAGAACTTTAAAACCAGCAAGCTTAACTTAACACTAAACCTGGGGCCATCTTACTCCCTTCGAAAGCTCCCTGTATGAGTAAGGCAGTGGTACCCAAACTTTTCCTGTCGTGCCACACCCCATACCAGTAATAGAATCTGTCTGCGCCCCTCCCCCCCATTACTGCAGAGCCAAGACTTCCTCAGCAGAGCTTGGGCTGAAGGTAGAACTGGGGGCAGAACTGGGGATGGGGGGAGGAAATGGGGCTAGAGGCAGAGCTGGCCTGGGGGCAAGAAGGAATGAGGGCAGAGCTGGGTTGGAGGTGGGGCCGGGCTGCAGCTAGGGCCAGAGAGAGCTGTGGTTGGAGGGAGAGCTGGGTAAGGGGGAACTCCCTCCCTGCCCCCTATGGGAGCTGGCCCCAGGTCCTGCTGTACCCTCTCCCTGCCCCCAAATGTTCTTCCACACCCCCCTAGGGAGTGTGTGCCCCACAGTTTGGGGACCACTGGAGTAAGGTGTAAAGTTCTGCCACTAAAGTAATGTTTTTGTTTGCTTGTGAGATTATAATCTGAGAGCAAAAGCTCTGCCCCTAAGAACGACACAGACTGAGAGACTAAGGCAAGGAATAAACACGATGAGCTCAGCTGCAAATAAATAAAATAAAAATTGCACCAGAACGGTCTGTATATTTGCATAAACAGAACATGCAAGGCTATATGTAACAGTGTCATGTAGTGACATCATCATCATCACCCACCCTATCAAAAAATAATCAAATTCACTATTGATAGTTCTGACCAGATTTTTCAGAACATTGGTATTTAATGTGAAATAATATTATTCAAATATTACCTTCATAAAAAGCATTTACAGATTCAGTCTCTCAGGTGGTTTTACCATGCGATCAAGCACAAGCAACAAAATAGATGGCTGTGGTTTGGTTTGCCTGTGGACAAAATTCTAGGTCTATTCAAAGGTGTTGTAAAGTCCTGCAGTTGTGCAAATATACCAAAGAGAAAAATCTGTGAAAACAGAGCAGGTTTCAATTATCTATGTGAGTTAGACCACTCTCACATTTGGCATCATCTGTTATGAACAAGTGCATCAAATGTCTGGGTTTCAGCTTTTGTGCAGAAGCTAATTTCATTATTGATTTCAGCTATGACCTGAAAGTTGCCTTGTTAACCTTCACAAGCAGGGATGTAAAGAATGCACTCACCTCCTGTGGCTGGGATTGGCACAGCAGCTTGTTTGTCATTTTGCACCCCATGCCAACTGCTGTTCCAGCCCTAGTCACTGCTTCCATCCACCCCTTCCAGGGTAACAACAGAAAGCTCCCCAAAATGTTCTTCTGTCCCACCTTTGGGCAATTCCTCAGCCCATCCTTGAGGCTCAGCCTGCAGCCTCATACAGGGCTCAACAGTCCTTAAGATGGGCTTGTATGCCCCTCCCCTGGTAGGACCCTGTATTGAGCTGTTAGGTCTGCTCCTTCAGATGCACTGTGGTTTCTCTGGGCCACTTCCTGTGCTGATGGGCTTGCAGATCTACCCCAGGGGTTGATCCCATGCCATAACCCAAGCCTGACCCCAGATGTGCAGTACCTTCCCTCTTAACTTGTGTAAATTTGATTTTAAACATTAACTTTAATAAAAATTTTAAATCTATTAATTGGGTGGTGAGTTGACAACCATCAACAGGTCTGTGATTCATTCCATCATTACTACTTACCAGTTTAACAGTACAAGGAAGCAGAAGGAAACTATTTTTTAGGGAGTGTAGGGGAAAGGCTGTAACTCAGGAACTGCTTGGTCAAACGACCCCATTGTTGAATGGCTACACTCCTTTCTCTCTCTCTCCTCTTAGCTCTTTTTTTCTCTCATGATGTTCATCCTCCAATTCAAACAATTCTAACTCCTACCTTCTCTTTCTAGGTTTTTACATAGTGCTGCAAGGTAGACCTTTTTTAATTTACTGTATAGCTACCTCTCCAGCCTGCTATCAGAAAAATTAAAAGATTATAGTTCATTTTTAATAAACAATACTATTTGCATTGACTACCAAAGGCATTTCTAAACCAAAATACTATCAATTTCAGTTTGTGCAGCATCCATCTCCTATGGGGCTGGTAGTTTCACATGAGCCCACCTGCATTTCCTTCTGAGTTACTTTGCAGTCCCAGCAGCAAGGGAAGACTTTTCATTTTTATTTTTTTTAAACAACAACTTTTCCTATTCAGCGATAGGGTTTTAAATCTTTCTCTCTGTGTAACTCTGTCTGGTGTCTCAAGCATCTTGATCGCTTTCCTCTCTCTTGTTACATTTCTCCTCTTACAGTAAAATGTCTGTTTTTTAAAATAAGGTGTACAAAATATACAGTATTTGACAAATGTTTATGGAATGGATGTGAGCCAGTGTAAACTATTTAGAACATTACAGCCCTATACTTTGCAAGCTCCTCATTGGAGTTGGAAGCACTTAGATAATGTAACTATAATGATATTCCATATTAAAAATAAGCACTTCTGTTCCCGTGTCCTCTGTGCAAAGCCTGAGGTTTGGTTAGGTGGTGGTGATGGTGGGGACAATGGAATCAGCTGCCAATATGTGAATATGGATGCTCTGCATAGGTGCTGTACTAGGGTGCTATAGCACCCCCTGGCTTGAAGTAGTAACAAGCCAAATACATGGTTTCTGCCTTCAGCACCCCTACTATAAAAATTGTTCCAGCACCACTGATGCTCTGTAGCCTCTGCCTGGAGTTTTGTAGCCAGTGGATCTGTAATTGCTGACTAACTGGACCTTCTCCCTGCCAGCCCCCAAACACTTCTCTACACTGGCCCATCTGAAACTGGCACAAGGTCTGGCCCTGCTGCATACGGGTGGTGAGAAATTCCTCTGTGGGCTGGTTCATAGCCACTCACTCTTTGTTTGGTGGAGTCATGGCTGTGCCAGTTCACTGAGGAGCAATTTTGGTCCCAAACCTGCCGGGTGGATTTCTCTCCCTCTGGAAGAAACCCCCTCAGATTACAAAATGTGATCAAATCCCAATAACTGTACTTTTCTATGTGCTGGCATCTAATACTAATTCAGCATCTAGGTCCATTAACAGAGGACTTTAAAATCAGCTTAAAATCAAATTTGGGTGAAATATGAAAATTACACTTTTCGGACACAATCATTCTCCCCAAGAACATGACCAGAGATGGATGTACAATATCGGACAACAAATTTTAGGCAGCAGTAGAAATGCACAATGGCTATGTGTCATTTATATCACAAATACTGACAATAAGATCTTAAGTCAGATAACATATCAGATCAAATTGCAGTTACCAATATAACTCAACTATTAATACAGGCTGTATTGATGTTAATTGTGTTAGAAGGTCCCATTGACAACAGCATCAGATTGCATCAATTATACTTAAGATGGATATATAAATGTAATAATTGATTCCTTGTCAGAATAACAAATGACACTGAAAGAGCTGAATGTTGCATTTTCATATTATCAATATTATTGATAGCAAGATTAAAGGTAGATTTTGAAGCACTATGAAAAAACATCTGGAATGACAAGGAATAATGTATGTACATCAATTGATCAAGCTCTTACAATAAGTAAGTATTCCAATTTCTGAGATCGCTACCCTACATCTAACACTGGCAATGTTGTACATTGCTGGACCGACTGATACAATATGATGGATGTCTGCATTGTATACGTACATGAATCTGTTGCAATATTGGAATTTCTGATTATACACATGTGATTATCATTATCCTTTACATTAGGACTATTTACTGTTCCCTTTCTGGAAAGATTTGAACTAGTTGCCTCAATTATTGGAAAAATCTATCAAGTAATACAAGAAATGATATCCTAAAGGCCAAAGGGACAGAAGCAATACAGTTTCTTTTGGTGGATTTGCTTCATTCTTTGTCAATAAAGTAAATTCATTTGACTACCAGAAAGGAGATATCCTTCTCTTGAAATAGGCATTTGGAAAACAGTTTATATTAGAGCTCTCCCAAACAGTGAATGAGCCAAAATGATCCCTCATGTAACATCAGGAGTGTTCCATAAAAAGGTCAAACTCTAAGTGTTTTAAATTTACCCCTTGATGAAATATGAGCAATCACATTATCCCTTCCCACAGAATGAACTGGAATAAAAAATAAACCCAAACCTCCTATTTTACTCATTTCAAAACCCTTAATAGTATTTTTGTCATCCAAGGAGACTTGATTTTATCTTTCCTTTCAAGTACTACTGTCTTAATGGCTTTTCAGTACTTGAACATGCTGAACTGTGATCTGAATCTAAACTTTTAGAAGAGGGGAGGGATAGCTCAGTGGTTTGAGCATTAAACCCAGGGTTGTGAGTTCAATCCTGGAGGGGGCCATTTAGGGATCTGGGGCAAAAATCTCTCTGGGGACTGGTCCTGATTTGAATAGGGTTTGGACTAGATGATCTCCTGAGGTTCCTTCCAGCCCTGATACTCTATGACTTAATCCATTTTGTTGTCAGCAACTTTTCTTATACAGACACTTCTTCATTCAGTTACTTATTTTTGTTTTAATGAGACTTTCCAACTTACTTGTGAAACACTGGTCTTTAAAAAAAATCTATGGGAGATAGAAGAGGATCAGGGTACTGCTGAAAAAGTGTCAGTTGTGCTTTCCGACACATTGAATCCATTATTATTTATAACACAGTAGCACTTGAAGGCTTTAATTAGAATAATAGGCCATTCATTGTGCTAAGCACTGTACAAATATGATCCCTGCCTGTAGAGAGGACAAAAGTCACAAAGATCTGATCCAAATCATCCTACCACATGGCCTCCATCACGGTAGTATCTGAGCACCTCCCAAGTCTTTAGAAATAGAAATAAGAATATACATTTCTCTTTTTCTGCCTTCTCCAATGATAGTATAGATCCAAGCTTACTAATTCTTTCAACTTTTCTTGAAATAACATACTTTTATATCTCTATGAAATAAAGGCTGATAAAAAATAAGTGCAACCTTGTCCATTGTTTTAATTGTCCTGATATTATTGTGTCTCTGCAAAGAAATGCAATGCCCTTTCTGTTCTCACTAGGATATTCAAGGTTATAGACAATTAACTTACTGTAAAATCCAGGAACACTATCTCTCACAGGACTAATAACTGACTTGATTTCATTTATTATGAAAGACAGAAATTTCAACAAACGTTTTAATGCCTGGATAATAACTTCTTCAGATATCCTATTGGGTTGGATATATATATTAATATGTGCTTTTTCTCTGTGCTAAAGAGAAGACTGCTGATTGCATTCACTGTGTAAAAGACTTGGGTTTTTGATAAGCTGTGACCCTCTACCTTTCATTGATACAACTTTTCCCTCTGGCACTTGGCAAGTCTATGAAACTCTGAAATATTGTTGATAAAATTTCAACATTTGTCACTTGACATTTGTCATTTATACTCTCCAAAAAGCCTGCACCCTTCAGTCTGTCAGCAATCTTATCCACTCTAATATTTTATTTTGATAAGTTCTTAACAAAGAAGAGCTTAAAATAATATTCGGGTATTCTGCCTCACTAAGGGTGTAAGAGCTCTATTTCCCTTTCTTATGCCTCAAATAAGTGTATATTAAAAACAAATAACTTTGTTCACAAAGCCTTCTACGGCTTCATTCAAGCCTTCGCTCCAAAAACGTCAACATTAGCAGGAAGACAGGGGTGGTGAATTCAGGTCAGGCCAGGATCCTACTCTTCTGTCAGACCTGCATGATCAGCAGGAGCTGTTCTAGGGTACTGGATTAAGGTCTGGTCTACACTGGGGAGGGGATCAATCTAAGTTACATAACTTCAGCTACATGAATAACATAGCTGAAGTCGACGGACTTAGATCGACTTACCGTGGTATCTTCACTGCGGTGAGTCGACTGCTGCCACTCCCCTGTCGACTCTGCCTGTGCCTCTCGTGGCGCTGGAGTACAGGAGTCGACGGAAGAGCGCTCGAGGGTCGATTTATTGCATCCAGACTAGACGCGATAAATGAACCCCCGCTGGATCGATCACTGCCCACCAATGCAGCAGATAGTGTAGACATACCCTAAGTGACTTACTGGGGCAGCAACAGTCACATGGACTCTTCTGGGACTCTTAAGGTCTCACCAACCACCAGAAGAGCTCTCACTCCAGTGGCAGAAACACAAGGAGAAAGGCATGCCTTTGCAACTTTCAGTGCCTTAATCCTGTGAAGCTACAGGAGGGGCTGGGGAATTATTGGTTAGAAGGGGGCAGGAAATATTCCTGATAGAAATGAGTTTTAAAGAGGGATTCAAAGGAAGAGAGCAGGCAGGGAGACAAGATGATGGGGATTTTTCCCAGGGTAGGGAGCACACAACACAAAGCACAAACCTAAAAGTGTGAGAAAGGCAAGAGAGAAGGGGTGTACGGAAAGCAGGTGAGTAAGATGAAAGGAAGGAGAGGTAGTTGAGCAAAGTTATGAAGGATGCAAGGAGAGGAGTGATAAACTGAGAATCTGATTTGGAAAGCACAGGAAAAGGAACTGGACTGCCCTACAAGCAGACCTTTTGGTTTCTTGCCAAAACTCAGACAGCAGCTCTGGTAGACTATAGCTCTGAGCTGACCAGACCTTTTTGGTTCTGACCTGCAAATGGGCATATTAAGCATCCATTAGCTCAGGGGTTGGCAACCTTTCAGAAGTGCTGTGCCGAGCCTTCATTTATTCACTCTAATTTAAGGTTTCATGTGCCAGAAATACATTTTAATGTTTGTAGAAGGTCTCTTTCTATAAATCTATAATATATAACTAAACTATTGTTGTATGTAAAGTAAATAAGGTTTTAAAAATGTTTAAGAAGCTTCATTTAAAATTAAAGTAAAATGCAGAGTCCCCTGGACTGGTGGCCAGGACCCGGGCAGTGTAAGTGCCACTGAAAATCAGCTTGTGTGTCGCCTTCGGCACTTGTGCCATAGGTTGCCTACCCCTGCATTAGCTGCTCTATATACGAGACTTAGTCCAAATCCTGCATAGGAATACATATAGTCAAAGTGGTCAAAGACATCTTTGCTACATCCACAAACATTATATTAGTAAAAAATATGTAGCTTGTTTAAACATGGCCTTAAACAGTAAGACTAACATTACTACTATTCTAATAAATCACTTCAAAGGAAACATAAATAGACTGTCATCATCTTTGTCTTTCTTGAGTAAATTTTGGTACCAAGCAAGCATAGTCACCCAGTCAATGAGCCTGATCATTTCCCTTAGATCCATGTATGGAGGGGATCCTCTACTTGATGATCTGTCCATGCTCACTTGAGAGAGGAAGCAGAGTCAGCTGCACCCCTGCAGAACAGCTTGCCTTTCCCAGAGCCAGCACAGCATTCGGCATTGGATGCAGGATCATCTGAACAGGTGAATGGGTGATGTAATCTGGGTTTGAGGGCAGGAATGCCCACTGAGGAATCTGCTCAGGAGATTATACATTCAGAAGCTGTGTTAATTCTGAGTGGAATCCCTTTGTACAGTGGAATTCTCCTTTACAGGAAGCTCAAGAGGCAGTGGCTGGCAGGAAAAGCCCCAATCAGCTGAGAGATAGTTGACGGGCAATAGCGGTAGAACTGCAGCAGTCCAGGAAATTGTGCAAAAGGCTCAGACCTCCAGATGATGGTACTACAATTTTTTAGTGCTGACCCACCTGCTCTACTCCAGAGGCTGGGTAGAAGCCAGCGACCCATCCTTCTATCCACAAAGAGAGTTGCTTGATCTTCTTCAAGCCTGAGTTGGCATAAAGATGTAGAACTTGCAGGCATATGCACTCTTGCAATATAAAAGGCTTTAATTTAAAACAGGTGAGATCCTTAAATTCATATTATTCTTTTGACTGGGTCAGTATCCCCAAAGGGGTATTCTGGTCTGTGAAGACAATGAATCTTACCACTGAACCAAATATATAGCAGAGCTGTCAACCCTGAGGGTTTCCAGACCCTCCTACAGAGTCTGCTGGAAAATCTACAGGGAAAACTGATTTGCTATCTTCCCCCCTCACCCACCTGCTGGGGAACGCAAACAATGAGAGGCAGCAAAGTCAGACAGATTTCTTTCCCCTCAATGACCAACACAAGTTTTTGGGTAAAGGGTAGAGAGAATTAATACTATTTTCACAAGTGGGAGAGAACATAAAGACCCATGCATCCGACGAAGTGGGTATTCACCCACGAAAGCTCATGCTCCAATACGTCTGTTAGTCTATAAGGTGCCACAGGACTCTGCTGCTTTTACAGATCCAGACTAACATGGCTACCCCTCTGATACATAAAGACCCAGCAACTCAGGCCAGCTCTGCTTTCTTCTTCTCCCTGCCTCGTGTAAAGTGGGTCAGCTCCCCTCTGTTCCTCCCATTCTGGTCCTATCCTCCCTACGACCCAAGTTAAAACTGCCTGAGGGAGAAGGAGGTGGTGGTGGTAAAGAACTGCCTCTCCCCCCCGAAAGATGGGAGGTTTGAGTGAAAAGTCTGGAGTTGCTTTTCATGCCTGGGAGGAGGGAAAAAACTGCCACAACTGCAGGAGGAGCAGTGGTGCTGGGGGGCAATGAGAAGATCAAAGGCTGGGGGCGGGGGCAGTGCAGAATTGATGGGGATTGGAACAGAGGTGAGGGCTGGGGAGAGAATTGATTTGTTGCTGGGAGGTGCAGAATTGATTTAAGGCGGTGAGTGGAGAGTTGGTACGAGGTGTGTGTGTGCAGAATTGATTGCTGTGGGCAGATATTGGGCTGGAGAGACACATAATTAATTAATTGGAGTTCGGAGTTTCCAGTCAAGAATCCTTATATGTAAATTTGTGTGATTTTATGCAAAGTAAAATCTACTCTTTTTTTTTTTGACACAGGATGTTGATAGGTATGAATGTTTGTAAAGAACCAATGATGACTAATTCAAAGATACTTTTAATTGTCAATTTTCTTATTTTAATCTGCATGTTTTAAATACTATTTAATCTTCAGAGACTTTCCTGGCTGGGCTATTTTCCTTGAACAAAATACATACATGGAAGGAAGGGACATCCATGGAAATTATATCAGATTAATGTTTTACGAAGAGCCAAGTAAATTAAAAATCACAAACAGTTCCTTCCATCTTGTCCGCAAAAAACCCTGACACATACAGCAGTGCCTGGGAGAGTAGTGGCAGGGAACAGAATTTGTTATCTGTTCACTGACTATACCTCCAGCAAGCTTTCTGCTTGACTGACTGCAGGTCACAGACCAGTTATGTTTTAGAAAAACAACATCCTCTGTTTAAAAAGATGTTAGCTAAGGATTTTACATCACTGATGTAACCATCCAAGTACTCTACACGCTAAATGAATGTCTCAAATTCTAAGCTCGTTTTAAAATGGGTTCTACTATGCTCCTAAAACTGAAAAAAAATTCAGTCACAAATGTAACCTTTCTCAGACTATACTATAACTTAAATATCTGTGCCAGTCATGAAGCTTTCTGCTTCATTCTTTGTGTGTTCTTGAAGCAGAATACATAAAAGTTTCCAACATAAATCCAGAATAAAAAGAGAGAAGCAATCACTTAATCTTGTGATTTATTTAAAAAATCCCTTTAAAACTTAACAGAAGAGCTGAATCTTTAAATTCTATCCCATGACTTTATTAATAGTCCCTGTAGCATAGACATGGCCTTATTTAATCTCTACATTAAACCATTAGGGCAGATTGTGAGATGCAATGGGCTTTGAGACCAGGAATACAATGATGACACCCAGCTCTCTTTAAAATCTAGTGCAGACAATGCTACTACTTACACCATGCCATTATCAGTCTGTCCCAGTGCCTGGAAGAAATGAACACATAGGTGAAAAGTAATTGGTTAAAGCAAAACTGGGGGAAGACAGAGGTGCTATATATTAATGCTGCTCCTGGACACCATACAGCAGCAGCAGTCGATGCCTTTTCCCATCTTCAGTTGGCCAGAAGCCTACACCATTTGCTTAGGTGAGGAATACCACGTCCCAAATCACTGTGCACAGTTTGCTCAGTGCTTCCACGCTTGCTGGGAACAACAGCCCAGGCAGCTAATGGTGATGGAACAAAGTGGAATGGGGTTGCCAAATGTGGCAAAGTTCAGGAAGCAGAATCAAGTGAATGAGGGAAGAGGAGAGCCCTGCTGCATCCGCTATACTGCAGGAAAGGGGGACTTAGTTCTATCCTCAAGTGAAGCTGTGTGTGGACAGTGGTGGGACCTAGAAAATCTAGCCCGGAGCATGCAGAAACCTTGTAACCCTTCTGCCAGGTAGTGTCGGCAGGAAAAGGGCTGGGTTCTATTTTGAGGGGTTCCTCTTAACATTACAAAACAGAAGAGGATTGAGCCCCAACCCAGCAATCTGGGAAAACTATACACCACCAAGGGGCACCTCTAAGAGGCAATACTTCCCCACTCACAAGCACTTAATCAGTCTATAACAAAAGAAGACTTTTACTAAGAGCAGAAGGAAATAATAATTAATTTAGGAAAACACCTCAACAATTCAAAAGGATGCAAATCATAAGTAAACACCTGTCCCAAAGCATCCTGGGCAGTGTCCTCTGCTCAGTTTCCCACCTTGCAGCTTGAATGTCTGATGGACTAATGTCCCTTTAACATGCCACTCTCCTTTCCTTCTGCTGCACCTTACTCACAGTTGGTTGTCCAAGGTCAGCAAAGTCTCAGAATTCAGAGGTGCATTCACATGGGTTCACGTCCCATCTGTGAAGGGGAGATTCAAGGAATGCCTCTGCTGTTGCCGTTGCTCACTCTGCTGCTTACTGGTGCCTCTGGCTGTGATGCTGTGTTCTGAGGTTCCGCACTTAGACCAGTTCTTAGTGATTTCACTGAGTAATGGGGGACCTCATTGCTGTTGCAGCCTCTGTGTTTCCTTTCACTGCAATACTATCTCCACACCAGGTCTAAGGTTCACCCTCCCACCCCCACACCTGCCCATCAGTGTTTTCAGCTCTAGTGATTCAAACAAGGCCTCTAAGCTGATCCTGATCCGCTCCATCTTTAAGCACTCGAGGAGGGGCAAGGGGTCAAATAGTATCTAGGACTGTTTAAACAGATTCCTGAGGCCCAGATAAGAACACCTGTGCCCACCCTCCTCTGACTTTTACTTGGATTTGCTTAGTGAGTGAGGTTCAAGTAGGATGAGCCCTCAGCTAGGGCATATTAAGTATAGTTCTGCTTCCTTTAGTCATACGATGAGGATAACAACATTTCATAACCCATGTGCACAATACTAAATGGAATTTAAACCCAAAATGGATCACTTGGACAAAGCTGATCTGTCTGTTGTTCACCTAGGCATAGAAGGTGTGTCTGTGCAAATATGGTCTGCTCCTGTAGTCTTTCTCTCCAGTTCATCAATAGATGGTAGGGGAGTGCTCATTCAGACCCTGGCTTACAGGCACAACCTTGATGCTCTCCATAATTCACTTTGGCATCACGGATGTCCAAGTGCTGAGCCTCCTCTCAAATTCACAGAAACAACCGGTTTTCTTCCTGGCTCCTGAGCATCTGTTTGAGTCCCAGGGTTTTTCTGCAGCACACTTACAGTGCAGAAAGAAAATCCAAGGCCTCCATCTCAGAATACCTAATACTCATCTGGGCTAGATGCTCAGTCACCTGATTTCAGCAGGGTCTGGATCTGTATCACCTCAAAGCTGACCACGAGCTTGGGCAAACTAGTAGCACAGTCATAGGAAGGTTTCTTTTAAGAAGTCATGATCACAGCTCCAGTTTGCACTAGAAAATAGAGAACACACAGAGTGCTGGTGAAAAATGTGGGCAATGAAAGCTAAGGTTTGTGGGGCCCTCTTTGCATGTGTGAGAAACCCAAAAACAGGACTGCTAGGCATCGGAGTACAGAAACTTAACCAAAGATGCCACCTTGGTGGTGTCCAGTGCACTGTGGGACCAACAACTGAATTTGTGCAACTGCTGTTCCAGACTTTGATATTTACACTAGCACTGATGCATAGAAGACACCCTCAGGGCAAGTGTAATCACCATAGTGCTATGAATCCCTGTGCACCACTGCAAGCTCTTTTTGATTGTGGCTGTGTTGTGTGTTACAATCAAGCTTCGGGACTGCAGCAGTGCTGGCAATACCAAAATTCTTTAGTAGAAATACTTCCCAGGATGCTTTGGTTTGACAGCCCAGCCCAGCTCAGCCAATAACGCCTCCTGACAGTTCTTAGAATCATGGAATCATAGAACTGGAAGGGACCTCGAGAGGTCATCTAGTCCAGTCCCTTGCACTCAAGGCAGAACTAAGTATTATCTAGACCTGATAGGTGTTTGTCTACCTTGCTCTTAAAAATCTCCAATGATGGAGATTCTACAGCCTCCCTCGGCAATTTATTCCAGGGCTTAACCACTCTGACAGTGAGAAAGTTTTTCCGAATGTCCAACCTAAACCGCCCTTACTGCAATTTAAGCCCATTGCTTTTTGTCCTATCCTCAGAGGTTAAGAACAATTTTTCTCCTTCCTTCTTGTAACAATCTTTTATGTACTTGAAAACTGTTATCATGTCCCCTCTGTCATCTCTTCTTCTGATTAATCAAACCCAATTTTTTTCAGTCTTCCCTCATAGGTCATGTTTTTTAGACCTTTAATCATTTTTATTGCTCTTCTCAGGACTTTCTCCAATTTGTCCACATCTTTCCTGAAATGTAGTGCCCAGAATTGGACACAATACTCCAGTTGAGGCCTAATCAGCGTGGAGTAGAGCAGAAGAATTATTTCTCCTGTCTTGCTTACAATACTCCTATTAATACATCTTGCTGCTTTGCACTGCATTAGTGTTCTTTCAATGCTGTGACCCTTGTTCATTAATTGAATTCATGTAAAAGTAAAATAACTGTATTTGGTGCCATTTTAATAAGAAAGTTTGTTTTCTTTCCTATTTCAAATATGCAGGCTTTCAAGAGGTGCTCAAACCACTTAACAGCTAGAATTGATACTTTTCAAGGCATTTAATCTTCCTTTCGAGATGCCTGTGATTTGCGATAACTATAGAAAAAATTGTAAATTTAAACTCCATATTCAGCCCAGGAATTTTAAAATAAGAGCTGAAGTACTTAGAGCGGATAGACTGTTTATCTTTCCGTGATTAAGTGTTGTTTCATCATATTTTAGATATATTTTTGGGCAAATATTTGGAACACAATAATAGCATATATTTAAATACTTAGGGTTTGAATAATATCAGGAAGTATTTTTCTTTTATTTTCAAATAAGTCCTTAAAGTCATAGATCCACATTTATCCATGAATATTTAAGGTGAGGTATCTTACCCCCATTCTCTCAGTCTCTGAGCACCCTATAGTCTTGAATGTATTCATCCTCACAGCACCCATGAGGTAAGGAAGAAGTGCTGTTGGGGATGTGAAGTTTGACCAAACCACACAAGAAGTCTGTGGTGAAAAAAGAAACTGAGCCCACATCTCTTATGCTATAGCTTGAACCCTAACCACTAGACCATCCTTCCTTGCCCTGCTACAGGTGTCTTGAAATGGCCAGTGCTTCCCTTTTTTCTAGGGGCATGTCTTCACTAGACCTATTGTAACACCAACAGAACCTGTGTCCCCCCCCTATTATTAGGGTTGGAAGGGACCTCAGGAGGTCATCTAGTCCAACCCCCTGCTCAAAGCAGGACCAATCCCCAACTAAATCCCCCCCTCTGACTGAACTCACAACCCTGGGCTTAGCAGGCCAATGCTCAAACCACTGAGCTCTCCCTCCCACCGAATAGGAGGATCAAATGAACTCCTTAGACACAGACCACACCAGCAAGAACAAAATGGTGAGTTGTTGGTGGGTGGGATTGAACCTGGGACCTCTAGGGCTTAGTGCATAAACCAAAAGCCATGTGGCTCTTAGCTAAGGCCATAGAGCAGACTCATTAAGTGCTCTCTCTCTAAGTGGTCTCAGTATCAGTGAATGGGACAGACCACCACACCTAGGAAGTGTATGGGTTACATACTTCCCTTAGCGGAGGAAGCCCATCCTGAGATTGAGAGATTTCCCAATTGAAATCCCAGATGAGCACCCTGTTGTAACACCAATAGACCTTGTCATCAGGATCAAACCTGGGCCTCTGGAGCTTAGTGCATGAACCTCTACTTCATGAGCTAAAAGTCACGTGGCTCTTAAATAAGGCTCTTAAGTAGAGCAGACTCATTACTCTCTCTCTAAGTGGTCTCAGGGCCGCCCAGAGGATTCAGGGAGCTTGGGGCAAAGCAATTTCGGGGGCCCCTTCCATAAAAAAAAGTTGCAATACTATAGAATACTATATTCTCATGGGGGCCCCTGTGGGGCCCGGGGCAAATTGCCCCACTCGCCCCCCGGGCGGCCCTGAGTGCCCTCAGTGCCACTAGATGGGACAGAACACCACACCCAGGAGCTGTGTGGGTTACACTATGTTAGGTTGATTTACAGCCACCTCAGTAATTACTGCGGTGGCTGATGTCCACACTACCTTCCTTCTGTCGGTGGTGCATGTGTTTACTAGGAATGCTTCTACCGACTGAAGAGGAGCGGGGGAGGTGGGGGGGGGGCTGAGAGCCAGGGCTCTCAGCTCTGCGCAGCTCGCCACCATGAGCCCAGCTGCTCCCCAGCATTTCTTGTCTCCCCACTCCCAGTCAGAAGAGTGGAAGGGGGCAGCTGCCCAGGGCTTCTTGCCTCTGGTGGGGAGATCCGTGCCCAGCGTCCAATTGGCTGCAGTGCTCCCAGCGGGGAGTGGGGAGCCCGGGTGGCAGCCCAAGCTGGGAGCCTGGGTGGCAGCCTGGCTTAGAGCAGGGAGACCTGGCAGCAGCCCGGCTGGCAGCTGGCTTTCTTGTCAACTCCATGGCTCCCCCCGGGGAGCTGTGAAATTGACAAGACAGCCAGCAGCCCACGTAAGGAATGCAGTGTCTACACAGACACCGTGTTGCCCTAACTACACCAACATAAGCCCTATGCTTCTTGTGGAGGTGGAGTTATTATGTCGGTGTAGTAAGCATAGGTGCAGGAGCTGGGGGTCCTGCCGGGGGTGCTGCCTGGCTTGAAGTGGTTTCCATTATATACAAGGTTTACAGTTTGGTTAAATGGCTCTCAGCACCCCCACTATAAAAATTGTTCAAGCACCACTGGAGGTATGGCACTTACATCGGCGGGAGCAAGGGTGTAGTGTAGACACTGACATAGTTAGGTCGATATAAGGCAGCTTATGTCGACCTAACTCTGTAGTGTAGACCAAGCCTGAGTCTGATCTTTCATTTCATTTCTACCTTTTTTTTCTCTTGCTGAAGGCAGCCTTCAGAATTTAAAATCTGCTTTATTTTTATCTGTTATATGTAAAGGAAAACTGAGCCTTAGAAAGTGTGAATTTCCCTTATTAATCATCAATGGGGTGTTTACTTTATAGTCTTGTCTGCACAATCAGCATCTCAATTACCTTTTAAAAATGTTGTGAATAAATATGATACAAAAACTAGAAGCCATCTGATAATTTCTAAGGGTATGTCTACATGACAAAATTATGTCGACCTAAGTTACATCAACATACAGCCACCGCAGTAATTAAATTACTTTTGCGTGTCCACACTATGCTCCTTGTGTTGTCCTCACTGGAAGTGATTGCACTGATTTAACTGTCATCATGGGGCACTGTGGGATGATTTCTGAATGGTAGCAACAGTTGATGTAAGTAATGCAGTGCCTACACTGAAATTGCGTCGACCTAACTACATTAACATTGACTCTACACCTCCAGTTATTAAATCAGTGTAGTGGGTGAGTTACATCAGTGGGAAGACAGTTTAGTGTAGATGCTTACAGAGTTAGGTAAACATAAGCTGCCTTACATCGACCTAACTCTGTCATGTAGACCAGGGCTAAGAGTTGACTGCAGTCTGGCTATAAACACCCAGAGTTTTGTTTGAGTCAGGATTGGATTGACACAGGATACCATAATTTTTCCTTTTTTAGACTGATCAAAAATGTAAACATAATGTAGTCAAATATTTAAAGTTGGGCACACAAAACTATACACTTATAGTTGATCACTTAACTTCTTTAAATCAGTGTAAGCATGCTAATCAGTTATGTGCAAGTACACAATTGACTAACAAACAGACCAGCTACTTGTGCATACTTTTAAGTAATTCTTTTGAGTCAACAAAATATGTGCTTTGTTAACAGCCATTTCATTTATTGTGTTTATATGTAGCCTTTCATTTATATTTCTATGTGTAATCATCAGGCTGCATCTGTAGATAACTTTGTTAGGACTTTCAAAATAACTTACATGCTACATAAATTTATTTTAAAAGGTATTATACTTTTTTTTATAACACTGTGAATATTTTTTTAAATTGCATTTACTTGTACAAAAATGGAGTGGACTTTTCAGCATTGCCAGTACATTTTATCCAATGGTAAATTACTTTTAATGTCATTTTTCAATATTAAAACTTACTACATCAGTTTATGTATATGTTTGTGTGCCTCCACATCAGTTCTATATTTTCTTTTTTTTAACATGATTTCTCCCCGTTTTTTAGACTTTTATGTGTATACAATACCTAGCTCAATGATACTTGATTGGGACCTCTATTTTCTACTGCAATACAAGAAACAAATAATACATTTTGAAAGTATGTATTTTCATGTATTCATCTGTTCTCTGCTTCTCCTGTCACTCTGTTGCATTATGGTTACTGTTATTAAATCCTGTTGGTTTAATCTCTGTAATAGCTCCCAAATCTGCCCGTAACTCTCTTTTTCACTGCAGAAATCCTTTTCAAGTCAGTCATCAACGTCATCTTCATACCTGACTACTGCTGCCTTGTTCTCTTCAGTATTCTTAATGCTAATATCACTCAAGTTTTCCAATATGCTTTTGTGAAAATAATCTACTTAAAAAGAAGGGATCTACTCAAAGGATTTTAGCAGTATCTTGGGGACCTGATACTGTTTACACTTACATAAGTCTGACCTTTACTGGGAGTAGTTATACTGATTTCAGTTGGACTACTCATGGCAGTAAGGTGTAGCTCATACATATTTGCAGGGTTCAGCTCTACACCCAGAAATTGCATAATTCAGTGCAATTTCTTCTGGTGTCCACTATGATCTTTATTCAGTCACCTGACAGGCAAATTCATTTCCTAGTCCACAACGCACAATCACCGGGGGACACAGTCTTCTCGCAACAGCACACAGCGACACAAGCACCCTCCCGTCCTTGCGGACATGGGAAGGAAACCGAAGGGGGGGGGGCACTAATATTCTGAGGGGTGCAGGCACTACAGTGTTGGCTCAGTATCAGCCCCTGGACAGTTTGCTCCCGCTGCGCTTTCTCGGGCCCCAGCCTCCAAAGCGAAGGGAGAGAGCAGCGTCCGCGCCTGCACCTTCCTCACTCACTCACTCGCCCCCCCCAGCTCCTGACACCCCCAGCCCCGCTCCCGCGCCGCTGAGCCAGCTCCTACCGAGCTCACCCGCTCGGCTCCTGCCCCGCCCACAGCTCCGAGCCACGCCCCCGCTCCTCCCCTCCCCGGAGTACTGTCGGCGCCGCTGGGTAGGCGGGGCGCTGTTGCGGGTACGGGCAGCCACTTCAGAGCGGCGCCCTGCCGCTGGTGGGCACGCGCGTAGGAGCGCGCATGCGCCGCGGCTCTGGGCCCACGTGGGTGTGAGCCTGCGCAGAGAGCGAAGGGGGCCGCAGGCAACCGGCGCCGCCGCCGCCGCCGCGATGGGCTGAGGCGGGTCAGCGGCTCTGGGCGGAGCGGGGCCCCCCGAGGATGGAGAGAGCCATGGAGCAGCTCAACCGTCTCACCAGGTCCCTGCGCCGCGCCCGCACCGTGGAGCTGCCCGAAGGTAGGAGGGGAGCGGAGCGGGGCGGGGGGTCCTCGGGCCAGCGCCGGCCCCCGGCCGGGGGCGCCCGTGCCCGCTGAGCAGCGGGAGCGGCGTTCCCCGCCGGCGGCCCCCAGCGCGGGGTGACTCGCCGCCGCCGCAGCTGCCCCGGGGCCTGCCCCGCTTACTCCATAACCCCCCGCCTGTGCGCCGGGCGTTTCCCTGCGGCGCCCCTCACCGCAGCCCGGCTTGCCCGGGACTGGCTTCTCCGGGCACGTCGCCCTCCGTCAGGAGGGGCCGGCCGGCCGGGCGGGCGGCCGTGATGCCTGTGCCAGCGTCTCGAAAACCTTGGGACGTGTCCTGCCACCAGCTCGGGCATGATACCCCCATGGGCCGTAGCTTGGGGTCGCGAGCTAGGACCAGGGCAGAGCTCCAGAGAGAAGTCCGGCCACACCAGGCTGCGTTTGGGCCTGGGAAGGGTGACTGGGGTGGGATTCTGAAACCTGGTCTGCACCGGAAATGTAGCTTAATTTAGCTACGGTCCTCAGGGGTGTGAAAAAAGATGTAGTTCAGTTGACCCAGGGTAGACACCACTAACTAGCACCTCTTGAGGGGACGGTTTTACTACAAGCAGTGGGAAAAAAACCTTCCCTTGCTGTCTACTCTACAAGCAGGACAGAGGCATAGCTGTGGCACTGTAGCACTTGTAGTTTGGATAACCTTACTAATATACTGTTCCTGGACCCTAAGGGGCTTGTTTTAGACTGTTCTGTGGCTAGTGGCTCTCCATTCCTCTCTTTTCCTATTGGAAGGGAGGAAGAATTTCTTTTCCTTTTCCTCTTTCTCCCCCTTGCCCTGCCTCAAGCATCCTGGCTACTCTGGGTGGGGCCTCTTCCCTCATGCTTTTAGTTACTATGGTAAAGCAAATAAATAATGCTGAGGGGGAAAGGAGTTAACCTGTAGCTTCTGAAGAGCAGCAGTAAACACTGAATAATCCTTTTAGGCTTGGTCTAAACAGGAAGTTGTACTGACAAAATCATATAACCTTCAGTTATACTGACTTTGTTAAACTGTTGCAACTTTGTGTGGACAATACACAGGTGCACTCTGAATTGACATAAACAGTTCTATGCAATGTTGTCTTAGTTGGGTTGGTCCCAGGCATTAGAGAGACAAGATGTGAGAGGTAATATTTTTTTTCTTGAACCAACTTCTGCTGATAAGAGAGACAAGCTTTCAAGGTTACAAAGAGCCCTTCTTTGGGTCAGTTATAAACTGATATCAAAGAGTTCAGGTGCAAAAGTTATACTGATTTAAACCAGGTTATGTTAAACTGATGCAATGCCTGTGTGCAGATAAGCCCTTATTTTCATTTTGCAGCTGTTTGAGAAATCTGTGCAGAGGCATGTGTTGTACATCTGCAGACTCAGGAAGATAGTATCTGTTCACATTTAGAAGGTTGCAATCTGTAATGGATAGACATGAAAGTTTTAATTCTCAGAAGCTAATGGCTTAGGCCCCCTCAACTTGGCAGGAAAAAGACTTCCACTCATCAGTAATGAGTCAGGCTCAGCTGCTAGTCCTGGCTGGGGTGGGGAAGGACAGGACTTCCTCTTCCCCTACAAGGAGTGGCTTGGGATGGTTCAGATCCACCTCCAGAAATCTCATAAGGTGTGCCCCTCCTCTTGCTTCCTTCCCACATCGTTCTTCAGCTGCTGGGGGAGGGGCCACTATATGGGGACTTGCTTCCCAGTCCACCCAGAAAACCACCCCCTTCCAAGTCACCTGCACCCAGAACCCTCCCACTGAGAATCTCCCCCTGCATCTGGACCTCTACCTCTGTTCCCTCTGATGAGTCCACCTCCTCTGCACCTGAACTACCCTGATGAACTCCCTGCACCTGCACCCCCACCCCACTGAGCCACAACCAACTGCACCTGGACACCAAGCCCCACTTCCCCAGCATCCAGACCCACCTCCCACTGAGCTCATCCCCTCCATACCCACCCTGCTGAATCCCCATCACCTTCTCCGGCACCCAGAACCCCCTCAGTGTGTCCCTGTGCATCCATATTGCTCCTCACCTGGATCCCCCCGCCCCCATACTAAGTCCCTCCACACTTGGATCCTGTCAGGCTGAGCCTGCTTGCCACACATGTGGATTGGAGGCCAAGGCTGGGCGTGCATGTGAGACTTTGTTCCTCTTGATCGCTATCTTGGTGTGGAGATGCAGGGCCCTAGGGTGTTTCTGGGCCAGACCCAGGCCTTGCACTGTCAGGGTCGGGTACATCCTCACCGTTAAGTCCATGTCCCGGGGCGGGAGGGCTGCAGGGTGATCTTCCATCCATTGACCTGTGCTTCCCACTGCCATGTAGGTGCCTCCATATTTATTTGACAAATAAAATATGCAGAATTGTAAAGATTTTTAAAGTATTGTGTGCTGAAGTTTTATATTTTGGTACAGAATTCCCTCAGCAGTAATTCTACTACAGTGTTTGAACCCAAACACTGTAGCTTTGTGCTAGTCAGAACTAGAACCAGGTTTTGTCAGAACCAAAAAGTGTAAAGGTCTAGAAACAAAAGGGGGAAATTGACTATTTTTCAGTGTATAAGACAAAAAAGTTGCCAGCATTAATAGTATTAAGTAGATTAGATTTGAAAAAAAAATTATTTTTAGTAACATCAGTAACACAACTATGGAAATATGTAAATACAGGAAATCTAAAATATCCTTCACTTTTAAATTAACTTACATGATACTGAGACAATTCAGTAATGAGAACTTGGCAGCAATCAGAAGGATAAAAGTATAGACAAAAAAATAAAAAAAATCTAAAAATAAATCAACATACATATTTCTTATTTAGAAAGAACAGTTTGTTTTCACCTACAGTAATATCAGTACTACATCATAAAATATTTTAACATTTTCCATATAAACAGCAGTAGCTTTTCTTTTAGAATTGTTCAATTTATTTCAGTCATATCTATATATAGATCTATCGTACAGTGTAAATAGTTTATTCATCTACAGTAACTTCTAAAAACAGACAGTAACTACTGGATAAATTTACACACAAGATTTTATGGTAACTGAATAATCTAATTTCTGCACAGATAATGAAACTGCTGTCTACACACTAATGCCAATGGTTATGGCTGACCAGCACAGGTGAGTGTTTCTTCCTACAGGTTTGTGCATAAATTACTATTTTTTTAAATTACCTTATTTGTAAGGTTGCAAACATTAGCCTGTCTGTAACATCAGTCTAAATGGTAATAATAACCATCATCCATAGTAGTAGTCTAAAACTAAATATTTTTAAGGGCATAGAAAGCAACATGTTTAATTGAGCTGTATTTATTAAAGTAGTGTTGGCTCCAGGGTTTCTCTTGCTGAGCTGCCATCCAGGGTCACAAAGGCCAGGTCTGTACTACATACATTCTTTGGTACAACTACGTTGCTTAACTGGTGTGGATTTTTCACACCCCTATTAACGTGGTTATATTGACCGTAGCCTTCTGTGTAGACAGCAGTATGTCAGTGGCAGAGCTTTTCCTGTTGACATAGCCTGCCTTTTGCAGAGGTGTTTTTTGCCTAGAGTGTCTTCTCCAGAAGCGCTGCAGTGTCATGTCTGCGTTGATATAGTTGTGCTGATGCAAGTTTGTAGTGTAGACCTGCCCAGAGAGAAGATTTTTGCATAGCTGGGGCCCAGCCTGCTGAATACCCAGACTTGCATATGCCTATGTATATACTTTATGTACCTGAGAAATCTGGTTGACTCAATCCTGGAAGTGCCTGTGTGTGTGCTTAAGACGAGGAGTTTGAAGTGTGTCCAGTGATGGAGAAGGAGCCAGTATATAATTAGTACTGGGAGAACAGAACAATGGTAGTTTCTTTGTGAATGAGATGTAGCACTAGGAGTGGATGTACTGTTGGTATTGAAACTCATAGTATCTTATCTGTAGAGGAGATTGTCCAACATGTACTGATCAGACAAGACTGATGGCTGGGGGACTTCTTAAATGACAGCTGTTTAGGAAGTGGGGAAGCTGTTGGAATCTGTCTGAGGGATTGTCAAGTGCGTTTGCTGCTACTTCCCTGCCCCTGTTGAGTTTTGTAGGCAAGTAAGAAGCGCTGAAATTTGTTGATCTGATATCAGCATGGATGTTGGTCCTTCTCCACAATATGTTTATGCTGACACGTATACTAGAGTTTCAATTACGCAACCTCCTGGACAGCACAAACAGAACTGCAAGTCACCAGGTTGTTTCAGCCTGAGCCTAGTTTGAAATGTGTGTATCTTGTAGTTAATTCTGTGATCCATCCAGGCTTATAAAGCCATATGTCTTATGTGTGAGACTGCTTGCATAATAATGGCAATTCAGTCTAACAGTCTTCCTTAAATTTCATTATACTGGCACTTTTTCCTTCTAAACTTGGTGTATGCATAGGGAACTTGCCAGAAATGTGGAAGGGAACATGTAGTGGAGTGGGGAGAAGTATTGGCATACATTTATTTATAATTGCCCAAAGCAAAGTCAGTATAGTGCTTATCACAGTAAAGAAACGTCTTGAACATCTTGTGCTAGTCTACATTAATGTACATTCAAAATAAACACACAATATGGCATATTTGCTGATGTCAGTTTGAACTAGAAAGTGGAAGAGCAAGGGCATTGCAGGTTAGTATTCAGGTATTTTAACAGAGCTGTGGAGCCCTGCCTTGGTTATAGGCTGTAAGGGAGAAAAATGGTACACTGAGATAATTGTAAAACAGATACATTTTATTTGCATGACTGAATACTTTATGTTGTGATGCATATCTGAAAGTGGGTGAAACTATCTTTAGACTTTTTCCCCTAACACACAGTTTCATCTGCTTAAGGTCTGTTTCAGAGCTACTGTCAAATTCAAAGTTTGATGTGAATTATGCATTTGGACGTGTGAAGAGGAGCTTGCTTCATATTGCGGCAAAGTAAGATTTAGCACTTTTGAGTAGTCAGGGAGATGACTTAAAGGATTACATTACCACAGAAATCTAGAGCATTAAATTGGAAAAACCTTCAGTGCATATTTGTTGCTATATTTTTTCCTAACCTTTCTTGAATTAATTACCAGTGTGCACATTTGCCCTTTCAAGAATAACTTAACATAAAACCAGGCAGCTTACAATCAGGATTTCAAGTGGCCTTCCATATCCTAACAAGCTTTTGTATAGGAAACATTAACTACTGATGGTTGCTTTTTCATCTTTTTTGAAATAAGACTGCTGTGGGAGGAATAAAGCCTGTTTATGGTTTGTTGGTTAAAGAGTTACCTCTGCAATTGCTAGCTTCCTGAGCTTTGCTATTCCAGACTTGCTTTCTCTCTCTCTAGTAGACCATTGGCTTTTTTTTGGAAGCATTCAGTCATTCCGTCTCATGATAATGACATCAAGGAAGTGGGAAGTACTCCACTACTAATCTGATTCTTTACTGTCATAATATGGTGGGCACGTACTTCTCTGCTCAGTTATGAGCAGACGGGGAAGAATTTGAGGTTGTGTACTGAATATTTCTGATGGTTTTAGATCCAGGCTGAAGTCCTTGCCTGTAAATATGAAATGCATGATGTCAAATTATTTTGAACAGGTAGTAAAAATAGGCTTGTCTCTGACCAACTCCTCCCTGCTCCTTGTCTCCTAACTGCCTCATCCCAGGACCACTCACCTCTGTCCACCGCCCCGGGATCCCACCCCCCCATCCAAGCTCCCCTGCTCCCTGTCCCCTGACTGCCCCGACCCCTGTCCACACCCCTGGCCCTGACAGGCCCCCTGGGACTCCCACACCTGTCCAACCACCCCTCTTCCCCGTCCTCTTACCATGCCACTCAGAGCATCAGGACTGGCAGCCGTAAGGGAGGGAGAATGGTTTGAGCATTGGCCTGCTAAACCCGGGGTTGAGAGTTCAATCCTTGAGGGGGCCATTTAGGGATCTGGGGCAAAAATCTGTCTGGGGATTAGCCCTGCTTTGAGCAGGGGGTTGGACTAGATGACCTCCTGAGGTCCCTTCCAACCCAGATATTTTATAAGTAGTACACTTTAAGTAGCACATTCCTAGGGGGAGCAATTTAATACACTACACTCAGCCTGCTGATGGTCTGGAGTTCTCAAAATATGTTCTCGCACCCCTTCTCAAAAATTACACTACAGCTAGCTTAAAAACTTAACTTAACTTTGTATATTACAGTAATCGTTAAAGTGTTACTAAATACATACATTTGATGAAACAAAATAGTTGTACTTATGTGCCTGTGCTTAATTTGTGTTTGATTTACCTTCTAAAAAAATCTTGCATGTCTCACATCCCCAGAAAGGGCATCTCGCACCCCCTGGGGGTGCATGCACCCCCGGTTAAGAACCACTGCACTAAACTAAGATGTGCATTTTAATTTAATTTTAATGAAGCTTCTTAAACATTTAAAAAAACCTTGTTTACATACAACAGTAGTTTAGGTATATAATATAGACTTAGAGACCTTCTAAAAACGTTAGTGCATTACTGGCATGCAAAACCTTAAATTAGAGTGAATAAATGAAGACTCAGCACACCACTTCTGAAAGGTTGCCGACCCCTGCTCTAAAGTTTTACATTTTGTTTTATTTTTGAATGCAGTTATTTTTTTGTATGTAATTCTACACTTGTAAGTTCAACTTTCATTATAAAGAGATTGCACTACAGTACTTGTGTTAAGTGAATTGAAATATACTTTTCTTTTTTACAGTTCAAATATTTGTAAGCAAAAATACAAAGTGAGCACTACACTTTGTATTTGGTGTTGTAATTGAAATCAATATATTTGAAAGTTTAAAATACAACAATATATTTAAATGGTATTCTGTTTAATAGTGTGATTAATCGAGATTAATATTTTTAAATCACGCTTTTAATATTTTTAATCACTTGACAGCCCTAATGACGACCAATTAAATTGCAAACAGAAAATAAAGAGAAAGTTATGTAACAAAACTAATGGCAGACTCAGGTATTTGGATGGATCCTGTAACCCTCAGTCTTTGTTTTTTCTTTTTGCTGTGTTTACATTTGTGTATCTACCTTCCTTCTGAAAACTAAATCTCTAACTTTTTTTTAAAACAAGTAATATTGTACTTAAAGTGTTTTAGAGGTTTGATGCTGCAAAAGGACAAATTGGCTGAGGGAAACAAACATAATACCAAGGATGGGAAAAGCCTATATCTTTGAGGTTTCCTTGCACCAGCTTCTGCAATTTGGTCTTGAGTCCATTAAACTAAGATTAGTAACTCTTTCCCTGTAATGTTAACCAAATATTATATAATCAGTTCTCACTCCAGCAGAGTGTCTTTTGTTTTTTAAGCTTTCAAGTTGTAAAAACCTTAGTGACATTAGAGCCAAATTTTGTGCTGACTTCAATCTCTGGAAGTTAATGAAGTTGCATGATAGTGTAAGTTAGTGTAGAATTTGACTCTTAAAAATGCTTGCTGTGGTTTACCATGAAAGTTTCACTTTACTGATTTTGCCATTTCCTTTCTTTCTTTCCATACCTCCAAGCTGTGGATCAGTTGAATGTCTAGTTCTGCTGTTAAAAAAGGGAGCAAATCCTAACTACCAAGATATTTCGGGATGTACACCCCTTCATTTGGCAGCTAGAAATGGGTAAGAAAACTGTTACCTTCTCAAAGCATGCTGATTTTGCTTAACACAGATTATAGACCTGTTTTAAGAATGTTTATGATTTTAGTTTGCATACTGCTTAAATTATATATTTTGCACTTTTGAAAGTATAAATAAAACCACAGACTGTGTACCATGAATTTGTAGGATATTTATTTTTTTAAATTTTAGAATATTGATCTAAATACAACCAAGCAATAAACAAATTTCTATGGCCACTTAAGCATTTTTGCTAATCATAGTTTGATAGTTGGAGAGATTTTATTTAGTGGCTAATAATAATAAAAGGTATTGCAATATTGTAAGTGTATGTAATACAACACATGACAATGAACAAGGTAAATACATTAAAGGAGTAAAGCATGGATTGGATTATTCAGGATCTGGAAGACAAAGTTGAAGGGGTTTCATTGTTTGGATTGATATTTAGATAAAGAAATTAACTGTGTTCCCTGAAGGAACATCTTCTGCAAGACAGACGACTCAAGCCTTGTCTACACTACAGTTTTGTTGACAAAAGTGAGCTTTTGTTGAGTAAACTGTATAGGTGTACACACTGAAATGCTCCTCCTGCCGATGTAACTCCCCTGCTATGCCGACATAAGACAACCACCTCAACAAGAGGCATAGGCCTTATGTTGACATAGTTAGGACGATGCATGTCTGTGCTGACACTGCAGGCCTTATGTCGGCTGTCACTCTTGTCTGCTGGAGGCATGAAATTGATAAGAAGTAGGTTTCAGACTCCTGAGCCCAGCTGCTTCCTGGTCTCCACTCCAAACTGGGCTTCCACCTAGGCTCCACACTGGGAACCCTGGAGCACAGTAGCTGACTGGACTCCGGGTGTGGATCTCCTCGCCAGAGTTGAGAAGCCTGGGTGGCTTCCACACCCCCCCCCCCTCCCCCAGCTCCTGGCACGTTTGGCCTGGCTCTGTCTCCCACACTGCCCCTCTTCAGTCGGTGGAAGTGCTCCTGGTGAGGATGTGCACCACTGACAGAAATAGGGTAATGTGGACATTAGCCTCCACAGTAACTAATGCAGTGGTTATAAGTCGACCTACCATAGATCGACTTATCTTAGTTTAGGCATACCCTACTAACACCATACATGTAATATTAGGCCAAGCCCTCTTAGCCTATCTGCGCTCCTCTTATCTGGTAGTGGATTTCTTTAGCCATCCTGCTGATGGCTGGTTAAGTGTGGGTTTTTTTGGGTATCTTGAGAATAACACCACTTAAGGGCTGACTCGCTGCCTCCCATCTGACCCTTTTTTCTGTGTACATGCATGTCTGTTGCTTCTTCACTCTCCACTTTTCTTTTCGTGTGACTGGCAGACACCCTCTTCAAGGGCCTGGGAAAGAATATACTTATAAGTTCCCTAGGGCAGCATATGTGAGTGATGTTATGCTAGTGCAGATGATGGGAAATGCAATTAACCGTCAGTGAAGAAGTGGAACTGAAAATATACTATGTCAAGTAAACAGTGAAATGAAGAAAAAAAAAGAATACTTTTCAGTTATCTTAAGTGATGGTTGTAATGGTAATAGTTACAGAATTTTCAGAAGAAATCTGACTCTTCAAGTTGTCCCTTTAAAGGTAGGCGCAATATTAGCAGAGATTCTAGGTCTGGATTATTTTGTTAAAAGAACAGATTATTGCTGTCAACAATCACGCTTTCTTGCAGTAAAGGAAAAATCCCCATGAAATTAACAAGATGTGCCTGTCACCCTGACCACTTTGCTCTTTGAAGCCTGGGGACGGGGATGCGCTTCATAGCCCAAGCTCCAGCCTGAGCTGGAACTTGAAAGCACTGTCCCTGCAGCTATTTGTAGTGCGAGCCCGAATCTGTTGACCTGAGCTTGGACGCATGCTGCTGCATGCTGTGTTGACATACCCAAAGGGACTAAATGGCTTGCCTAAGGTAACACACGTAAACTGTGGTGGAACAGGGAACTTAGCCCAGGTATTTTGAGTGTGATGCGCCAGTGGATCATCCTTCCTTCCATATAGACTAAAAGCTGTTTTATCTGGCACTTCACCAACTGGCAAGCTCTATGAACCGGCATTTCTGATCTTCATTGAAAGTCTGGTTTATTGTCTGGTTGGCATGGGACTGGCAGGGGTTGGGGGATGGAAGGGGGTGTGGAGTATGGGCTCTGGGAGGGAGTTTGGGCGTGGGAAGGGGTGCGGGGCACGGAACAGGGTGTGGAGTGCTGGATTGGGGGCTGCTCACCTCAGTTGGGTCCTAGGCGGAGGCACAGCAGGCAGCTCTGTGTGCTGCATCCAGTCACAGGCACTGTCCCTATAGCTCCCATTGGCCATTGTTCCTGGCGAATGGGAGCTGTGAAGGCAGCACTTGGCACAGATTGGGGGCAGCGTGCAGAGCCACTTGCTGTGCCTCTGCCTAGGAGCACCCGGGACAGGTCACCGCTTGCAAGGAGCCACCCGAGGTGAGCACCCCCTGGATCTGTCACGCTGCACCTCTTCCCATGCCCCAAGCCCCCTCCTGCACCCAAATTCTTTCTCAGAGCCCGCACCACCTCATGCACCCAAAGTCCCTCCCTCTTAAATTAACCAGCATTTTTTGCTTCTTGGCACCCCCCATTCTACCAACATATAAAACAGCTTTTACTGTATTTTGAAATGTGTTAGAACAGGACTGTGAGGGTTTATGCCCCTGGTAGCAGGGCAGTGCGGCCTAGTGGCCAGAGTGCATAGAATCACCCCTGGTTGCAGGGCAGTACAGCCTAATGGCCAGAGTCTCTCCCACTTTGCTGGGCCCCGGCCCTAACAGTGACATAGGACCTTGTCACTGGCTCAGCGGGGGGTCCTACCGAAACACACTGAGGCTTACCAGGGGCAAGGTACCAGTCTGTCACCCCCCCAGGTTGCTTCCTACCGGCTTGAGAGTTGGGTTCTCCCTAGGTTCTCTGGGCTCCTCCTGTAGTAGGGCTTCATGCTGACCAGGAGAAGCTTCAGTTCCCAGCAACTTCCAGGGTGGTGGCTGGTCCTCCATAGGAGCTTCCCGGTTAGGTCCTTCCCCAGCGGCTGCCAGCCCAGATTGAGCTGAGTTCCCTCCTTTTATACTGCCAGAGCACTTGGAGCATGCCCAGTACGGCTGGGGCGGAACTTGCGCCGTCAGAGCTACTGGTCTGATGCTGCTGGGGCTAGTGCGGGGTGGGGCTGCCCTGTCATAAGGACACTTAACTATTCTGATATTTGTAACATAGCAACCTGTCTAATCAACCACCATTCTCCCTCTCCCTCCTGTAAGCTAAAAGTTTTGGCTGTGTGTGTCTTCTATGGCATTGGTGAGCATTTGCTTTTCTTTAAATATCAGTTAATGGTGTACTGTTATGAAGAAAACTTACATACTGCAGTTGATGCATGTGATGAATTAGTCTGAAAGGGGCATGGGGAAGATATTTGTTTTCTGCAGACCTTTTTCTTTTTTTATGACTGGAATTGCATATGTTTTTTCCTTTACAGACAGAAGAAATGTATGAGCAAGCTCTTAGAATATAGTGCAGATGTCAACATTTGTAATAATGAAGGTCTGACTGCAGTAAGTGCTATCCATTTTAGTTAAGTTACTGAAGTGCTTCTCTTGAAATGAATAAACCAGTGATAAGCATTTTCAGTAAAGTTAGCATATAGCTTGTTCCTGCTGAGTGTTTGACTAGCTCTACAATAATTAAAACTGGAAGGGTCCCTGTTACTATATAATTGTAAAGTATTGTGGAACTATTAATTTATCAGTGACAAAATTGATCAAAATATTTCTAAAACAGTAAAATATTTTGTTCAAATAAAACACTTTCAGAAATGCAACTTTATATGCTGAAGGTTAATTTTTTGTTTTTTCCACCTCCTTCCTCAGTGACCAGGGAGTGATCATTTTTATACAGGATTTTAACTTTTTTTTCCATTCCTCTGTGCTGGTATTGTAGCAAACTGCTTTGACTTGAAATTAAGAAAGGTAAAGTTGTGGAACTACATGGTATTATATTTGCAACAGCTAGTTTTGCTGTCCTGAACAATGAATGTGGACTTCTGATATCAAGGCAGAGGGCTTCTCCCTCAAACATTCTTGATTGTCTAAGCTGGCACCAATCCTTCTCTTCTTGTGTACCTCATGAGTGTCAAGAATCTAAATTTAACTCTGTCTGCTTGTTGTAGCTCCTATCAGTAGGATATTCAGGTAGTCTACTGGTTACATTCCTCAGCAGGTACTGTGTTTGAGGATCCTTTCTTAAACGCATTCTTGCAATCTACTCATGATCAAAGGGAGCTGCTGTGAATTCAGGCACAGATTTAGACTTCTAGATGCATATTTAGGCAGCTAATTCTAGGTTCCTATTTATGAAAATCTTGGCCACAAAGCCTTAGGTTTTGTACACTTGTGTTTATGAAATATATGTATGTATTGACTACTAAGAATATTAGTAATTTGATTTTTTTACTTAGATTCACTGGCTTGCTGTCAATGGGCGAACAGAACTACTTCATGATCTTGTACAGCATGTCAATAACGTAGATGTTGAAGATGCAATGGGGCAGACAGCACTACACGTGGCTTGCCAAAATGGTCACAAGACAGTAAGTTCATAAAACTCATTTGAAAGGACTGTAATTGTTAAAACCTTGGTAATACTTGTCTCTTTTAAAAAATAAAATATATATACTTGAAACTATGGCTAGTCATACACCTTTATGAAGGTTAAATGATAGAATTATTCACATGCCTATCTTAATAATTCTTAACTACATGTACTCATATAGGAATAAATGGTTTATTCTTGTGTGGGTGATCCTGCAGTCTCCTTTGAGAGTTTAAATAATTTAATGCACATCCCACAGCTGTTCATACAGTTGATTAATCTATTATTGCATAGTTGATTGCAGATCTTGGTGTAGTGTTTAATGTTCTTGAATTTTTTTTATGCGTTACTCATTATAATGTATAGTATTTTGAGCCATGTTTGTCAGAATGATTACATATAGAAAAGTGTATATGGCAACTTGGTTACTTTTAATCAGATACAGTTAAGTGTTTGTACTCTATCTTGGGGATTGTTTTTGCATTAGGATTAAGAATATACATATAGAATAGATGTGTACAGATTTGAACCTTTTTAAAAAAAGTATTTTAAGATCATATGGACCAGTGATCCTGTTATCCAGTGATATAGACCACTTTGAGTAAGCAGTGATCTCTGGACTATTTCCCAGCCCAATTCTCCATTCTACCACGGTCAAAAAGTTACTCTGTGAACCACCAGAAAGGGCTCCTGATGGCAAGCTGTCAAAGGTTACAAGTTTCAAGACATCACCTAGCAATCAGACTGATAATTATAGACACATCTACATCATGTGGATGGGATAGAGTTGAGGTTGTTTAAGTACCTTAACTCAGCATTTTCATACTTTACACTGTTTGCTTTTACTTAGTTTCCTCTTAATATATTTTTCAAAACTACAATATTTTTTAAACTCAATTTACTTATAAATATTTAAACTTCAGTATAAGCTTTTTGGGAGGATCTGATTTCAGTGATGTTACAGAATGGCCAAAGTCCTATAAAAAGAATTTTTATTAAAAAGCCAAGTCCTAGAAATAGAGACTAGAATATGTGAAAGCTTTTCAGGGTTTAACTGTCATAATCCTTTTCTTAATGTTTAGGTATCTTGTTTTTGAGATGTATTACTGGAAATTAAATCTACTCGTATAACTGAAGAGAGATGCATAAAGCTAAACAGTTTCAAGCCAAGTGATATTTTTGTTAGTTTCTTTCTAGTTTTGACACTACTTTTTTTTTCCTTTTTCCCAAAAGACAGTGCAGTGTTTATTAGACAGTGGTGCAGATATTAACAGGCCAAACGTGTCAGGAGCAACTCCGCTCTATTTTGCTTGCAGGTATGGTATGTTTGACTTCCAAATACTGTACAAAATGTAAAATTTTAATTTTTAAATGTACAAAACTACACTAATTCAATGTATAGCAAAGAACCCAAATCAGGAAATATGAAAACTAAGAATGTATTTAGTCTAAACTCTGCCTCTTTCTGGAATGCTGTATGGTATAGTATTTGAATATTTTGTCAGAAGTTTTAGACATGCACATGTATATAAGATTATATGTCTGTTAATATTGCAGGCTAAGCACCTTTCTACCAGGGTATACCCTAATAAACTAATAAGTCATAATTTTAGATTTAAAATAAGAAGCTGTTAAAATAACCAATATTTAACCAACTTTGCATGCTGGGTCAATATTCCAGGTGTACAATATATTCTTGGTATACAATTCTCAAACAACACTATGGGGGAAAAAAAAATTCAGACAATCAAAGGTACTAGTCTTCCTCGAAGGTTATATCCGTGGCAAGTTTAAGACTTCATTGTAAGGCTAACTTTGTTCCAGTTCTGTTTTTTAAAACAGTTGTTTGTTAAAAAAAATATTTGAGGAGGTGGCAAATTGAGCATGTGAAAAAGGCAGATGCTAATGGAAATGGTTTGGAACCATTGCTGTAATGGATGCTAACCTATAATATGGTTAAACATGCCTTTTATAAATCATGCTCTGGTATAAACTAACCAACATAAAGTGAATCAGCTATCTGAACTACTTTGTCATAAAATACAAACCCATGTCCTAAAGCAGGGGTGGGCAAACTTTTTGGGCTGAGGGCTACATCTGGGTGGGGAAATTGTATGCAGGGGCAAGAGGGGTGCGGGAGAGAGTGCGGGGTGTGGGAGGGGGTGCGGTGTGCAGGAAGGGGCTCAGGGCAAGGGATTGGGACAGAGGAGGGGTGCAGGGTGTATGGGGGGGCTCCGGGAAGAGGATTGGGGTGCAAGAGGGGTGTGGACTGCAGGAGGGGGCTCAGGGCAGGGGGTTTGGGTGCAGGAGGGGTGTGGGGTGCAGCAGAGGGCTCAGGGCAGGAGGTTGGGGGCAGGAGGGGAGTGGGGTGCAGCGGGGGCTCAGGGCAGGGGGTTGGGATGCAGGAGGGGTGCACGGTGCAGGCAGGGGGCTTAGGGAAGACGGGGGGTGGGGTGCAGGAGGGGTTCGGGCTCCGAGGTGGCGGCGGTGCGCACCAGGGCCAGGGCAGGTTCCCTGGGAAGGAGGGACCCGGAGGGAAGGGGAGGCGAAGGGCTACATGTGCGCTGCCCTTGCTGTGCCTCCAGGTACCTTCCCCGAAGCTCCCATTGGCTGCGGTTCCCCATTCCTGGCCAATGGGAGCTGTGGGGGGCGGTGCTGGGGGCTGCAGGGACATTAGGCCGGCCACTGCTGAGAGCGGTGCGGGGCCCGCAGCTCCCAGGTGGGCAGTCCCGCGGGCTGGATCCAAAGCCCTGAGGGGCCATAATTTGCCCAGCCCTGTCCTAAAGACTTAGTATTGGAGTGAAATTTTGTTTTCTACGTTGTTTAATTCAATTTCCAATGGCTCCTTATTTTAATTGGATCCATTCAGCTATTTGTTGGGACAGCTACAATTCTGTAATCCTGGTGCTTTGATTACAGGTTAAATAGTTCACCTGTTGTGAAATTATAAATGTAAACAAAGTGAGAAATGGGCTGACATGGTGGCCTGCTAAGAGCTAAATTGTGGGAGCCTGGTCCGGTGGAGGTCAGACATATGCTGGCTCTTGGCAGTTGGGGAGAGGGGAAGGAGAGAATAAATAGAAGCTAGCTAATTGAAGGTCTCCCAGCACTCAGTTTAGGGATTGGTATCGATATTAGAAGAAGCAGCTGAGTTGCTCCAGATTAGAGGCATTTAAACTAGGAGATTGGTATATCTCCAATTATTACTAGAAGGGGGAGGGATAGCTCAGTGGTTTAAGCATTGGCCTGCTAAACCCAGGGTTGTGAGTTCAATCCTTGAGGGGGCTACTTAGGGATCTGGGGCAAAAATCAGTACTTGGTCCTGCTAATGAAGGCAGGGGGCTGGACTTCAATGACCTTTCAAGGTCCCTTCCAGTTCTAGGAGATAGGATATCTCCTTTAATTTATTTAAACCTTCCAGAAAAGAAAGGATTGTGTGGTGGGTTCAATGGTGACTTCTAGAAATGAAAAATCCTTGGTTGAGAAACTTCCTGGTTCAGATAATGTCAAGGAGAGAACCCTCAAATGTTAATTTTTATATTCCAGTTGCATTCTAATTGGGGTGGATTTGATTTTAAATCAAATTGATTTAAATCATGATTTAAATCACTGGGCAGGAAGACTTGATGTAATCCTGGTTTTCTACATAAAAGTGCATTCTTGTTGGTTGTTATAACCTTAATACATATTCTTCACAACTCAGAGATAGATGTAGGTTTTGTTTTTAGAAAGTACACACTATACATTTTTAAACAGTGATTTATTTTGAAAACTTTTCAGATTTAGTTTTACAGCTATATCAGAAAATGAATGATTGTTTGGTTATTTCATTTTCCAAAGGTAACTGAAGCAGATATTTATGAAATCATTGGGAGGTGAACTATATCCAGTTCAACAGGTTAATTATTAATATTTGGAGGATTTTCTTGCCATGCTGTATTAGGAGGAGAACATTACCAGACAGACATTTAAATTGTTTTATTTTAACTAAAACTATAACATTAAGTATTCTGGATTTTTTTCTTCAACAACGAACATATATTTTAATAAAAGAAGCACATGTCCCTCACTTCTCACATTTATCTCCAGACTTCTTCTCCTTGTCCAGATCTATTCCACCCCCAAAAGCCTTCTATTCATTGAACTTTTTCAAACTTTGCACTTTTAGAGAGGTAAGGGATTGCCTCTGTGCACACAGATTTGTAGAGGGACAATGGAGCTGAGGTCTGTTTGTTTGTTTGTTAATAAACATTTTTGCTGTTAACAAGCATGTTACCTCTGGAGACACACATCTGCAGTTTGAGAACTGCAAAACTAAGCATCTCTGATGGTGCTCAATCTAGAAGATACTGAGTCTCATTGGGTAGATAGAAAGATTAACCTAAATAATCTATACAGATGTCTGTGGAATCCCTAATCAATGAACTATTGGAACTCATTTACAAAACTTTTCTGAAACATTAAATGCATATATTGTCTCATACTATAGAACTAGAATTTATAATCCCTTTTCCATTATGAGATCTTTGAGCTATAATGTGTCTTAATTAAAACTATCTTTAGATTGCTTTTTTCCTCAAAAAGCATTCTATCAAAAAAATTCAATTTAAATAAAAAAAATCGGATTTAAAAAAATCATTGGGTTTTTTTGTCCATCCTGATTCTAATATTATGTATATCCCCAATAAGTCTGCAAAATATTTTCTATGTTTAAGGGCATACAGGGGTTAAGACTAATTATTTTCGGAATGAAATTCATGTAATACACTTAAAGCCACATTACTTGGGCTTTGTAGGAGATGTTTAAGGGCTGAACAAATCTAGGGTCAGGGCATTGGAATGAAGTATAGAGCCTCTGTGGCTGGGGTAGTAATGGAAGCTCTCATGCAGGGTTTTAGGCCAATTGGTTTTGAGGAGTAGTCAACTTAGTAATCCTCTCCTGTGCAACTGCTTAATTTGCAGCGGGTAAAGACCGTCCTTGATTGGTGTAGAAGCCTTTGTGCCAGGTCTTCCTGGAGGGCTGAATTTCACCCATTCTGAAATAAATACTACTGTAATTGATGGTATATGCCTAAAAATCGAGCACTTGTAAAGGCTAACACCATTTTATAACATGCTATTATAGTATTCTGGTGACTATAGAAGCACTTATATCTAATTTTTCATTTCTCCTTTTAAAATTTAATTGGAAAATGAATTTTCTTAAGTGTAGCCATATGGAATGTGTGGCATAATTACTGCTTTTTGGTCTTTAATGGGTCACCACTGGCTGCAACAATAAAGTAGCTGATTATATGTTACATAAAGTAGTAATACTGTTTCCTTGACCCAGAGCTTTGACAATGAGATGTATTAGACTTTGAAATAGTCTCCCAAGGGAAGTAGTAAAGCCCATCACTCTGAATACTTTTATCTAGATTAGACAAAGCACTAAAAACTTATTGTAAAAAAAACCACACACATGCACCACATTATTGCACTGTCAGGATGATGTACTGGATGACAGAATAGATCTGTTTTGTCTTTCAGACTCCACTCATGCAAATATAGAGTATTTAACATTGCTGTATTTGAGTTTTTTTAATAACAGATAACTTCTGTTTTCTTACCCTTACAGTCTATTGTAAGAACATGGTTAGTTAGAGACGTTATATAAGTGATTCTTTTATTTAAAATGTATTGGATGAAAGCTTAGTAGGCATCTGGAAACAATCATATCTTCTCTAAGTACACTTGTCCAATGTAAAAGTGGCATTAAAAATGCCTATATTTTTCCTTGTGCACTGTATTACACTCAGGAACCATCAAATGGGCCTAGAGGCTACTTCTGATCAGAGTGTTCCTGTATGAATATACAAAAAATTCCAACTCAGGCCAGTGCTTGTAATATACCTTTGCAATAGGCTGAAGAACAGCCACTTAACAGTGGTCCCTCTGACACAGAAGAGGGGTCATCTTACATTCTGTGCTTCTACTTATGGATTTCTGTAATGTAACTTTATGCATTTGGTCCCTAGTTTGTATTGGTTTGGGAATCAAAGTTTGTGAGGAACACCTATTGCACTGTTAGCATATAATGTAGACATATGTACCACTCCTGGGCTAAATACTTTATGGTAAACCTTCTCCTTTATTTCATGTAGCCATGGTCAAAGAGACACTGCACAAATCCTTTTGATGAGAGGAGCCAAATACTTACCAGACAAAAATGGAGTTACACCACTGGATCTCTGTGTACAGGTATAAATTTGCTTTACATTCACCGGTGTTCTGTGTAAAATTGATATGGAATGATTTTTTTTCCCTCCTCCTTTATTTCTGCTATCTGAAAACAATGACTTCATCCCTAGAGGTCAGAGACCTCTTTTGAGGAGTTTCAGGGAAGCAGCTTTGCCTGACTCTTTTTCGGTTTGACTTCTTGGATTAGTTCAGAATAGCAAAACATGCAATTTTTTGTCTATTCCATTAGAAAATGTTTTATTCTTCTTCTCTTGAGTAATTAGGAAGAATGTCTATTCTTGCTACAATCCAGATCAACCAAGATTACCTTCTGATTAGGGTAGGCATATAGAAGATTGATGCTTCTGTCACAAAATAGCTGCTCACAAGATTAGGGTCTTAAAAGAAGTAAACAGACAGCCGTTCACTTAGTCTCTTCTTAAAGGCCACATTTATTCAGACCATAATTACATCATCTTGGGGTAACACCTTCTCTTTTAGGTGTTCATGTACAAACTGCTAAAACAGCTAAGAGCCGAAGGCCTCTACGTAAGAGTAACTTCAGATGTTAACTTTTCAAGGAGATCAAGAAGATTTTGCTGCTGAGCCTTCAGTTTTTTAAAGGTATTGCAATCTCTACATCAGGCCTCTATTTTAAAAACAATGAGGATGTTATGACTTCCTGTTCCAACACATTTTCAGCTGCCATGCAAAACAAAATCTAGTTTTGTCAGAAGTCTACGAGGTTTTATAGAACGTAAGTACATTAGTGAGTATCTTGTAACTCCAGTGACCTGTTTCTTTTTGTTTGGCAAGACAAAGGGTCAAGATTCAGGATATTAAATACACTATTTCCAAGTCATCTTTAAAAGTTAGGAAAGGTCACTTAGGCAGTAGTTCTACTCTTCATGCTTCTGGACTCTTTTAAAGAAGGATGATTCTGAAAGATTTATTTAATAGATTAATCTGTAAAATGTCTTGCTCAATTCACAACACTTTTAGCATCACCTTTGTATCTAATAAGTCTAAGGGTTTTAATTACTATCACTTTGGGCACAGTTTCCTCAGTGCCAGTACGCTGCTTTCCCTCAGTCTACATCTTTGCTAGCATTTCTTTTGGTTCTACAAAAGCCTTACAGAGTAACATACCTTTAATATAATTCCAAATCAGGTTTAACCTGTAAAGTGTCTTTAGTTCATCAATGATGAGCTCATACTGGAAGAACTCCTATAACACCATTTAGCATATGCAAGATTCTCTGTAAGTGGAAAATTTTGACATTAATTAGAATTTATTAATTTGTTTTAATTAGAAAAATTAAACAAATAGCTGGTTTGTTTCCAGCACAGTAGGTGGAATCTACACAGTGTAAGTTAGGAAATGGGTAAATGATACATTGATATCCTAGAGATAGGAAAGAGTATTAAGGATGTTGTTGCGTCTAGGACAGTACTGAATAGAACATCTAGAGGCTTTAAGATGCTTTATAAGAACGGCCATGGCCCATCTAGTCTGGTATCCTGTCTTATGACAGTGGCAAATGCCAGACACTTCAGAGGGAAATGAACAGAACAATTATTGAATGATTTGTCACCTGTCATCCAGTCCTAGCATCTGGCCGTCAGAGGCTTCAGGACACCCAGAGTCTGGGTTGCATCCTTGACCATGTTGGCTAATAGCCACCTATCCTCCATGAACTTATCCAATTCTTTTTTTAACTCACTTATACTTTATATCCTTTTAAATACTACACTAGGCCATCCTTAGCATGTTTCTTTCCTATATATTTATCAAAACTGTATTTCCTAACCACTACTTTTTTTATATTGCTCACTCCTAATAGTTCTGCATTGGTAGCTCAACTCATTTGTGATGAGAATGGAGTGGTTACTGCTCCTTTGGTGCATTTAATTTTGAATACATCATTCTTCTCGCTCTCTCTGGCACGCCCCCCCCCTTACAATCTGAGAAACCAGATTGCAGAACTGAGACTTGTTTTAGACTTTTATCACAGTCAGCCAGCTAATCTCTGCTGGGATTGTGTTCTGTGCTGAGTGAGCAGTGAAAGGAATGCCAGCTGGGGATTCCTCTAATATGTATAGCTTCTTATTTTGCATATTTTCTTCATCAACCAGCATATTCTGGCATGACTCTAGTTTGATACCTGAAGTACTGCGCTCCGTGGACTGACAGGAACTTGGGACGTGTTTGTGCAAGTGCTCAGTTCTGGGGGGATTACACTTGGCTGACTTCCAGAGTGTCATTTACTGGCGCTTAAAGGAGGCCTTTCTAGTGGGCTTTGTAAAGATGTTTGTGACACAGGACCTTGAAGATGGTGCTGATGTGAAACTGTTGAGGAAACTGAGGGTTATAAAGACTTATATTAATATTCTAATACTTTTAAATATAATTGAAGCATAAGTGCTGTTGACTGGTAGGGAAAGCCAAAAGTCATCTAGGGTAGATTTCCTGAAACAAAATTAGAGATGTGATATAATTCAGAACTCCAGATTTTGGGAATCTTTTGGGAAGTTTATTTCTAAACCAGGTGTCTTGGGCACATGTCTAGTCATAATACTTCGATTTTTTTTAATCTTGTTCATTTTAATTAAAAAAGTTATACATTGTTTATGTGATTATCCTATTGCCAGGATCTGTAAGATTAAAAAAAAAAAGTGTCCCATGAGCTTGTGGTTTGGGAACCTTTAGCTAAGGCATCTTAACCTTGTTTTGGGGAATTAGTTTTCTGGGTGCAACAAGCTAGAATAGCAATACTTACCAAATGTGAAAGCAGGAGCTAATTCCATTATGATTTGTGTATAAATCTATTGTTTTCAGCATTCTTCTTAATTATCAGTTAAAATTGCTGCTGGAATGTAAAGTTATTGTAGTTTCTCAAGGATTAAATTGATTACTTTGAGAAGAGAAACTGAGATTACTAACGATTGACACATGAATGTTCATTTATCTGTATTAACAAAAAATCCACTCAACACCTAAAGTCCACTTTTTATTTAACTTTCAAGTCTTTACTTTGAGATTAGGACTTTAAGAGTCTTTTGCATTTGCTCCTTAGTATTGGATGGATTGCCTGGCTGTAAATATAAATATAGCACTTGTTTTTAAAATTGTTTTATAATAGTTGCTTGCTTTAAAAATGCTGTCTTACAGGGTGGGTATGGAGAGACTTGTGAAGTTTTAATACAACATCATCCTAGACTCTTCCAGGCAATTATTCAAATGACACAGAATGAAGAGCTACGGGAAAACATGGTAATACATATGTTCTATGCTCTGTCTACTCTCTCTCACTCTGTCTCACTCTCTCTAAGTCCCCATAGGCCTTGCACCCTCTGTCTACTTCTGTATCTTTCCCTGCAATTTAAACATCTCAAACTTGATGTTTAAACCCAACTTCAGTGAAGTTGAAGCCCACGTTGTTACATTACAATGTGTGTTTAAACCTGAAATTTTTGTTTGTTTTACATGCAGCACCTCAATGACAACTGGAGACTTCCAGCAGTTCTGGGGCAGAACCCTTTAAACATGGAGAACTGGGGAGGGGGGCGTATGTATATATTGTACAGAACTTCATGTTCTGGTAAAGATGTACTGATTTAACATGAAAATGTACAATGAGGTAGTCCAGTGATTGTTAATATGTAGTAATTTCTACCATGGAGTGCTGGCCTGAAATTCAGTTTAGGTTACAAGTAAGTGAGTTTGGATTCTATCTAGAGCCCTGTTAATGTGCTGTCATTATAACTTTGGCAGACTGGTCTGAACAGAATAAGAACTGGAAGAGTAGGCCTTTTGTAGGCTCTTAGCAAAAAATCTTTGGTACAGCACTATAAATGCACATTGTACTTCAGAATGAGGCATATTCTCCTTAAATAATAGCTTCTGTAGATACACCCTAAAATGGGTATGTGATGTATGCCCTGAATCGTTTGGAAGATAATGATTATTCACCTCTTTCCCTCCCAGATTCTTATCTAATCTGTACCCACGGTTGATGGGTCTTGAAATAATTTCCAGCCCATTTCCTTCTCAATAGTTCTCTACCTTATTCCTTTTACTAGTATAAACAGGGTCAGCCTTAGGGAAATTGGCACCCTGGGCGAACTTGTATTTTGGTGCCCTGCAGGCTCCCCACTCTCCCATCACCCCTGGCCCCCACAGGCTCCCTGGGCTCCCCTTCCCCCTCATCTCTGTTCCCCGCTGCCTCCCCGCAGTGCTTAATTTGTATTGAAAGAGGTGCCAGAGGTCTGCCTCCACACCAATTAAGCACTGGCTGGACAATCTGATGGTGGCTGCTGGTCAGGTGCCCGGCTCTGAAGGCAAAGCCACAGCCAGCAGCAGCGCAGAGGTAAGGGTGGGGACGGTATATGGTGTATTGTCACCCTCACTTCTGCACTGTTGCTATGGCTTGTAGTGTCTGGTGCTCAGCCTGCAGCTCAAGGCGGGCTTTGTGCTGTCACATGGGGGCTGTATCTTAACAAAGTCCATAGCCCTTCTGCAACCCTCTGGCCACTCCTGGCTCACCAGGGGCACCATTTCAGATTTTGTAGGGTGGGCAGCAACTTCAAACGTGATTCCAGGGGCTACTTAGACATCTGAAAACTTTTTTTTGTGCAGTTAACTTAGGAATTAGCTGACAGGAGCACTGTATCTAATTGCTATATAAAGAAAGAAAAAATATATACAAACTCAAACTAAAGCCACATTTTAAGTTTTATATGTAAATTTAGAACAATGAGGAGATAATGCAGCAAGATATTCCCAATCCCAAGCCTTGAGGAAACTGTTCTGGAGCTTTAACACAGATATCAGAAACACAGGTTTGATATTTTGGACATTTATCTTTAGTAGAGATAAATAAAACTGCTGTCTTTCTCTAACACACTCTGTGTTACTGCCATTATCTACTGTATTTTAGCCAATTGTTTTTTACTCCATTAAAAATGTATTTATTTAATTTTAACACGTGATTAAGGATTCTTCTCTTTTAGTGAGAATGGGAATTCTCCTATTTTATTTTGGAATTTGTTCACTGATGACAATCGTGTATGTGACTCACTAACCTTTAACTCCTTCCTTGCTTTGAACTGCATTTATTTTCATACAAATTTTAAGTTGTTTTACGGATATAACTAAAAATAAGTGACCTTTGTCTGCACAGTGTCTAAAGTTGTGTTTAGCTAATTTTTTTTAAACTGGCTCTGCTAAAGTGAATACAACTAAATTTACATTCTAGAAGGATACCGTTATTTGGTTGTACCACTTTAAATAATGAATTACAAAGCACAATATTGTAATAAAAGTAGTAATAATTACTCCAGCCAGGCATTTTAGAACTCAGTACTTTTAAGCATAAGAGAGAAATAAAATTATGAAATGCTCAGACTAGTAAAAATGCTAAAATAACAGTACTGTAATCTTAACAAACTTGGAAAGAATAAAATTACAGAGAATATATGTGCATTGCGCATTTTAACAGGAAGTACCAAGAAGTAACAACAATAATAATACAATTATATGTTGGGGGGAGAGTGTGTGTGTGTGTATGAAGTCCAGCAGCAGCCAGCAGCTCCCACTCATTACTAGGGCCCTACCAAATTCACAGTTCACTTTGGTCAATTTCACGGCCACAGGGGGCAGAAGCCTGGAGCTCAGGCAGGAGCTGTCGGGGGTGAAAGCCCTGAGTCCTGGCTGGAGCAGCGAGGAGTGGCAGCCCCCAGCCGAGGGCTCTGAGCCCAGGTGGGAGCCAAGGAGGTGGGGCGGGGGGGCCCTGAGCCTGGCAGGAGTTGTGGGGGCTGAAGCTGTGGGGGTGGCAGCCCTCAACCCAGGTTCCTGAGCCTGGGCAAGAGCTGCAGGGAGTGGAAGCCCCGAGTCCCATCTGGAGCCCGTCTGCCTCCAGTCCCAGCAGGAGCCGCTGTGGGGGGCAGAGGTGGCAGCCCCGAGTCCGGGCAGGCCAGCCTGGGTGCCCTGACCTTGGGCAAGAGCTGCAGGGGGGAGACAGCCCCCAGCCCAGCTCTGGGGCTGCTGCAGTGGAGAAGTGAGGGTGTTGTGGAGGTGTGTCTGATCTCCCTCTGATAACAGCTGTGAAGGGGAAGGACAAGTCCTGTCCCTCCCCAGCCCAGCTGATTTCAGGGAGATCAGATTTCACTGTGAAGGGCTTATTTCACAGTCCCTGACAAGTTTTTCAGGTTGTGAAATTGGTAGGGCCCTATTTATGACTCAGAGGCAGCTGCACAGGCTCCTGCCCCCCACTCCAGCTCAATGGAAACTGGGTATACGGGTGGGGAGATGAGGACACCCTAAAATCAGCCCCCCACCTGTGCTCTGCACAGCAGACAGGAGGGTCTCAGGAGCAGCTTGGCCAGGGCAGCTCCAAGCTTAGATGGAGGCAGGAGAAGCGGTGGCTGCAGATGGCCATGGAGCAGCAGGGGGAGCAGGAACAGGACACCCTGCTCAGCAAGGCGCCAGGGTCAGTCACCCAGCCCACCTACCCACTCCAAAGTTGGGTCCTCAGAATAAAGTAGCTGTGATGGATTATACAAACCCCATTTTGGCCAGGAAAGGGTTAATAAGCTGCAGTGACCCCATTCAGCCTGGGTGTCAGGCTGGAAGGAGGAGTTGGAAGGAAGAAACACAGCTCAGCGGGATGCTGAGCTGGAATAAGAGTAGACTGGCAGCTACCACATCATGCAAGAAACCTGGCTAGGGTTGGAAAATGACTAGAGACTGTAATGTGTCAGAGACTCCCTGCAGGAGGGTAGGCCTGACACAGACTGTTCATTTGAATGGTTACCAGAAATCCCCCGGTGTGCATGAAGGCAAGAAGCTGCAACTGGGGTCTGTATGAAAAGAAGAGGGCTGACAGCTGAGCTCAGCAGGGCTGAAGATTCTTTTGGGCTAGGTTGGAGGAAAATTTTTTTGGGGGGACTGGGAATGGATGCAAGAATATGCATGAAGAGAAAGGAATAGGAAAAGTAACAAGGGATGACAGCAGGCATAAAAAGATGTAGTGAAGAGCACAGATAGAAGTTAGAAGATTTTTGTGACTGGGAAAACTTTCAAGGTCCTGGACAGTGAGGGGTGAAAGGAGGAATTGAAGGTAGAGAAGAGACTTTGGATGTTGGCAAGATAAGTGTGCATGGGAGAAGTAAAGTTGTTTAGCAAGGAAGAGGAGGAATGAATTTAAGTGGTTAGCACAATTTGGACTTTGGAGCTCATCACTATTTGAATAAGAATGGAGGTAGTGAAAGTTAGGTTGAGATTCAAAATTTGGGATCAGCCAGGCTATTGGTATAACATTATAGCGCAGCAAAGGAACAAATCAAGAAATTTAGTCATATTGGCAGAGTGATGAAGCTTGTGCTGGACTTGAATTTGCATTCTTACCAAAAAAAAAGGCACTTTGCTTAATGATGAATTTTATTAGTACTTTCAGAGCATTTATTCATACTATATTCTCAAGTCCTATAATACAAAAGCTAACTTCTAAAATATACATTTTTGAATAGATTTTCAGTTTAAAAGATCTTACTGAGTATTAGTGCTAATTATGAAATGGTTGGGCACATACATATTACTGTTTCTATGGGGTTCCTGCCTCACCTAGCTGTATGTTATGTTTTCGATTAATCTGTAATAGAACACTTAGTAATATCGCATGTTATCTACTTTATTTTACCATATCCAGTTGCGGCAAGTTCTAGAACACTTGTCCCAGCAGAGTGAAAGCCAGTACCTTAAGATCCTAACAAGCCTTGCTGAAGTTGCTACAACAAATGGTCACAAACTACTGAGGTAAGTGTCAAAATATGCAAGTAGGTCAGTAATAAAAAATAGTTTAAAGACGCTTGTTATATCAAGAACAGAATATTCATTTTCTCTTGATTTCTCACTCGGCTGGCATGGAAAACACATATCAGTCATACATGATAGAAACATTTGAAGAAAGGCCAAGCTAGTGGGGCTTTCATATGCATTTTAAAAGGTTCTTTAAAAGAAACAGTCCAGTTTTTTTTAGTGGAGATCAGGTAGGCATTATGATTTCTGAGGCTCTGCAGTGCCAGATCTAGGATCTAGTGGAGTTTTCTGCCACTTCTTTTCAGTTGAAAGGGCAGATTAGGGTCAGGTAGTAAGCTGCAAAGCATGGGGCTCATAGTCATTCTTTGAGATTTTGGGTAAGTACATCTTTAGGATGGGTTTATTATGGGCTAATGCATTTTGTTTGGTTGTCAAGATCATCCAAATTCAACTGTTGGACAGATTCTGTAAGCTGTCTGCTGAGCTGTGAAAGCCATATACCACCTCCTGGCCCTTTCCTGCTGCCTGTTTCCTAGTCATCTCATTTGTACCTTTTTAATCTTAGCTTGTGTACCTGCGTGGATGATAGTCAACCATGTGTCTTAAGAATCCTTAATGACTGTGTGATGGGTTAGACCCCCCTTTGGGATGCCACCTGATGTACTATGGTTTCACTAAGACCCTCCTCCTGCTCCACTAGCCTGAACTCCCTGTCTCTGGTTTGCTGAATTAGGCTCTCCGGCCTCTTGCAGCTCACATACATAGGTAGGGCCACACGCAGCTGCGGACACGGACCAAAGTCAAATCTGTGTGTGAGGATTCACTCAGCACTCATGTGTACACCCCTTTTGGGGAATAAACCCAAAATAATAGTGTCTTGCATTGTATAGAAGGATCTGCACAGTGCAAACTCATAAAAATCTCCCTCTCCCTCAATGTGAAGAGAGATGCACAACTTCTTGCCCCCCCTGCAACCACCCACTTTAGAAATTGCACAAGCTGGGTTTAATAATAGAACAAATTTATTAACTATAAAAGGTATATTTTAAGGGAGTATAAGATAACAAACAGAACAAAGCAAATAAAACAAAATATGCAAGCTAAGCTTAATACACTCAAGAAACAGGTTACAAAATGTAATTTCTTACCCTAAATGTTGGTTTAGGCAGGTTGCAAAGTTTCTGTAGCTTAGAGTTCCAGTTATACCTCTTTTCAGACTGGACTCCTGTCTCAGTCTGGACTCCCCCCTTGCCTTCCCTTCAAGTGTCTTTAGCTGTCTTTCTTCTTAGGCAGGCAATGGAGTAGAGTCCAGTTTGGCCACCTCCCCACCCTTCAATAAGATTTACATGAGGGCGGAATCTTTTGTTTCCCAAAACGCCCCCCTGCCCTCCTTCTTTTAGTGGAAAGTTACAAGACGTCCAAGATAATGTTTAGTGTCTGGTGACAAGACCACCTGGCCTAGTAGTGTCACAGCTACATCCCAGGATGCTTCTCAGGAAGGAGAGAGATTAGTATCTTCACAGTCTTGTTCTTTCTTCCTAATGGCCCATCAAATCTGATACCCTTCACACAACAGGCCATCTTCCAAATACACACCCAGTTGCAATTGATATAGTCCATATTCCTAACTTTAGATACAGAAATGATACATGCGTATGAATTGGCTAATCACATTCAGTAAATCATAACCTTTCCAATGATCTCACAAGACCCATCATGCATAAAACATATCTTAGTTATGCCATATTCATATCATAACAATATTTCTATGAAGAATATGGGGTGTAATGTCACAGACCATGTCTGCCATTTTACAAAGTTTAGCTAAAACTGTTGCTTCATGTTCCTTCAGCTAAATGTCGCCCTAACATAAGTGCTTCTACAAGGCAGAATAGTGCGATTGTTTGACTGTGTGGGTGTTTGAAAAGTGTGAATTGGGAGTGCTTTGTTCCAGGTGGGCCTTGAGTGGTTGATTGGAGAGCAGGCTTTGAGCCAGGCCACCTGCTTCGAGCCAGCAGCCTTATAAAAAGGCAGCCAGTTGCAAACAGCGGACAGGAAAACAGAGTGAGTTTGCCTGGGGTTCGCCTGCGGGGAGGTCACACAGAGTGTTTTTGCTTTACAGGCTCCTGTGAGCATTACATACAACATCTGAGGAGCCTTTTAGAAGGAAGACATGGATAGTGAGCAATCAGCTGTTGTGACCTGCTCAGAATGTGCCATGTTTGGCTTTCTCCCAGAAGACAGATGTGACTTTGTCTGTATGAAATGTAAGCTGGTCTCCATATTGGAAGAGAAGGTTAGAGGACTGGAGAACCAAGTATCAACGCTGCGTTGCATCAGAGAAAATGAGGTTTTTTTGGATAGAAGTCAGTGTTTGGTTCTGGAAGCAAAACATGCTGACGAATCAGAGTGAGGTACAGAATGAGGAAGAGTATTGGCAGCAGGTGACCTCCAGAAGTAGAAAGAGGAGAACCTATGTACCCCCAATGCAGATAGAGGTGCGAAACCGTTTTGAGGCTCTCTCCACAGGTACTACTGCGGAGAAGGATTTGGAAGAGCCCTCTGAGGGAAGATGTCAGAAGGAAATCCCATCAGCGGGGAAGCATGGGATGCATTGTCCTAGGGATGGGGGTTCCATGACCACCACTCTCAAGAGGAGACGGGTGGTGGTGGTTGGGGACTCCCTCCTAAGGGGGACGGAGTCATCCATTTGCAGCCCAGACCGGAGACTCGAAGTGTGCTGCTTGCCTGGAGCTAGAATCCAGGACGTGACGGAGTGTTTGCCGAGACTGATCAAGGCCTCGGACTGCTACTCTTCCTACTTGTCCATGTGGGCACCAATGATACTGCCAAGAATGACCTTGAGCGGATCACTGCAGACTACGTGGCTCTGGGAAGAAGGATAAAGGAGTTTGAGGTGCAAATCATGTTCTCGACCATCCTCCCTGTTGAAGGAAAAGGCCCAGGTAGGGACTGTCGAATTGTGGAGGTGAATGCGTGGTTACGCAGGTGGTGTCGGAGAGAGGGGTTTGGATTTTTCTACCATGGGATGTTCCGGGAAGAGGGATTGCTAGGAAGAGATTTGATCCACCTAGTGAAGAGAGAGAAGAGCATCTTTGCAAGCAGGCTTGCTAACCTAGTGAGGAGGGTTTTAAACTAGGTTCGCTGGGGAATGGTGACCCAAGCCCAGAGGTAAGTGGGGGAGTGGGATACCAGGAGGAAACACAAGGAGGAGCATACAAGACAAGAAGCCTCCTGATTCTTACTGAAAAAGTAGGGCAATCGGCTAGTTTTCTTAAGGGGCCTGTTGTGACGGGTTAAATCACAGAACCCCCCCCTTGGGAGCTGCCACCTGATGTGCCAAGACTACTTCTGCCCCTGCCTTCTTGCCCTGTCAGCTTAGGACTTCAGTGCCCTGCCTGGTTTGAGCCAGGTCTGAATCACATTCCCTAACAGCTGTAGGCTTACCTGAAAGCAGCTTACAGAAGTGTTCTTGTCTTTAACACTTAGATGCCCAACTCCCAATGGGGGTCTAAACCCAAATAAATCCATTTTACCCTGTATAAAGCTTATACAGGGTAAACTCATAAATTGTTCGCCCTCTATAACCCTGATAGAGATGCACAGCTGTTTGCCTCCAGGTATTAACACATACTCTGAGTTAATAATTAAAAAGTGATTTTATTAAATACAGAAAGTAGGATTTAAGTGGTTCCAAGTAGTAACAGACAGAACAAAGTGAGTTACCAAGCCAAAAAAACCAAAAACAAACCACGCAACTCTAAGCCTAATACAGTAATACAATTGAGTACAGATAATCTCACCCTGAAAGATGTTTCAATACGTTTTTTTTCACAGACTGGATGCCCTTCTTAGTCTGGGCACAATCCTTTCCCCTGGTACAGCCCTTGTTCCAGCTCAGGTGGTAGCTAGGGGATTACTCATGCTGGCTCTCCTATGCAAAGTCAAGCCAGGAGTCACCTGGGCAAGTTACATGTCCATGCATGACCGAGTTACTTACCAGCCAAGCCACATTCCTAGGAAAGCCTAGATGTGAATTGGTGTCTTCAAGTTCATTGTTGGCTTAAGTATTTCTTGATTGGGCACTAACTGAGAATAGTCTTTTCTCAGGAAGCTGACCAACTGCTTCAGTACAGCCTACTTACAATCAAACAAGTATGCAGGCAATATTTATAAATATTTATAATACAAAAAATGATACACGCATACAATAGGATTAATAGATTCAGTAGATCATAATCTTTACAGAGATGTTACATGGCATATGTAGCATAAAATACATTCCAGTTATGTTCTATATATGTACATCCATGAGCATATTTCTGTAAAGCCTTATGGGTGGCACTGTCACACATGTACACAAATGCAAGAAGCCTGGGAAAGAAGCTGGAAGAATTGGAAATCCTGCCACAATCAAGGAACTATGATGTGATTGGAATAACAAACTTGGTGGGCCAGTTCATATGACTGGAGCACTGTCATGGATGGGTATAAACTGTTCAGGAAGGACAGGTACGGGAGGAAAGGTGGAGGAGTTGTGTTGTATGTAAGAGAGCAGTATGATTGCTCAGAGCTCTAGTTTGAAACTGGAGAAAAGCCTGTTGAGAGTCTTTGGGTTAAGTTAAGAGGTGAGAGCAACAAGTCATGGTGGGCATGTGCTATAAACCACCAGATCAGAAGAATGAGATAGACGAGGCTTTCTTTAGAAAACTAACTGAAGTCTCCAGATCACAGGCCTTGGTTCTCATGGGGGACTTCAATCACCCTGACATCTGCTGGGAGACCAATACAGCAGTGCACAGACAATCCAGGAAGTTTTTGGAGAGTGTTGGGGACAACTTCCTGGTACAAGTGCTGAAGGAACCGACTATGGGCCATGCTCCTTTTGGCCTGCTGCTTACAAATAGGGATGAATTGGTAGGGGAAGTAGAAGTGGTTGGCAACCTAGGCAGCAGTGACCATGAGATGGTTGAGTTCAGGATCCTGAAGAAAGGAGAGTAGCAAAATACAGACCCTGGACTTCAGAAAAGCAGACTTAGACTCACTTAGGAAACTGATGGTCAGGATTCCCTAGGAGGCTAATATGAGGGGGCAAAGAGTCCAGGAGAGGTGGCTGTATTTTAAAGAAGGCTTATTGAGGGCGCAGGAACAAACCATCCCGAATTGCAGAAAGAATAGCAAATATGACAGGCGACCAGCTTGGCTTAACAGTGAAATCTTCGGTGAGCTTAAACTCAAAAAGGAAGTTTACAAGAAGTGGAAATTTGGACAGATGACTAGGGAGGAGTATAAAAATATTGCTAGAGCATGCAGGGTGTAATCAGGAAGGCCAAGGCACAATTGGAGTTGCAGCTAGCAAGGGATGTGAAGGGTAACAAGAAGGGTTTCTGCAGGTATGTTAGCAATAAGGTGGTCAGGGAAAGTGTGGGACCCTTACTGAATGGGGGAGGCAACATAGTGACAGATGATGTGGAAAAAGCTGAAGTACTCAATGCTTTTTTTTGCCTCAGTCTTCATAGACAAGGTCAGCTCTCAGACTGCTGCACTGGGCAACACAGCATGGGGAGTAGGTGAGCAGTCCTCAGTGGTGAAAGAACAGGTTAAGGACTATTCAGAAAAGCTGGACATGCACAAGTCCATGGGTCCAGATCTAATGCATCCAAGGGTGCTGAAGGAGTTGGCTGATGTGATTGCAGTGCCATTGGCTATTATCTTTAAAAATTCGTGGCGATCGGGGGGAGGTCTCGGATGATTGGAAAAAGGCAACTATAGTGCCCATATTTAAAAAAGAGAACCCGGGGAACTACAGACCAGTCAGCCTCACTTCAGTCCCTGGCAAAATCATGGAGCAGGTCCTCAGGGAATCAATTTTGAAGCACTTGGAAGAGAGGAAGGTGATCAGAAGCAGTCAACATGGATTCACCAAGGGCAAGTCATGCCTGACCAACCCGATTGCCTTCTATGATGAGATAACTGGCTCTGTGGATACGGAGAAAGCAGTGGATGTGATATATCTTGACTTTAGCAAACTTTTTGATATGGTCTCCCACTGTATTCTTGCCAGCAAGTTAAGGAAATATGGATTGGATGAATGGACTATAAGATGGATAGAAAGCTGGCTAGATTGTCGGGCTCGATGGGTAGTGATCAACGGCTTGATGTCTAGTTGGCATCCAGTATCAAGCAGAGTGCCCCAGGGGTTGGTCCTGGGGCTGGTTTTGTTCAGCGTCTTCATTCATGATCTGGATGATGTGATTAATTGCACCTGCTGCAAGTTTGCAGATGACACTAAGATGAGGGGAGTGGTAGACACGGCGGTGAGTAGGGATAGGGTCCAGAGTGACCTAGACAAATTGGAGGATTGGGCTAAAAGAAATCTGATGAGGTTCAACAAGGACAAGTGCAGAGTTCTGCACTTAAGAAGGAAGAATCCTATGCACCCCTACAGGCTGGGGACTGACTGGTTAAGCAGCAGTTCTGCGGAAAAGGACCTGGGGATTACAGGGGACTAGAAGCTGGATATGAGTCAACACTGTGCCCTTGTTGCCAAGAAGGCCAATGGCATATTGGGCTGTATTAGTAGGAGCATTGCCGGCAGATCGAGGGAAGTGATTATTTCCCCTCTATTCGGCACTGGTGAGGCCACACCTGGAGTATTGCATCCAGTTTTGGTGCCCCCACTACAGAATGGATGTGGACAAATTGGAGAGAGTCCAGTGAAGGGCAATGAAAATGATTAGGGGGCTGGGGCACATGGCTTACAAGGAGAGGCTGAGGAAACGGGGATTATTTAGTCTGCAGAAGAGAAGAGTGAGGGGGGATATGATGGCAGCCTTCAGTTACCTGAAGGGGGGTTCCAACGAGGATGGAGCTAGGCTGTTCTCAGTTGTAGCAGATGACAGAACAAGAAGCGGTGGTCTCAAGTTGCACTTGAATCTCTGTGCCTTGGTTCCCCGTATGTAAAATGCAGATAATACTTCTCCACCTCACAGTGTGTGCTCTTGCTTGTATAGTTAACCTTCTTTGTAACTAAGGGAGGCTAGTTTTGCAGGTGGAGCAATGTAAGTAGTATCTTTTTAATACTCAGCATATCTGGTATAGCTTTTCTGTAACACATACAGTAGATGTGGTGGGATACTTTTTTGCAGAGAAGGACTGGATGGAACGCAATCCAGGGTTCATTAATACATCTCTACCCTGTTAGAATGCAACCTGATAAAACACAAATTCGGCTATAACGCGGTAAAGCAGCGGGGAGCCCCGGACCCATTAAAGAGCCACCCGAGCCCCGCTGCTTTACTGCGTTATATCTGAATTCGTGTGGAGCCCCAAGCCCTTTAAATCCCCACCCGAGCCCCACTGCCAGAGCTCCGGTGGTGATTTAAAGCAGGGGTCCCCAACCCCCGGGCCGCGGACCGGTCCCGGTCCATGGCCTGTTAGGAACCGGGCCGCGAACCGAGTGCACAGCAGGACATGAGCGGCTAGGACATGAGCGGTGAGTGAGCTAGCAGAGCTTCATCTGTGTTTAGAGCTGCTCCCCGTCGCTCGCATTACTGCCTGAGCTCCGCCTTCTGTCAGATGTTAGATTCTCATAGGAGCGCGAACCCTACTGTAAACTGCGCATGCGATGGAGGGAGTTTTGCACTCCTTATGAGAATCTAATGCCTGATGATCTGAGGTGGAGCTGAGGCCATGATGCTAGCGCTGGGGAGCGGCTGCAAAAACAGATTACATTAGCAGAGGTTTCACTGCACAGAGACCATAATAAATCAATAGCTTGCAGACTAATATCAGAACCCTATCAGTGAGTGGCAAGTGACAATTAAGCTGCATCTGGTGGCAGGCTTTATAGTGGCAAGTGAGTTGATGTACTTCAATTGTACAGCTGCATCTGGTGGCAGGCTTTATAGTGGCAAGTGAGTTGATGTACTTCAATTGTACAGCTGCATCTGGTGGCAGGCTTTAAGTCAGAATCCGACACTTATATTAGTCCGCATGTGGCCCGCCCATTATTTTATTTACCACTTCCGTCCGTGCCTCTTTCCCGCACAGTTTTGGTAAGCCCACAAGCTAATCCTTGCCAAAATGAGTAAAAAACAAACGTCGCTGCAAAGCTTCTTTGAAAAGGGGGAAAGACCCAATGATGAGACAGCAGAAGACTCTAAGACGGCCAACAAAAAGAAAGCTGCATTTAAAAGAAAATACCAAGAGTCCTACTTAAATTACGGGTTCATTGCAACAGGTGACTCTCATTCTCCACGCCCGCTTTGTATAATATGTGGCGACCGGCTATCCAACGAAGCCATGAAACCTTCAAAACTGCTTCGCCACATGGAGACCAAGCACCCTGCATTAAAAGACAAGCCTTTGGAGTTTTTCAAAAGAAAAAAACGTGAACACGAAGAACAGAAGCAATTACTGAAGGCCACCACTTCATCAAATGTGTCTGCACTGAAAGCATCATTCTTAGTGGCTAACCGCATTGCTAAAGCTAAGAAACCCTTTACTATTGGTGAAGAGTTGATCCTGCCTGCTGCTAAGGACATTTGTCGTGAACTTTTAGGAGAGGCTGTAGTTCAAAAGGTGGCACGTGTTCCTCTTTCGGCTAGCACCATAACTAGACGAATTGATGAAATAGCAGAGGATATTGAGGCACAATTGTTAGAGAGGGTGAATGAGTCACCGTGGTACGCAATCCAGGTTGACGAGTCTACCGATGTTGACAACAAGGCAACAATGCTTGTTTTTGTGTGATATATTTTTCAGGAGGATGTGCATGAGGATATATTATGTGCGCTTTTGTTGCCAACCAACACCACAGCTGCAGAACTATTCAAGTCTTTGAATGATTACATGTCAGGAAAACCGAATTGGTCATTTTGTGTCTCTATATGCACGGATGGAGCAGCTGCCATGACTGGACGGCTTTCTGGTTTCACTACTCGGGTCAAGGAGGTCGCTTCTGAATGTGAGTCTACGCACTGTGTCATCCATAGAGAAATGCTAGCTAGCCGAAAAATGTCATCTGAACTTAACAAAGTTTTGCAGGATGTGATTAAAATTATCAACCACATTAAAGTACGTGCCCTTAACTCACGTCTGTTCGCGCAGCTCTGTGAGGAGATGGACGCAGAGCACACACGTCTTCTCTTATACACAGAAGTGAGATGGCTTTCTAAAGGTAGATCCACTGGCCAGAGTTTTTGAGTTACGAGAGCCGCTTCAGAGATTTCTTTTAGAAAAACAGTCACCACGGGCAGCACATTTCAGTGACACAGAATGGGTCATAAAACTTGCTTACTTGTGTGACATATTCAACCTGCTCAACGAACTCAATCTGTCACTTCAGGGGAGAACGACAACTGTGTTCAAGTCGGCACATAAAGTGGCTGCATTCAAAGCCAAACTAGAATTATGGGGGCGACGAGTGAATATTGGGATTTTTGACATGTTTCAAACATTAGCAGAGATTTTGAAAGAGACTGAGCCAGGGCCTTCTTTTTCCTAGCTGGTGCATGATCATCTATTTCAGCTTTCAAAAGAGTTTGAGCATTACTTCCCAACCACAAAAGACCCCCGAACTGGGAAGGAATGGATCCGTGACCCATTTGTGAATAAGCCAGGTGAATCGACTTTATCCGTGCTAGAAGAGGATCAACTGCTTGAGATCACAAATGACGGTGGCCTTTAAAGTATGTTTGAGACGACTTCAAATCTCCATACGTTCTGGATTAAAGTCAAGGCGGAATATCCTGAGATTTCCACAAAAGCACTGAAAAGCTTACTTCCATTTTCAACATCCTATCTTTGTGAAGCAGGGTTTTCTGCAGTGACAACAACCAAAACGAGATAACGGAGTAGACTGGACATAAGCAACACACTTCGGGTGTCACTGTCTCCCATCACCCCCAGATGGGACCGTCTAGTTGTAGGAAAACAAGCTCAGGGCTCCCACTAATTCTGCATTATGGTCAGTTGTATAATTATTTCATTATATATTACAATAATAGAAATAAAAGTACAAAAATAAATGTAATGTGCTTAAATCGTCCCAAAACCATCCCACAGGTCCGCGGACATTTTTTTTCTACGAAACCGGTCCCTGGTGCCAAAAAGGTTGGGGACCGCTGATTTAAAGGGCCCAGGGCTCTGGCTGCTGCGGGGAGCCCCAGGCCCTTTAAATCCCGACCTGAGCCAGCTGCCAGAGCTCCGGCGGTGATTTAAAGGCACCGGGGCTCCCCGCAGTGGCTGGAGCACCAGGCCCTTTAAATCACTGCCAGGGAAGCCAGTCCAGTCTGGCATGGCGTACCGGCTCTTGCCAGTACACTGTACCAGACCAAACCCGATATAACGCAGTCTCACCTATAAGGCGGTGAGATTTTTTGGCTCCCGAGGTCCATGTTATATCGGGATAGAGGTGTACTAGTTTAGGGAAAATGTTAGCTTATTTCTTCTTTTGGGCTGGTCATATACTTAGGAAGCATTCTCAGCCTGGGAAGCAAAAGATTGGAACCAAATTCTAATGTGGAAAAAATTGACACTAGGACATTGGCTGATACACATGGGTGGATTAAGTTTGTCTCATTATTTAAATTAAAATGTCTGTGTTCAGAAACTTTGGTGGCTAGATAAGAATCTCCCAAATGATAAATGTATGGCTGTGACCAATGCCTTAGGTGACCACAATTTTGAACCTGTAATTTGTTTTTCTTTTTCCTTTTTAAAAATTTAACTGGGGGAAAATGCAGCCTTTTCTATCACGTTGTAATACTATTCTTTGTTAATCCTGGCTTACAAAAAGCTCCCTGTTCAAAGATCAAACAGCAGGAAAGATGTGAACTCTACATATCACTTTTCCAAAAAAGTGTTAATTTAAATCCTCAAATATTTTAGTAATAACTTTTTTATTTAAAAAAGGCAGTCTTTAAAAAAGGCAGTTCCCCCCTTCTTTGTTTCCTTTTTTAGTGGATGAACTCTTTGACCCCATCAAAATCAGAACAGGTGCTGTCTTTGTCTAGTACAGTGCTTCATATGCTGTTGGCACTCTAATGTTGCTTGAACCAGTTTTACACGTGGTTTGGTCTGGTTTAGGTTATCATTGTTTAAAAATGGTTATGCTACCTTCTGTGACACAGGCAAACCATGTTTTAAGAAATATTGAAAACTGGCTCATATGACCTTTTAATACCCAGTATTTATATACTATGTATAGGCTATTGCAGCAGATCTAGGCTGTTTCCTCACTGACAAATCTTCTTTAAGGAATATTATAATACTGTTGGGGCATTATTGTGGTATGGAGTTATTTGGTATGCTGCATAGATTGGAACAACTTATGCTATAACATTAATATTAACTAGTTCTGTAACCTAGTCAGGGCACTATAACAACACCCTTCAAGATAGTAGGTGAGCAGGTATATGGTTTCTTATAGCCATGTCACCACACATGTCTCAAAAACTAGAAGGTATAATTTATTGCAGGGGTTTTCAACCTTTTTCTTTCTGAGGCCTCCCCCTCCCCCCCCAACATGCTAAAAAAAATTCCATGGCCCACTTGTGCCACTACTGTTTTTCTGCATATAAAAGCCAGGGCCAGTGTTGGGTAGCAAGCAGGGCAGTTGCCTGGGCCCCCACGCCACAGGGGGCCCCATGAAGCTAAATTGCTCAGGACTGGTTGGCAGGGCTTGGGGCCCCTGGGCTTCAGCCCCAGGTGGTGTGGCTTCGGCTTTCTGCCCTGGGCCCTAGCAAGTGTAATGTCGGCCCTGCTTGGCAGACTCCCTGAAACCTGCTTGTGGACCCTTGGTTGAGAACCACTGATTTATTGTATTTAAAGTCAGAGTTGACACTCAACAATTGTATTTTAATATGTTAGATACTAAGTTTAACTCCTTGAAGTTGTTTAACACTGTGTTATGGTGTCTTCAGATTTTTCATAGAGGACAAGCATCCTTTTTACCAGGCTTGAAAAATTCTTGAAGCTTGGTTGTACAACTTGTTAACAGAAAGCAATCTGAACATGGTTGAGTCTGTGGTGTTTAATGAATTCACTGATATCTAGATTATATATTAATAATTACACTAATGGTGCAAGGATACTGGTCTGCAGTTGAAGTTCTGTCCAATCTAGTCACACAAGTATTAAACTTTTTATTTATTTAGTAAGTGACTTTTTGGAATATTATTACATATGTTACATTATTACAGTATTACTTGAGACAAAATACTAGCTAGCATGTTGTTCATCACTTAACTTTTTTTTAGTGGAAGCAGTGAAAACATTTTCTTTTGAGTCAGCTTGGTTTATGATTAGTGGTGTGCTAAGACCTTACTGTTGTAGATAGCATCTCTTTCCCATGCTTCAGAAGTGGTGTAGGTATATACAAACACTAACAAAATGTACCCTAAAAGTTTGTATTTGCTATTTTTATTTAGCTATTATTGCAAAATATCTGGAATTTAAATATGGTCAGAAATCAGTAAAAATGACAGCATGTGTTCCTTGACCTTTTTGGCTAGGGAATAGGTTCATCATTTGTTAGCCATGTGTGTTGGAGAAGCGTTAAATCCCCAAACATTGGGCTGTGTTTACCCCTTTATATACTGAATCATTTAATTTAGGGGAAAAAATACTTAAATCAATATTTTTTTTTCCCCAGCTTGTCAAGTAACTATGAAGCTCAAATGAAGAGTCTCTTAAGGATCGTGAGGATATTTTGTCATGTCTTTCGCATTGGCCCATCCTCTCCCAATAATGGAAATGACATGGGCTACAATGGAAATAAAACTCCAAGAAGTCAGGTGTTCAAGGTCAGAAAAGTATATGACGTTGTTAGGAAGATAGACGTTAAAGAGATGAATTTCACAAAGCATGCATTCATTAATCAGACATCTCATGAACAGGAAGTAAGTTTGATTGATACCCGTATCTGTGTTTAAACTAGGCCCACCTCTTTACTTTTTGTGTAATCAGTTTTTTTACATTACATTTTTTTACTGACCTACATCTTACTTATCCTTTTTCTCTTCTTAATTTCTCCTACTAATAATCTAATGTCATTTTAAAGACATTTTAAATGCTTTAATTATCAATCTGTGTTTGTTATGGTAGATCTTAGGTTTTTATTTCTGTTTTAGGTTTAGTAGTCTCAATGCTATAACATTAGGAAATATACTAGAATGCATTAATGTAAATCCAAAATATGATGATTAGAGGTTTATAAGGTTTTTATCACTTCTTTTATCTGATTTCTCAAAATAGATTAAATTAATTTAATCTGTTTCTCTTTTTACTTTCATCACCAAGTCTTTTCTGAAGTAACCTTGTTTAAGAACTTTCAACCAATAACTTTATTATTGAATACTTTAAAGTTAATTGGCTTTATAGTATCTTGAAACATCTGCACAAAGCTCTGTTAATGAAAAGTCTCACCTCTGAATGTATATTTTTCATGTATATGATACTTCAGTAGGAAATTGTGTAACTTGCTATTTTGTAAAGCATTCCTTTTTTGCTATCCTCTAAATTCCTTCTTTTCAAAACACATCAGAGTTACATTTTCTTCGATGTGAAAATCATGTTAGCATTGAGGTAGGTAGGTAGGTATGTATATTGAGAGATGAATATATTGGTAGAAACAAAGCAGCCCCAAAAAAGAATACTCAAAATTCAAACCTTGTAATTCTTCATTTTGTTGAATAGTGTCACCTACTGGAAGGAGGGGAGAAAATATATAAATTAAAAAGCCTCTGTTTCAGATATTGTCTAATTCTTGATGGTAAAATAGTCTGTCCTTTTTCTCAGTGACTCTACTGGGAAATATGAAATCTACTGCAGAAGAAATATTGCTAATATAACTCAAGCTTTTTCCTAAAACTGAAATATTAAAGTTGAATAACTTGATACGCAGGTGAACATCACTAAACTCTATTCAAACAGTGCCCTCCTTTATTGTCGTCAAAGATTTTAATGGCAGAGTGCTGTGGGGAAGGTTTGTATTACTAAGATCACATTGCTTTCTCAAAATACACTGGTAATAGCTTTTTTACGCTATAAAGCAAACTTATATTTTCAAATACATGAGCTTAGTATATTTAACTATGTACTGTACTAACATGGCTTTAAATCTTAACTTGCTAATTAGCAAAAGTGAGAATTGCATGATGGGTCTCAGTTTGTTTTGTTTGCGTTTAGAAACCTTAAAATTTTGAAGAAAGGATTCTGCCTTGGCTTCTGATAGCTTTTCTGTCTGGGTATTTTAGCACAGATTAATTTTCACTTTCAGGTGTTAACCCTCATCTCCAGTTGTATATTTTACTTGACTAGCAATGGAGAGGGCTAGTTTAAAAGTCTTCAGTGGCATGTTGCAAGTAGTATGCTCCTTTTGGACTCTCAGTATTCAGGTAGCTTAGCTGGTGGGGGCCAGACAGTATTTGGCTCCCAGAAGATATTTTCCTCTTTAATCTTTCCTTAGGTATGTAGTGGTCCTGATCACTTTAATCCTTCGGGAAGAAAGAAATGTCATACTGTGTCTGCCAGTTAGCAGTGGTTACTGTTTCAAGTGGAAGCTGCTTTAGACCTGTCAATTGTACCAAACAATGTGTACGTATTTAATACATTTTAAAATATACATCTTGGGTGTACTGGCCCTACGGAAGTCAATGGTAAAACTGACTCCTGTTGTAACTTCAATGGGGCCAAAATCGATTGATACATATCAAGTACAAGCTTCTGAAATAACCACAATAGCAAAAGTTACTGCCACAAGTCAAAATATAAATCAGTTTAAAGATGAAATGAGCACAATGTCAAATCATATTAAAATAGCTTCCATAGTACCCTCAAAATTGCTAAATTTAGGCTTTAGCTTGTAAGCTTTTTAAAGGCAAAGGTCCTTAACTTAAACTGTAAAGCCAGTGGCAGAACTCTATCTAGGATTCCAGTTAATCTTAACTTTCATGACTGCTGTTATGAAAGGAGTAGTCTTATGTAGCTCGCTTTCAAACCATTGGGGTTTTGCTTTTAATTGCACCCAGAAGTGAGAAGAACGAGTGCAAAGGATGAATGCTATGCACTCATTTGAACCAGTGCAGAATTCTGAGAACAGATGTTGTATGAGAACAGTGTTCCCTCTTGTAGGCAGGTGGATGTATTCTTCACTAGGTGAAGCCACTGGGTGCCCCTCAAGGAAAGAGCAACTCTAGAAACTTTCTTTCTTGAAATACGGTGCCCAGAACTGGACACAATATTCCAGTTGAGGCCTAACCAGCGCAGAGTAGAGTGGAAGAATGACTTCTTGTGTCTTGCTCATAACATACCTGTTAATGCATCCCAGAATCATGTTTGCTGTTTTTTGTAACAGCATCACACTCTTGACTCATATTTAGCTTGTGGTCCACTATAACGCCTAGATCCCTTTGTGCTGTACTCCTTCCTAGACAGCCTCTTCCCATTCTGTATGTGTGAAACTGATTGTTCCTTCCTAAGTGGAGGACTTTGCATTTGTCTTTATTAAACTTCATCCTGTTTACCTCAGACCATTTCTCCAATTCGTCTAGATCGTTTTGAATTATGACCCTATCCTCCAAAGCAGTTGCAATCCCTCCCAGTTTGGTATCATCTGCAAACTTAATAAGCATACTTTCTATGCCAATATCTAAGTCATTGATGAAGATATTGAACAGAGCTGGTCCCAAAACAGACCTCTGCAGAACCCCACTTGTTATACCTTTCCAGCAGGATTGGGAACCCTTAATAACTACTCTCTGAGTACGGTTATCCATCCAGTTATGCACCCACCTTATAGTAGCCCCATCTAAGTTGTATTTGCCTAGTTTATTGATAAGAATATCATGCGAGACCGTATCAAATGCCTTACTAAAGTCTAGGTATACCACATCCACTGCTTCTCCCTTATCCACAAGACTCGTTATCCTATCAAAGAAAGCTATCAGATTGGTTTGACACGATTTGTTCTTTACAAATCCATGCTGGCTATTCCCTATCACCTTACCACCTTCCAAGTGTTTGCAGAGGATGGATCTAGACTGTTCTCAGTGGTACCAGATTACAGAACAAGGAGTAATGGTCTCAAGTTGCAGTGGGGGAGGTTTAGGTTGGATATTAGAAACAACTTTTTCATTAGGAGGGTAGTGAAGCACTGTAATGGTTACCTAGGGAGATGGTGGAATCTTGACAAAGCCTTGGCTGGGATGATTTAGTTGGGGATTGGTCCTGCTTTGAGCAGGGGGTTGGACTAGATGACCTCCTGAGGTCCCTTCCAACCCTGATATTCTATGATTTATTATATTTTAAAATAATTTTCAGGAGTGCCTAATGTCCCGGTCACCTCTTCTTCCTTTAAACCAAGGGTGAGCAAACTTTTTGACCTGAGGGTCACATCTGGGTATGGAAATTATATGGCAGACCATGAATGCTCCTGAAATTGGGGTTTGGAGTGCAGGAGGGGGTGCAGGCTCTGGGGTGGGACCAGAAATGAGGAGTTCAGGATGTGAGAGAGGGCTCCAGGCTGGGGCAGGGGGTTGGAGTGCAGGAGGGGGTGAGGGCTCTGGCTTGGGGCTGGGGATGAGTGGTTTGGGGTGCAGGAGTGTGTTCCAGGCTGGGCCCGAGGGATTCGGAGGCTGAGAGGGGGTTAAAGGCTTGGGCAGGTGGTCGGGGCATGGGGAAGGGTCATGGGTGCAGGCTCCGGGCAGCACTTACCTCAAGCTGCTTCCAGAAGCAGCACCATGGCCTACATGGAGGCGTGGCCAGGCAGCTCTGCCCACTGCCCTGTCTGCAGGTGCTGCCCCTTCTGCAAGCACTGTCCCTGCAGCGGAAGCTCAAGGGCCAGATTAAAAGGTCCGACAGGCTGGACGTTGCCCATGGGCCGTAGTTTGCCAACCCCTGCTTTAAACACTTAAATAAAAAAATGGCCACAGTAATCTGGCATGGAGAGGTGTAAAGAGTTTGGATAGACCCTGAGCATGGGCTGACATGGAAAAAGCTCACACTTTGAGGGACGAGAATAGCTGTGTGATCTTACTGGAGGCATAGTCAAGATTCTATCCTTAACTCACTACAACAGACCCAGCCAAGCTTCATTTAAGAGATTCCAAAGGTACTAAAAGTAGATGTATTACCTGTGTCATGCAGATGATAGAATGCACTAGGAATCAGCCCCTCTTCGTAGGTGAAGGAATCACTAGCTAATTAAAACTCACTTCTTGATTATACTGAACTTTGGCTATGCAAAGAAATTCTTTGGTTAATATATATTTTGTTTAGAAACCCAAGAGTGAAGGAAATCCCTTTTAACGCAAATTAAGTCTACCTGTGAGAAGCCCCTTTTCTGTTTACTTTGACCAGGCTCTAATCTTCTCTCCATTATATTCCATTGAATACTTCAAATTATTTCAGATTCAAGACTGAAGTAATGGTCCCACATCACATTGCAGCTCTAATTTGTCAGTGATTGCCATAGATTGCTGCTTTGAGGTAGTCATTAGAAAAGGAACAGAACTTCTTGTTCTGCATGTGTGTTCAAACTCACTGTAGATGACCTTTGCTACCTTGTAAACTGGAGGCAATAATTGGTCCAATAGGACCCTAAAAGAACAAACTATCTTTGAAAAAATCAAGCAGGCACTACTTCTGCTTATTCTAAATGTTTCCCTCTGCAAACATACTTCTGTTTTACATTGCTTAAGTCATAGCCAGTTTGCTTTTATCTGGGTCTAACACTGGGAGAATTTTAAGACTGTAGAGCTCAATAAACTTGGCTAGTAATTCCTATAAATCCTAGTGTGATCTGCACACTTCCAGATTTACAAATTAACTGTAATCCAGGATACTTGGACTTGAGTCATGTCCTTGAGAGTGGGCATCTTCTAAACCTGAGATCAAATACAAAAAACACGGCAATACCTCTTTCCTGGTCCGAATTCAGTTCACATTGGATTTAGTTCATCTTATTTCAGCTAGGTACTAACACAGTGCAATCCAATTAAGTGGTGGTAGTATATGCAAGGTCAGATGCCTCATCCATGGGTGAAGTATAAATTATGATGATCTTGTTATTGATTAAGCTTTAAACAGCCCAAAGTTGATGATGCTGTTGACTAATTTCCCTGTGCATCCAAAGCAATATCCTTTAAGAGGTCACTGGGACAAATAAACGTTAAACATGCTATGCCTGAATTGTGGCTTAGTATTCTTTAGTCTTCAGTGCCTGTATTAAGTGTTTAATTATCTTGTTCTGCTGATTTTTTTTTCAAAGTCTTTGATTTTTTTTCTGGTGAACTTCTTTTCATAATCTCCCTTCCTAATCAGAGAAGCCTGTAACATTTGATTCTTTCATTTCTAGTATCAAATTATGATTTTTTTGTTGTCATATGGCTATTTATGGACTAGTGGTTCCCTGCTCTAAACCTTTTTAAAACGAAAACATTTGTCAGTTGGCTGGAAGGTATTGCTGTATACGGTAGCATGAGAGCTGGGTTTGATTTCTGGCATTCCAGGTCAGTAGAGCAGTGGCTCTCAACCTTTCCGGATTACTGTACCCTTTTCAGGAGTCTGATTTGTCTTTCGTACCCACAAGTTTCAGTTCACTTAAACTACTTGCTTACAAATCTGATATAGAAATACAAAAGTGTCACAGCACGCTATTATTGAAAAAATGTACATGTTCCCCTGGTTGAGAACCACTGTAGTAGAGAATGAAAGTGCTGCACAGGCAACATGAATAGGTTTAAGGGAAGGGGTAGTGCCATGTGATACTGAACAGTAGCCTTTCTGGACACACAAAGAATAAAAATGACGCGACTCAAAGGATGTTTGATATGTGTGCTAGAACCATAGAAATGTAAGGCTGGAAGGGGCCTTCAGAGGTCAAGTACAGCCCTTTGTGCAAGGAGAAAATGGAGATCAGTTACTCTTTCCTGATTCATATTGGATATAGAATAGAATTAAATTCATTCTTCTCATTATAGAATGAATGTAAGGTCTGTATTTTTAAAAGCAAACTAAGTTGGTTTCTTGGTGACAACTTCAACTAAGTCATCCTGCTTAGGCATGGTCATTAATGCCAGCATAAAATGTAGACCACTTTGGGAAGGTGTGTGGATTCACATTTGGTAAGTCATAATGTTGAAATAGGAAAACAGGAACTGAAACTGCCTTGACCACTGCTCTGAATACAATCTGAATGAATTTTGGGTCAGACCTCCAGGAATACCAATTTGGTGCCTGCAGGGCATAACGGGAACAGAGAATTAAAAATAGGAGTCCTAAGAAATCAAGAAGGGTGTCTGACAAGCATCTGAAATACTTAGGAGAAAGCATGCTTTAGAAATGCAAGGCTAATTGAGGAAATGCCTACATAGCTTTGTCTTTCAGAGTATATATGTTATGCATACAGCTACTTTTTAATCTGACTTCTATGTAATTCAGTAAATCTTGTTTTTAATTAAAACATTTAAGTCTTACATTGTTTTGTGGTAAAGTCAGTCATGCATCCTTGGAGGGAAGCTAACCTTCTGACCTCTTGTGAGAAGTAATTGAGGTAAAAATGACACCTATATTGAAGCACTCAGTTGAGGTGACCCCCAAGAAGTGTCATACGGATACTGTTTTGTCAGCACGGGTGCAACGAAAACAGATATCAGTAAGTGGCAGGAACAGAGGACTGAAGTTTATAAGGGGAGAGGTCCAGATCCCACTTCTCAAGTACAACAGAACCCTGTTTATCTGACTCTCCCTTAACAGGCTCTCCACATTTACCAGACAACCAGGACTCCAGGACCAGAAGTAGGCGAATTCTCCTGTGGCCGTTAGATGGTGCTGCAGCATCACATTTTCCCATTTTCTGTTTTTTTCCAGAATTTTGATTATCTGATCTGGTCTTGGTTCCAGTTAGACCAGATAAATGGGGTTCTATTGTACCTCTGCAATAATGCTTTTAAGAGGGAGAAGGGATGAGATGATGGATACCTGTGTGCGTACAAAAGCTGCCTTACTTATTCCATACTCTTCAGTTCACCTCTAGTGAACTGTGGTCTTAAACAAAATAGATACTAAATATCTTGTCCTGTGTTTTTTTTTAATTAAACTGCTCTATGAATAGTTTTGCAAAATAGTGAATGAGATTGTTTTTTAAAGGGATTTGGGGAAACTTGCATAATTATTACCAATAAACTTGTTTCTAGCCAGTGAAATTAATCATATTAGCAATATGAACTCTGAGACGTTCATGATACTAGCAGAACTACTCATAAAAATATTAATTTTGGTCCTGCTCTGGCAAACTTTATGTTGATGGTCAGTGTGCTTGCATAGAGCCCCATTGACTTAACTGGGGCTCTGTATAGGTGCAGGGGTCCACCTTATTGGAGCAGCTTGCTTGATCTAGATATAAAAAAAGAACAGACTTGTTCAGGCTTCTAACATTTCAAATAGTATATGCAGGATTGTTAGGACTTGAATTTCATCTCTCTATCTCACTGCCTGACCATAGCAGTTAGGATAGCGCTACCTCTGGTCAGTAGTATGTACATAGCAACTGCTGGACTAACGTGTGTGAGTTTTATAAATTAAAGTTGGTATAAAACACAAGGTGATCATATATTTCTTCTTTATCTACTACGTGATTCCCTTCCCCCACCCTTTCTCCTTGATTTTATGTGGGTTTTTTAGATTACTGTATGGATATGTGAAAAGATTTTACATGAACAAATACTTGACTGTCTATGAGATGAGCTTTATTAGAATTTAATTTAGCAGCTTCACCATTTGCATGGAAGTTGTGCTGTACTTGTCTTTGTTTATGGTGTGATCTTATTTCTAATATTCACAAATATGTCCAATTACATTTTTGTCATCTCCTTGTCCGTTGCAGCCGCTGGAATTACTCTGGCACTCATTAGATGAATGGCTAGTTCTAATAGCTACAGAATTGATGAAAAACAAAAGAGACTCTGCCAACATTACATCCATTTTACTAAAGCAGAAAGGGCCAAATCAGCAGGATGCTACTCTTAAGCCTGCCTTTGACGCTGCAGGAACTGAGAGCAGAGAAAAGCTATCTACTGACACAGGGGATTCTAAAGCATATAATGTTGCCAGGAAGCAGGAAGCTTGTGCAGATTGCCAGGATGTTATCTCAGTGACAGCAAACAGGTTGAGTGCTGTCATTCAAGCGTTCTATATGTGCTGCTCCTGTCAGATGCCTCAAGGGTAAGGAGGATTCTGCTCGTTATCTAAAATTTTATTTTTTAAAATTAGTCTGATTTCTTGTGAAAATATGCATGCTGACATATTTAACGACAATCAAGGGATTGCTCTGTGCTTCTTTCATTTGTTCAAGTATGTTGTTGTTTTTCATAACGCTTCTAAACAATGCAGCATACCTTCCTTTTCTTAGTGTTGCTGCTCTCTCATGAAAACTCTCGGTGCAATTCTGCTCACATTGAGTATCTTGATTAGTTTTTGCCTTTTTTGTCTTATTATGTGTGATAGTTGTGGGAAGACATGATCTCCTGGGGTTCAACTACTTCCACTTTATATTCCACATGTGAAGTCCTCCCTAGTTTCACATAATTGTCTTCATAACTGCTACTATAATTTCGATGTCAGAAAAATCAGAACTGTCATTTCATGCAAAAATAAGCACCAGCGGCAGAACTCATCTGACTTGATGTCACAGAGAATTGTAATGGGATACAAAACCTTTCATCTCTAGGTCACGCCCACTATGAATTCAGTCCCAGGTTAGCAGACACTAAAAAGCTGTTACCATATGACATCTGTCCTAATGGCCCAGGTGAAATAGATTGGTGGTCTCAGTCCAATACCTAGTGAGTAGACAAGTGTCTCCATTATAACTGAACTCTTCTTGTTAATCTATTTGACATAAAGGATTGAACTTGTCTTGATAATATGCTACTTGCCTATAAGCATAACACTGTTGGTGTTAGTGGGATAGTGTAAGAGAGCTTGTACTGCTGCTCCCTCAGTTTTTCTAAGGCTAAAGTATTTCATTGTATAGTATTGTTCATGCAACACTTTTTTCACAAACTCAGATCTCAAAGAAAATGCTTCTGCTTTCATAAATATACTTAGCAGTAGGAGTAATAAACGTTCTGGTTTAACTCTAAAAGATTAGATTTGAATCCAGAGGATATTCCCAACAGAGCAAAATTAATTGAAGGCTGATCAGTTGTAGCTGAAAGTTTTCTGACACGTTGGGCAACATGTCCCCTTTTTTTTTTTTTAAGTTGAGAATGGAGTCAAACTTTTAGTCTCCAACTCTTTCTAAATATTGAGTGTATTTTGGAAAATAGATTAAAGAAAACTAGAAAAATAGGTTAAAAATAGGGTCCCCCCTTTAAGTGAGGATTATAATTGCACAAAAATTTTAACCATTCAATGGTTAGCACAATACTGAATGTAGATATAGGGTAGGCTTAAAAACATACAAACTTTTAAAAGCATTTGATATATTTAAAAGTAACTGCCTCTTAACTGCCAAGACCTGAAGTTTCAGCATCGTTCTCCTGCAAGAACTGATAAACCAGAAGCCTAAAGCAGTGTAAAAGATGCAGTTCCCTAAAATGTTTGAGGTATTTCATGTCATCACCTCTTGCTGGAGAAATACAGGTTTCTGAGTTCAGGTGTGGGCAGGTGAAAGTAATGATCATATTAATATCTTTTGGCTTGGTCTATATACAGACGGATGTTGGTATAACTACGTTGCTCACTGGTTTGGAAAATCCACATCCCTGAGTGATGCAGTTATGCTGACCTAACTCCCAGTGTAGACAGTGCTATGTCAACAGGAGGGCTTCTCCTGTCAACATAGCTACTGCCTCTCGGGGAGGTGGAATACCACCAGGGGCATAGGTAGTATCTCCACTAAATGCTACAGTGGTGCAGTTGCAGCGCTTATGTGTAGATAAGTTCTTAGTATCTGTGTTTGTATTAAATGTTTTTGTTCACCTTCAGATGTTAATACCTTTTGAGATCTAGGTTAAACAGTTAAAAGCTGCACTAAAAACATGTTATGTTAACATGCTCTGTATATTTAAATATAAACTCAAGCTGTTAGGTGCTCTTAACGTTATAGTAGAAAGGGTGTATGCTAAATTGTATCATCCAATGTATGTGTTCCCACCTGTATAGTGAAAGAAGCAAAAGTCCTGCAGAAAATGCATGTGATAATGCAGTTAGGCTGTAACACAAACCATATGCCCAGGAGAGCAGTTACCAGTCAGGCTGCATGGCCAGGCTTTGATACTTCTTGCCTTCTTGATTGCTTTACATTGCATCCTCAGAGGAGGTGTTTTAATCTTCTAGTATATCTAATTATACACTTGAAAAATCCTTTACCGCAGCATGATACCAGGATTACATGTAATTTTAAGTTTAAAAAAAAATCCTAAAGTTTGTTGTACAATCTTAAATTCTGCATTCGTTTTATTTTCATTGAACAAAATTATTTACAACTGAATACATTTTATTTGTATTACAGGATGACGTCACCTCGTTTTATAGAATTTGTCTGCAAACATGACAATGTTCTTAAGTGCTTTGTTAACCGGTAAGCCTTCAAAAATTTAATTTTTTTGACTAAAATGTTAGTTACAAATTCATATTTAATTGTGATTCAGAGGTGTTTGTTGCTGGGTACAATTCTGATCCAGCATGTATTCATACACATCTAACTATGCACATTAGTAGGCCCGTTGGACTCCGCGGAAGTACTCCTGTGCATAAATGATGTATGCCCACAAGCATTGCAGGAATGAAGCTTAAATGAGTACGTACCTAAGCAACTCTTCTGTATGTTTCGTATCCCAAAACTTGTCAAGAAGGAACTAGAACCAGGGCCGGCTTTATGACCTGCGGGGCCCAATTGGAATACTTGGCGGCGGTCCGGGGCTTCAGTGGCACTTCGGCCACGGAGCGGGGTCCGCTCCAGGTTTTCTGCGGCACCGAAGGACCCCCCCCCGCCGCTGAAATGCCGGCAAAGACCCCCAGAGCAGGGCCCTCTTCAGCGCGGGGCCCGATTCCGGGGAATCAGGTAAATCGGCTTAAAGCTGGCCCTGACTAGAACTATTGGTCTGTGAGTAGGTGCCCTCTCCTACCCTGCTCCAAACATAGCCCACGACAGGTCAATATTACCCTCCCTCTCCCAAGGTTTTGGTTTACTCGCCAAAGGAATGCTGAATGCATAGTTTGTCTTCTCCTTATGCTTGGCTGCTTCCAAAGTTCCTCTGAGGATTGCTCAGTCTACCCCGTTGTCCTCTCTATAGAGAGCCTCTGGAGGAGAGTTGAGGTAATGCAAGCCTTCCACAAAGTGAGGCAGGAAAACACACTTTATGCAATGTCAGTGTTTCTTGAAAATATCCTATAATCATTTTTGTTTTGTTAGACTTTTTAAAATACCTTTTCAGGTATGCTCAGTTCTGTCATGAGACTTTGGTTAGATCTGTGCACCTGCAACTAGTAAACTTCCAACCTAATTTTTTTTTTTCAGAAACCCCAAAATAATTTTTGACCACTTTCATTTTCTTCTTGAATGCCCTGAACTGATGTCAAGATTCATGCACATCATAAAAGCACAGGTAAATGTTAAGCACTTCTTATTTACATCTTTAATACTTTTTTTACACTTTTTTTTCATTTGCACATCCATAAATTACTGATTAATTCTAAAGTGTGAAGGTTAACTACCTCTAGTATTTGAGCTTAAACAAATAGATTGTGATATTTGCCCGGGTGAACTTTTTATCTTCTATCTTTTCCATTTAAAATATAACTGAATTACTTTGAGGACAATTGTGACCAACTGTTTCTGGCCTATAGCTGCACAATAATTAGTCTGAGTCTTCAATGTATGATTCTGCTATAGCTGCTCACTTCAGTCAGATATCATGTTGCCAGCACATTCTCTTGCTGTCTGTAGTATACCTCCTACCACCTGTCACATGCCATTTGAGGTTAAAACACTTGAGTATTATTGCAATTGGTTGCTTGCTTTTTTGTGTTCCAGAGAGTTAAGTAAAAAGGCAGGAAACAAAACCCAGTACAATCAGTGTATTGTTGCTGCACACAAGGCCACACATGTGAGCGTTGGCTGCAATGTGATCATTATCCAAGTCTGCACTAGTACTGCTGGTGGGTGGCTCGTGGGCAGCACTTTGTTTCATTCAATCTTCAACAAATTACACAAGAGAGCCCCTTTACTTCTGCAGATAATCTGGTGATTTCCTAATATTCTCTGTAGTCCTGCTTATTAGAAAGACCTATGATAAAAAACCATTTTGTTGGTCCTTTAGACCAGTTTCTCTAAAGATTTGCTCAAGTCCTGAGAAGACATGTAGGCTAGCTCTGGGCCATGCTGCCTGAATAGCAAAAATCTCTTTAAAGAAATTCTGTATTTTGAGAGTTATCAAGGTCTGGACAGGATTCCCCTCTCCTCCATAGTCCACAAAGCAAAACATTTATTTTAAGTACTTAGAGTTTATGAACCGACCTCCGTTGCCATGTGACTAACTTTTCAGGGTAGAGTGTGAGGGTTGTGCTAGCTGTCAGTCCCCTGGAAAATTTTCAGTTCTGTTCCATATTGTACTCAGCCAAGCCCCATGTGCTGGTATCCTATCCACTAAAGCAAGTAAAGGCACATTCTGCTTCCCCCAAGTGATAATCAGTGGGCAGTGAACACACCGTTTGTCTGGCCTTGTTCTAAGCAAAATCCCATAAGTCACCACAATTGTTTGAATGTCATGAGTCAAACAAGATGGAACTACCTTTCTGGTGAGAGTTGCTGAAAAAGATGCCATTTTGTATGGATTTCTAGGGAATCCTGGCTGTTTCCATTTCCATAGGTCTTATTTGCTATTGAATTAGAGGTCTCAAAAGTACTTTGAATTACTGTAAATCATACCTTTCATTATTGCTGTTATTTTAATGACAGTATTGACTTTTCTATCAAGGGAATTATACTTGTTTTTTTGTTTGTATCTTAGAACAGTGTCTACTTTTAGTTTTGAGATAAACCTGCAATGGTGGACAAAACACCAGATGAATAAGGATTTAAAATATTCAATTTCTGAGTCAGTGATTTTCATGGTCTCTGGAGTATCAGGGGACTCTACAATAAAACATTCTGAGAATCCAACAGTGGGGGTTTTGGGTGTTGTGAGGGGAGGTGGGTCCATGAGACTTTTTCCTTTTATTAAATGGAGGAAACAGAGAATCATTGCCCTAAATGAGGAAAACCTCTTTCATCAAACAGCTTCTTAAAAACCAGAGCAGTTTCAGATTAAGGCCCTGTCTCTGCTACATAATTTAAATAAGTTTGTAACCACTTAGTGGCATGGTTGGCCATAAACATGATTTGTCTCCGCAACTCACTGTTCACAGTCAGCTGCCACAGTTGATAACCTGAGAACCAACAGTGTGGTGGTCTGCCAGAAACCTAGTTTGCCACATGATTGTCTTCCTGTAATCAGTTCTGCATTTTTTCTGCTATCCTGTGTGGAAAGGACCTCTAAGCTTGGCGGTGTAACTGGTTAGGCCGGTCCTCCTTCCCTGAACACGTAATCCACAATGCTGCTTCTGGCATTTTCTCTAAGCATTCTGTCTGCTGAGATGTGTGTGAGATAGCTGCCCTCATTTCCCAGAATGCACTGATGCAGATAAAATACAATTGTGCATGCGCACTTACTATGCTAACTATGGTTGTGAGATAGAAGTGAAGTACTGAAAGACAAATGTATAACTCGGTCACATAGGTGTCATGAACTGGTTACAAAAGCATGGCTGTACTTGTTGTATGGTCATGGCCTAACTTGGGTCAACACCAAACCAGACATAATGAATTTCTCTCAGAATTGAAGAAAATAAGTGACTTAAATGAAAACAAAACAAAACAAAAAAACCCCCAAACCATAATGAGTTTGCTTACTTTTACAGAAGACCTTTTCCATCATCCTATTCAGTGAAGTCATATTATTGTCAGGTACTATTGATTATGGCCTCATTAGCATAGAGGATCAATGAGGAATAAGAATGGAAGCATATGTTTGTGTTAATATGCTAAATAGACAATGTGGAGGATAGTTTCAAAGAAAACATTATTCATGAGAATTCATTATTGAATTTTAAAGTGAGCTAATTGGTTGCTAATGTATTCAATTACAGATCTAACATTCAAAGTGCCTGGACATAAGCGTTTGAATTGTTAAGTGTCGTCTTTTCCAAATGCAAAAATGAGCTATACAAAATGTTTGTGTATTCTTTTAGCAGGATTAGTGCTTGATTTTGCTTTTATTCCCTTTGTGACATCTTGTTGAAATGTCTGCTAATTACACTTTAATGAAGTCCCTCACTGGCGCTTAATATTTAAAGTGAATTTAACAGAATGCTTTGATTACTAGCCTTGAGAATGATTGAGTAATATATTGGGCATGTTTTACCTGTTTTGTTTTGTAGCCCTTTAAAGATCGTTGTGAGTGGTTCTATGAACATTTGCACTCTGGACAACCAGATTCAGACATGGTGCACAGACCAGTCAATGAAAATGACATCCTGTTGGTTCACAGAGGTATTACACTACAAAGAGGAGGAGTGCATGTATAAAGTGCATAATATTTCTGAGATTCTTTTAAGATATAACATTAACTAGTGTTTCATTATTTAGATTCTATTTTTAGAAGTAGCTGTGAAGTTGTGTCTAAAGCAAATTGTGCAAAGCTGAAGCAGGGGATTGCTGTGCGATTCCATGGCGAAGAAGGCATGGTAGGTAAAACATTCATAAACAATTTTTTTTGATATGCATATAAATATAATTTATACCAATTCTAACCAAAATTTGAATCTAAATGACGTTTTAACAATACTCTTATACTTTTGCTTAAGAAATATATTTGGTTACTCATTTTGTTAAACTGTTTGTAAAATTAAATTTCTTTTTGCTGTATTTTTATCCTTTTGACATGTAGGGTCAAGGTGTGGTACGTGAATGGTTTGATATCTTATCCAATGAGATAGTTAACCCAGATTATGCACTGTTCACCCAGTCAGCTGATGGTATGTTGGTATCTCTTGTTCTTCTAACTTTAAATTTTGCTTCAGCAAATGTTCATAATCTAGGGAAAAGGTCCGATAAGTTATTCATAATGTAAACCGTTATCAGTTAAGGTATAATTGACAGAAAAAGTCCTTTGCTAATAAATATGCACTGTACATTAACTACAATTGAGAACTAAGCAACTTTTATAAGTAGACATATTGCTGACTGACTTGCAAACATTGCTCGCTCTTTGGCATGGGTGGAGAAATTCTATTTTAGCTCCTTTTGAGTTCCCAGTTTAATTTTCCTTTCATTTTCCTGGTAGCAAGAAGACATACCTCATGCATCAGCAGCAGGAGGGTGCTGTCTTTCCCCTTGCAGTTACTTGTATGTCTGGGCTGGTGCAGGCAGGATATGGGGAGTTTTTTTCATCCCCTCTTGACATCAGCCCCACAACTGGTTTCTGCAGTTAAAAACAGCTGTTTATCTCCCTGGAATTGCTTTTCAGTGCCTGACTTCTTGTCTCTTGGGTACCGAACAGATCATCTAGCCACAAAGCTTTTCTCAGAAGTAGGGATTGTCTCACTCACACCTTCTACCAGTTTCTTAGGAAACTGCAAAGAGAACTCAGCCAGCAAATGTTGCATCCTGAAAGCTGGGGAAAAGGGTTTAGAAAGGTGTGTGGGAGAGACTGAACCTTCTGTCACTATGCTTTAATTAAATGCAAAGGAGTGGTTAGGCTCTAATCCTGCAAACACTTAAAGTATGTTCACAAATTTAGCCATGTGAATAGCCATGGAACTGCTTATATGAGTAAAATGATGCCTGTGCATAAGTATTGTCGGGATTGGGGCCTATATGTAGTAGCTCAATATTACCCTTATGATGAGGGCATAATTGAGTCATCCCTGATTGTCTATTAAAATTCCATTTTAACCCATTTCTTTCCTAAATCACTTTAGTCCTGCTGAATGTAGTACAGAAATTACAATCTGAATTAGAATGTTTTAAAAAACAAACAACCCCCCCCCCCCCCCCAAAAAAAAACACAGACCAAATTTTTACTTCAGTGTTTCAGATAATCAAACAAGTAGATTAATTACTTAGGTAGAAGAAAAATAGCTTTGAAATAGACCACAGGTGAGTACAGCTACACTTAAGCAAGTTGTTTGGCTCTGATTATAGTCTGTTGAACAATGCATGCTAATTCTAAAAATCTGGAGAACTTGCTTCAACTTTTTGTTATGTAGAAAGATACTGAGAACTTGAAATTATATAATTAAATCTTAATTATCCAAAGGAACATTTCCTCCTCCTTTTTCATAGTGTCAGACCTTGCCTATTGTAAGGTGTGTCCAAGTTTTGGCTGTGCATGTTTTATATTTGCTCTGGATGGCCTTTGTACTTTAATTCCAAACCAGCAAGAATGTAAATATTTCTGAAAAATATTCAAATTTTTGTCAATTCAATGGATTGAGGTGAAGAAGGTAAACACACTGTGGCCCTGGGAAATGTAATTTTTGTTTGAAATGTTAAGAATGTGTGTGTAAGAAATATCTGTTTTATCCTGGTTTTGCCTTTTGATTTTGGTCACACCAAGAAAATAGATCTATCAGAGAAGAGGGTAATGTGGGTGTGTGTTTTTGTTCTTGTCCTACGAACAAATTACAACTGTTGAATTTGTTTGAGGCTTCAAATTACAGTAAAAATATATAGGCTGCAGTTGTAAGATACGGGCTAAAACTATGACTAAATATAATAGCACCCTTTGTTTCGTAGGAACAACCTTTCAGCCAAATAGCAACTCTTCTGTAAATCCTGATCACTTGAACTACTTTCGATTTGCTGGACAGATCTTGGGTTTAGCTCTGAATCACAGGCAGCTGGTCAACATTTACTTCACAAGGTCATTCTACAAGCATATTCTTGGTATGGTTCTATTAAAATCCTGTTTTAGACAACTAATTCATTTCAGTAAATGATATAAATGATGTGGCTTGGTGGTACTGTTACTTATGCACTAGGCTTTCATCTTTGGTGACCTGTGGTAAAGAATGGTGGATGTGAAAGTAAGTCTTTTTTTTGTGTACATCAGGGTTACAGCACAATACAGCATGACTGGCATTCTCTGAAGAAAGGCTTAGATTGGAATAGTAAAGTTGTTGAAAATGGAAGTACACTGGGTACTTCTGTGTGGTGAAACTTAGTAGAGCAACTTTTACACTATATCAACTGGAGCAAATAGCTAGTCCTTCACTCTTATTAACCAATATATGAAGCTCACTTGTGGATGTTTCTTAAGAAAAAATGACAGTGCCACTGCTATAACCCCTTTAAAGTGTAAATATATAAACTAGTGGCCATTGCCACTTTGTATTTGATTCTTTTTAAACACATTGTTAGTTCAGAGACAAGAAGTACAGGCATTATAGCCAGCAGGTTCATTAGTTTTATTACGTAATAACACTGTTTGATATTTAAATGGTAGGTTAATTCTAAACCTTGTTTTCCATGGTTTGTAATATCTCAGATATGTTCCCCAGCCTAGAAGTATGAGACCTTTCAGGAATTCTGACAAAAATGTCTTCATAGTGGGTCCCTGAACTCTGATTCAAACATTTGGAGTTTTAATGTAAAACTCTCCTTCATTGAGGGTGCTTGGTTTGATAACTTTGAAAAAAATTGACTAAAGTTTTTCCAGCGTTGCAAATTTATTGAGGAAACTTGCTGGATCTAGGGGGGAAAATCTACTACTCCACTCTTACCATAAACACCCACATGCACACTCAGGTTCTCATCACATAGCAACAAAGAAAATCTGTATTTTTACCACCACCAATATTAACAATTCCTTCCCCTGACAAATTTATTACTTCTCAGTAGTGGCTCATTGGTGCTGCTATAGTAGCCTTCTCAGCCTTTTTCCTTTTCAGCGGAACTATTTTTGAGTCATCATTTAGAATGTAATGTAAGTTTGTGTCCTTTCTGTAGATTCCTAGAGGATAGTTTAAAAACTCTAATAGAAAGGAGATTATTCTTGCTCAAGTTTTCAAAGAATTTCATACCAATTTCTATAGTACCCTTTTGGTTTCACCCACCTTAAAATGGATGGGATTTTTCCATAAGAGTCTCATGACTGCCATAGCTGCCTGTCCAGCAAAACCTCGAGTCTTTCTCCATTGGGAGAAGCTTAGTGTCTCAAAGATTGCCCCAGATGCAACAGTACTGTTCCAGTCCCCAGAAAGGAGCTGGAGTTCTGCTCTTTCTTCTTTAGGAATGGGGACACTAAGAACTGTTGGTGTCTTTGGCTCCTCCCTGAGGAACAAGAACATATCTGCTGGTCTTTGAGGACCTCTGTGCAGTACTCTTATGGGGATATGTTGCCCTTGGCATTTATGGAATATGTTGTATCTGGCATCGAGCTGCAGAACAGCCAGAAAACCAGGGTCCTTTGGGGAGTGCCTGAGAAGTCCCACATGAGGGTGACTTCATTTCCTTACCGTACATATGAGGGTGCACCCCCTAAGTGCCTCAGGTCTTTTGCTGCTGCCACTGCCACAGAATGCTAATGGAACTTGCTTTCTATAGATAGATCTTCCTCTATCCTTCCTTAATATTGTCTTGTAATTAGTTAGCTTAGAGTAGTATAAGGTAGTTTGTTGTAAATAGCCCTTCCCTTGCCCCAGATACCTTTTACCAGTGCTGTGTTGGGCCATGAGGTCTCATAAGGGCATCGAGAGATGTGCCTTTTGCCCAGTGATCATACCAGAGACAGGTGCTTTCATCTGGTGCTTGCTCTGTCTGGGCGAGACCCACTCAGTAACCGAAGGTACAATTTGCTGCCGCTTCCCTCCCTGCTCTAGAAGGCAGAGTCATTTCAGGCTCTAGTCTTCTCAGTGTGCCTACAGCCTTGGTAGCCTGGGCTAATAGATGGTGCAGAGACCCCAGCCTCAGCGCAGAGGTCTTCCTGTGCAGGACCCATGATGAGTTTTACTGCTCTGGCCTCAGTGCCAGCTTTTTATCATGGGCTTGAGACCAGAATCTCTTTGGCCCCATGCTGGGAATGAATCCTTCACCTAGCACCAAAGATCAAGTTGGCACCACCTTAAAGGTTTCCTTAGCCCCAGTGCTAACACAGGAAGTGCCTATCTTGCCACCTGCTCCTCACATGATGATTTGGCACTATTCTATTCATCCACTGATGCCTCTGCCACAGCTCTACAAGGGTATTCAGAGGTCCATTCAGGTAAAAGGAAGGAGAAGCAGCACATCTCCTCATGAGGCACAAAAAAGAGAGAGAAGGAGTTCTCTCTCTCTCTTGTATTCTCTGACACGCAAATGCCTCAAAGATTCTCAAATGGCATTTCTTTTCCATGCTCCTGTGGAGCCGAACATCTCAGCACCAGTTAACTTGGACTTCTAACCAGTTCAGATCCCAATAATACTTTGGATCTTTGTGTCTGAATCTACTAGCCACCCTACAGCATGCTTTTCCACTGCTTGACTCTGCACTGAAACTTAATCCTCCAGTCCCAACCCACAGGTGCCTCTGAATATCTAACCGCTTTGGAGATGAACTTTACAGAGTCCCCAGAATTGATCTCCGGGCACTGGACCTCTGCTCTTGTCTTAGGTCCAGAAGTCATGGAAATCTACCATAGGCTTTCTTCAGCTACTCACGTGGCTGTACATACAGGACTCTGAATACCCTTTTGGAGGCTGAGACCAGTCCTGGCACTGACTGCGACACTAGTTCCAATGCCTCATCTGGCACCAGGCCCCCACTTGGCATTGATACCCTCATAGTACTTATCATTCATCCAGTGCCAAAACCAACCTTCCTCATCAGCACTGATACTGCCACCAAATCCAGTAGATGTGCAGGAGGACCTGCCTATATCTAAGGGCTAGTCTACACTTACCAGCCGGGTCGACGCGGTGAGTTCGACTTCTCGGAGTTCGAACTATCGCGTCTAATCTGGACGCGATAGTTCGAACTCCGGAAGCGCCGCGGTCGACTCCGGTACTCCACCACTGCAAAAGGCGGTGGTGGAGTCGACCTTGGAGCCGCGGACTTCGATTCCGCGGCGTCTGGACGGGTGAGTAGTTCGAACTAGGGTACTTCGAATTCAGCTACGCTATTCACGTAGCTGAACTTGCGTACCCTAGTTCGACCCCCGCCCTTAGTGTAGACCTGCCCTAAGGAATGGGATGAGACTCCTTCAGAATAAACCATCTGAGTCTCCTTTGGAGGAACATACAGATGGTATGTTCCTGAAGCCCAAATTGGTGCTTCATCTGTTTACATTCCTGACAATCACACTATTTCAGGGGCTACTGGGAAGAATGGCAGATACATGTCAGCTGCAAATGGGTCATGGCACCAGAGATATCCAATCCCCTGTTTGACATATTTCAGGTACAGACTAGTGAGACGTAGTCTCTGCCTCTTATTCTTTGGTGGGCTGAGGATGACAGAATTATTTGGCTATCTCCTTTTTCTTCCTTGGCTGTGTCCAGGTGAGCAGACAGGATGTACACTCTGGCAAACAATGGACATCAAACAACTTTTTCCAGCCAGTTCCCTGGTGGTGTCTGCAGCATTAGAGAAAGTTAGAGGTGGCAAAGTGTCTTTTTCCACTCCTGACTGAGGAGTGTAAGCTGGGTGCTTTTGGCAGGAGAGCCTACATGTCTAGACCTCCCAAATGGCTGACTACTAAACCATCTTGTCCATCTGCAGTTACACTTTGGGGTGCCATGAGACCCATCTTGGAATCTCAACTGGAGGAATAGAAGGAAGTGGCTAAGACCTTGGTCACAGGGAGTTGTATGCTCACAAGACGCTCTTAAGACCAGCATACGATGCCTCAGACACAAGTGCAAGGAAAATGGCTTAGTTTCTCCTCTTACAGCTTCTGGTGCATGATTATTTTGGATCGGTGGATAGTGGACACCATTGATGGTGGATACTCCATCCAGTTCTGCACCAGGCCATTTCACCATTTTCTCCCATCTCATGAGAGAGTCCTATTGGAAGAGTATCAGAGGGGTAGCCGTGTTAGTCTGGTTCTGTAGAAGCAGCAAAGAATCCTGTGGCACCTTATAGACTAACAGATGTTTTGCAGCATGAGCTTTCGTGGGTGAATACCCACTTCTTCTTCTTGCATCCGAAGAAGTGGGTATTCACCCACGAAAGCTCATGCTGCAAAACGTCTGTTAGTCTATAAGGTGCCACAGGATTCTTTGCTGCTTCTATTGGAAGAGGTGGATTCCCTCCTCAAGAAGGGAACCATAAAGGAGTTTCCATAGGAATACTGAGGGAAAGGATTTTAACACTACCGTTTCCTGATTCCCAAGAAGAGCTAATGTCTGAGGTCTATTCTGGATCTCACAAACCTCAATAGATACATAAGAAGAATGTCTTTTCCATTTCCCTGATTCCCAGGGTCACATAAGGAAGATCAGGTTGGACAGAGCAAACATCATAATAATATCTGCAACATGGTCTTGTCAGCACTTGTATCCAGATCTCCTGCTGCTGGCCATGGTGCTGCTTTTTCATTGGCCTCTGTCTCCAGACTTCTTGTCTCAACAGCAAGGAAGGATTCTTCATCCTAGCATAGAGACACTCCACTTGGTAGCTTAGAGGTTAGATAACCTGGGACTAATGTGAACAGTTCCTGCTCTCAAAGACCTCAAGCCCATTCTCTTACAGCTTTCACTTTGAAACGTTATAAATAAAAATGGCAACTGTTGTCTGGGTGGCTGACAAAGGACTCGCTAGATCTCAAGCTGAAGTTTCTTCAATCTTTAGTCTCAGGACTTAGTAGTCTTAGCCTCTCCCTGAAGGTCCACGTGGCAGCAATATTTGCTTATCAGAATGTTTTGTTAAGGACAAACCCTTCTTTCACTTTGCAGGTTCCTTAAGGGCATATTAAATGTTCCACCCCCTCGCCAGTTAGAGAGTTCCTGTTGACACGGGATCTAAATCTTGTGCTAGTAAAGCTAATGGGACCTTCCTTATGAGCCTTTCGCTCAGGCTTCTCCCAAGCATATATCAATCAAAATGGCCTTCCTGTTAGCAGAGGTAATTGGTAGGAAGATGAGCAAGTGAGCTTAGTGTGTGGATAACCGCTCCACCCTGTGCTGTGCTCATAAAGGACACAATAATCCTGAGGCCACATCCCAACTTCATGCTTAATGTAGTCCCAGATTTCCATCTATCTTAATCAGTTTCCTTTCCAACACCTCATTCCCACCCAGGGGAAGCAGGTCTCCATACACTAGATATAAGAGGCTACTGTGCTTTACTTGAGGAAAAAAACAAAAAACCCTAAGCCCTTTGATTATTTAAATAGGTTATTTGTAGTATGTGGGAGAACCTATTACCAGACACTCTCACAAGACTACATTACTATGTTCCATATATCATCTTAGCTAGGAAAACAGTACCTTGTTTGAAGATCCATTCCACAACTGCCACCTCAGTGTCAGTGGCCCATCTTAGGCTGGCTTCCCCTGGTGGAGACTTGCAAAGAAACTGTTTGAGAATTCAGTGTACACTTTCACCAGACACTTCTCCTTAGACTTAGCATCATGCTCCAGTGCCTGGTTTCATGTAGCTGTTATATGGTCCATATTTAGCTAAAGAACTCCTCACCCGCTATCTACCTGGTTGAGCCATGCTTGCTAAACTCCCATAGGTGAGACGCATATAGGCCAATAACTACAGTGGTTGGAGAATTAGCTCTCAGTATTCATGCTACTGGCCCTCCTTCCTCTTTGCCATGGAATAACATCAGGACACTGTAGTTTGGAAGAAGGAACTGGGGCAATTCCTTATGTAGCATAGGGTGGTGATGTCACTCATACACAAGAACTGTCGTGCACCTGCCAGTGGAGGTGGTTTTGTAAAGTAGCTTGACACCAGGAGTGCCACATTGCAGTGGACTGTACAGAGGTAGCTCTTGAACGCTTACTGGTAAGTAATCTTTCACATTACTGTGCAGGCAGAGAAGAAAGCTGGAACTAAATGTGAAAGAAATTCCTTTGGCTCTGGCTGTGACTGTGTGGTAGGCAAGGAGTGACCAGGGCTGAGATTGGAGGAGCTGTTGATCTTCCCTCTTTCTCCATGGTTTCACAGCGGGGGAAGATATGGAAGGATCAAATTAGCAGTGGTACTTGCAAAATGTATGCTGTAATTGGATGTGTAGTTAGGAAAGGGGATAAAAATAGGAAATTCTAAAACTTCTTTCTGTACTCAGCTGAGCCTGTATAACAACTTTTTGCTTTTTAGCCTCTTTACATTATAAAAGCAAATCTGGAAGTTGCTTTAGAGTTTCACAACTTAAGTTTTTGTTCTAAAAGTGATTTGTAGCTGGACCACAGTTGTTGCTGAAAGAGCAGCAGATCTCACAGGAAATGGGATAAAAAAGAAATCTAAAGAACCAAGGAAATTAATTTATTCTGAGTATATAAAAGACCTCCATAACTATTTCCTTAGTATTTTTTTTCCTGATACAAACTGCTTTTTAGTGAAAAGAGACATTTTTTAATATACTAAAGCAACTGGTTTTGTAAAACTTACTGGTTGTAAACACCTGTTGGACTGGTGTATTTTTGTGAGGTGAATGGTTGAAAGCCTTGGGCTTCACAGTGAGACTTGAGTCAGTGTCCCAGGAATGTACACTTGTTATAGCTTATTGACGAAATGGTGTGTGACTTCGGTTCACCAGGAGAGTCTATATCAAAGGACATGTTTTACTTTCTATGGCTGTGTCCAAAATATAGAAGATATGGCGAGTTTAAATTCTGCTGTGTATCATGACTATAAATCTGTTTTTCATCCCTGCATTATTCCAGTCCCTCTCTAGAGGGCAATCTTCTACCATAGAACATGCAGGCTGAGGCAAACTGAATATGTGGATTTTGATTTTATTTTCTCAGGTATTCCCGTAAATTATCAGGATGTGGCATCTATTGATCCAGAGTATGCAAAGAACTTGCAGTGGATTTTAGATAATGATATCAGTGATCTTGGGCTGGAACTGACCTTCTCCGTTGAGACTGATGTGTTTGGAGCAATGGAAGAAGTGCCTTTGAAACCAGGGGGTGCAAGTATTCTTGTTACACAAGACAACAAAGTGAGTGTTCAGGTTTATCCAGAAGTTACTGATAAGAACAGTTGAACTGACCTATGAGTGAGTAGAAGCATAAATTATGTACCTAAAGTAATCATACCCACAATATTAAAAAGTAGCTGGCAAAATGGTCCCCGTTTGTATGTCAGTAAATTGGACCACTCTTCTGAAGAAAGTTCTTTAAACTGCTCTTGGAAATTCTGTCTCCTCTTTTGTTGGAGTTTTTATGAAGAAAAACAAGGTAGAACTCAAATGAAGGACTTTTTAGAAGTGACATCATACTATACTGCACATAATCAAGTTCTTGGCGGAGGGTGGGGGTGTGGGAGGAGGAGGAGGAGGAGTATTAACCAGGAACACCTGTGCGCCTTTCAAAAATACAGCTGTAGGTAATGTTGCTTAGGTGTTGTAAAATTCACTGTTAAACATGGCCTGTTTACTAAACAGTGGAGTATTTAAGGTGTGTTGGGACAGAGAAGTGCAAAGCACCCAAAACTCCATTTGAAGTCAGTAGGAATTGTGCTGCTCAGCTACCCAGACAGTTTGGTCTTACGTTATCATTGAACAAAACACGATGCAAATTCATTCACTAAACAGAAAGGGATAGGATTTTGAAATAAACTTATTAGGCCTTTCATCTTTCAACAATTCCAGGCTTATTTTATGAGCCATAAACAAAGTTTAACGATATAACATTTTGATCTATGTAAAGCAGAAGCTGACAGAATTATAACTGGGTTAAAATCTGTGTGCTAGCGCAGGTGGGTCTAATACTTAAACACAGTACTAAAGCAAAGTCTGTTTCTGTTCTGTGTTAAATATTTTGTAAACAACTTGCTGCTTGTGCTACAGAAAAACTAAACCTAAATTAAATATGTACTGTATACCCTGTGGCTATAAACCCCTGAAAATTGAATGATATAGTGGAATCTAAAGAGAACTTCTTTGGAAAAGATACAAAGTAATGTAGACTTCTAAAATTTAGTACTGTGATTTATGTTTCATGCACTGCCTACATGAAGAAAGTCATTAGTCTGTAGTGTGTAATTACCATAACAAGGGTTAAAATAGTATCCTTTGCCCAGCCTCTTTTTAAAAATTTAGTTCTAAATTGATATAATTTACCTTTTTATTGAATTTTGTCCTTCATTCAATAGCTAAGTGTATTCTTCATACAGTCTTTTTAATGTTCAGTATCTGGTAATATGCCTTCATGCTACTGACACTTCAGAAATTTACCATTTGTGTTTTCTTCTTTAATCTTTCCATATGTATTAAATGGTTGTGTCGTGGTGGGTCTGTTACCAGTATAAGCACACTGTGTGTGAATAGATTTTAAAGGAAAACTGTGCTCAGTTTATTCAATGCAGTGGTCTGAAAGTTTCCATGAGAAGCATTTCCAACCATGTATAAATTGTTTAGTATATATGAAAATAGTTGTAATCACAGTTTTGTTTGTGATATTGAGAGTCTGGGAGTCCAGCATATAATCCTTTTCAGTGTTAAGCAAACGAGCATCAATATAGTTGGTGTTAAAACTTCGTAGAAGAGTCAAGCAGACATTGTTCGAATCAAATTCTGTGCTTCCTTCGCACTGGTTCTGACTTCAGCATACTATGTGTATTTTATATATATACATACACACACGTAAATTATATGTATTTATCTAGCTTTTTGTTGGTAAGATATTCGGCTGTTATATTGGCAAATGACCACTTGGTGTCGTCATTTATTTTAAAATTTTCTTGTTTCTGGGACTTTGACAGTGAATTCTTACGTGCATAATCTTCCTTTCTATCAGGGCAGAAATGTCATTCAGATAACTAACATGCATATTATGAGACTGATTCTCCACTGTCTTGTACCATTCAGAGTTGGTTTTCCACCCCCTTTGCACAGGTGTAAATGACTACACAATGCAAGTCAGTGGAGATTTGGCCCCTTTATTAGTATTATAAATGGATGGAGTCAGGGAACAAATACACTGTTGTTTGGTTCCAATCTCTCAAATTCTTGTCGCATAATATATATATAATATATTCTTAGTTTAATATATCCCACAATAATTTGTGGTTTCAGTGTTGCCATTATAAAGTCTATCGTCAGTTTACAATGCTCTTTTCAATTTGAACGAAGTTGGAAATTTGCTAACATGTCATCCCTAATCTAATATTTAAGTTCTCCTGTTTGACTTATCCTACAAGAATTTTACATATTTTAGTTTGATAATTTTATGTATATTTGCTTTATAAATATTCTCATACTGCCTCAACTACATGCTCAACCCTGACATGAAGAGATCACCTCTAGAGGTGATATTTCTATTCCCTTCTTGCCCTTAGCACCTTTTGATGTTGCTAATTATTATGGTGACTTTTGAAATATGGATGTTAGTCCCTTGGGAATGTGGAGATTATCAAACTATTTAATGACACGGTCATACAAACAGCAGTTAGAGGGCAATGACTTTTTTGCTCTCTACTGATCTGGGCTAGATTCAGTCTAATGCAGGGGTGGGCAAACTTTTTGGACCAAGGGCCACATCTGGGTATGGAAGTTATATGGTGGGCCATGAATGCTCACGAAATTGGGGGTTGGGGTGTGGGAGGGGGTGAGGGCTCTGGCTGGGGGTGATGGCTCTGGGTTGGGGCTGGGGATGAGGGGTTGGGGGTGCAGGAGGGTGCTTTGGGCTGGGACTGAGGGGTTCAGAGGGCGGGAGGAGGATCAGGGCTGTGGCAGGGGGTTGGGGTGCAGGATCCGGGCGGCGCTTACCTCAGGCAGCTCCCAGAAGCAGCGGCATGTTCACCCTCCAGTTCCTATGTGATGGCGGGGCCAGATGGCTCTGCATGCTGCCCTGTCCACAGGCACCACCCCTGCAGCTCCCATTGGCGGTAGTTTCCATCCAATGGGAGCTGTAGGGGTAGCACTTGGGGCGGGGCAGCGTGCGGAGCTCCTTGGCTGCCCCTCCGCATAGGAGCCGGAGGAGGGACATGCCACTGCTTCTGGGAGCCATGTGTAGCAGGGTAAGCCCCCGATCCCTCTCCCTGGCGGGAGCTCGAGGGCCGGATTAAAATGTCTGGGGGGCAGGACGTGGCTGTCAGGCCTCGATTGCCCACCCCTGGTCTAAGGATACAGAGTCTTTGACTTTTAAATCATATGTCAATTCTTGGTCATACCTATTCAGTAAATATTTTCTTGATGACCTGGATTTGTATTGTGTAACTTAATGGCTCTGGCAGATTTAAAAAATGCCTTTTTTTAAAAAAGGATCCAAAGTATGTAATGATTTTATACTGCAGTCTTTCTTCTCCAATAAATTTAGAATATTTTTCTGTAGTCTACAGTGTAATTTTTGTTGTAATTTAAGAATAAAAAATTGCCCTTTTCCAAAACTTCTACTAACATCTGTAAGAGGAGGGAAATTCAGTCTCTGAAGAAGTTCATTATTGTGTGTCCAGTAGAGGGATACCTGTTGAAAAGTATTATCATCCCAACCAATTCAGAAAGTCATGGAGCACAAAGGGGAAAAAAATGATGCTAATCCCAGTCCAGTAGAAGAGGAATGTCAATTGAGAATGACGTACTTATTTAAAACAAAAATTAGTTCAGCAGATAAAAACTGAAGAAATTTGTATGGATGATGTTGAAAATAGGATGTACAATTTCAATAAAATAGTCTATATGTGGCTATCCAACAATGACAACTCACAGGGTCACGTGCTCTCATGTGGCTTCATAATATGATCTGTGAGGAGCAAGATCATGAACAAATGTCACACAGGAATGTGCATGCTCACACTGAAGTCTCAGCATGATGCTTGACCCTTTTTTCAATCACTTTTTCGCACCTGGCTTCCTCAAAGTGTTAACTTTTATTGATAGTTGCTCTCTATTCAGTCTATTCTGTCCTTGGCTATGTCTTCAAATGTATTGTTCTTTATGCTGCATGAGGTGAGTTTCTGCTTATGGGTGTCTCTTTGAAGTGTTTTGTTGACCACTCATACTGTGCTTTCAAGAGTGACAGCTCATAGAAAACTTTTGTTTTCTGGAGTATGTTGTTGCCCACTCTGATAACATGATCTGTCAGTCTAAGCTGAGCTTTGATCATTTACTTGGCCTCAACTGGCCTCAATTACTGTTTTTGTTCTTTCAAGGATATTAATGTTTGAGACTTTGTCTTGCCAGTCGACTTTCAGAATAGAGTGGTGGCAGCATGTGTGACATTCTTCAAGTTGCTTAATGTGTCTGTGGTAAATTGTCGGTTTCACACCTGTCTAAAAGGGATGCTATTACTGCTGCATTTGGTATTATCAGTTTTGTTAAGTGTTGGATGGTGTGCTGGTTGAGTATCCTATGGCAAAGTCTTCTGAAGGCCTGGCTTACCTTTTATATTTGACTTGATCTTTCATGATCCAGCGAACCATCTGTTAAGATACTACTGCCCAGGTATGTAAAGTCTTTGGCTTAAACAATCAATGGTGATATTTGGCTGGTGGTTGGTTGGAAGACGACTTGTTTTGTTTTTTTTCCAGGCTGATGGTGAGTTGAAACTGTTTAGTTGCCTCAGAGAACCTGTCAAGGATAAGCTGTAGATCGTTTTCACTATGGCAAGTAGTGCATAGTCATCCACAAAAAGGGCTTCGCATACGAGTTCTTCAAGAATTTTTGTATTTGCAGTAAGCCTTTAGAAATTGAAGAGTTTTCCATCAGTTCCATACATTACGTAGATGCCCTTTGGAAGGCTGGTCTTTGTGTAATTCAGAACTGCTGCAAAGAAGACACCAAAAAGTGCCAGTGCCAGCACACAGGCTTGCTTCACTCCATTATATATGGGAAATTGTTTAAAAGGTCACTATCTGAGAAGACTTGACCAGTCACATCTTTGTGAAATTGATATATGATGTTGGCAGATTTGGTGGAGCAGCCAAACTTTTTTCTAGAATTTTCCAGAGGCCGTTTCTGCTCACAGTATTGAATGCTATTTTTAGGTCAATGAAGACAGTGTACAGTTCTGTGTTTTTGTTCAGTTTTTTTTCCCTGAATCTGTCTCTCAACAAAAACCATGTCTGTGGTGCCGTGACCTGATCCAAATCCACAGTGGCTCTCTGGTAGAAACATGTCTGATACTGTTTTGACAAACTGATTGAGCAAAATATGGGTGGTGAGAATTTTGCTACTAACAGATAGCAGGGAAATATCCCAGTAGTTACCACAGTCAGAGTTGATGCCTTTATTTTTGTATACTGTAGCTGATTGCATCTTTGAAGCCCTGAGGAATTTGCTTGACTTCCCATCTTTGATTTCATGTAGATAATTGACAGCATTTAGGCCTGCAAGTTTTAAAGATTTCATCTAATATGTCATCTTTGCCAGGTGTTTTGCCTGACTTCATTTGTTTGATAGCTCTTTGCACTTCCTCAACAGTAGGTGGGTGGGCGATTTCTTCATATATGGGGGTCAAGTCCTCTAGCACCTGTGGGTTGATAGTAAAGGGTGATTCCGTGGCTCAGTGAAATGCTGTACTCATCTTTCAGAGATGCCTCACTTGTCCTTGATTAAGGTAGATCCACCTGAATTCTTTAGTGGAGCTGGTCCAGATTTTGATGGGCATAAATAGCTTTCAGGGAATCCTAAAACAATGTTATGCTAGTATTGACATAATGCAGTGTTTCTTCTGCTTTCTTTTCCCACCAGTTTTCCTGTAGGAACGAATGCAGTCTTTAACCCTTGGCTTACGGGTACTTGAATTTATCTTTCTTTAATGTTGTTTTTGTCATTTTGCCAAGACATACACATCATTCTTTTGCTTGAGGATTTTTTCATTGAACCAGTCCTGGTGCCATCTTTGATTTATGGCTAGAATATCTTCTGAGGCTTGAAGAATGGCCGATTTGAATATATTCCACTTTTACAGTACATTATTGGTTGATGATGTAATGTTATTAAACTTTCCCCTAAGTCTTCCCTTAGTTTTTCTTGACAAAATGGATGTCTCTGCTTTGCTATGTTCAATTTGAGATTTAATATCTTCAGCCGAGGGGCAGCAGCATGTAATTTAAAAATGACTCTGATCATTGTGTGGTGAGTCCAGCTATTTGCCCCTTGCATTGCTCTGGTGATATTAATGCCCCTTTGCCATATAATGACAGTCATTCAGGTGCTAGTACTTTGATCTCAAATGCATCCAAGAGGTTTTATATTTGTCTGCTTGCTTAAATACTGTGTTGGTAATAGAGTTCATGCTCAGCACACTTGCTGAAGTAGGAGGCTATTGCTGTTCATTTTTCCAACTCCATTGGTCTTTATTACACCATTCCAAGCCTCGCTGTCTTTTCCTACTCTGGTATTAGTCTCCCACAGATAAATCTTTCAGTGACTTCAGAAAGCTGCTTCTAATGGCAAAATAAATGCCATAATTCCTTTCTTCCTCTGATGTTTTCCCTTTCCAAAAGAAGATTAGCCACCTCCTAGTTCAGCAAACCCCAAACTTTTGACAGTCGTACCCCCCTTCCCGTCCGCATCCCCCCGTCTTCCTGTAGCTGAGAGCGGGGATCTGGCTCAGGGTAGGGAGGGGGGAGACACAGACAGGGTAAGGGGGCCAAAGGTGGGGCCGCAGCTGCGGGGTGGGTCTGGGGCTGAGAGTGGTGCCAAGGCTGAGGACGGAAGCAGAGCTTCAACTGGGCTGTAGGGGGGGCCTATGGCCAGCTGCTGCTCTGCTCCAAGCCTTACCCTAGCCTTTACCCCGGGCCAGGAATGGAGCTGTGGCCAATGGGCGAGGCTGGTGGGGGGACCAGGAGCAGAGCCACGCCAAGGCTGGCAATGGGGCCAAGGCACAGGGCCAGGAGCCAGGGACATGGCTGGGGGCTGGGTGGCACTCTCTCCCTGCCTCTGTGGGGGCTGGTCTGGGCCCTGTTGCGCCCCCTCTGGATGTTCCTCCATGCCCCTTAGAGGGGCACACCCCACACTTAGGAACTAGGACAGAGGTCCCCATTCTGGAGCCTTCTTCTGCAAGTCGTCTTTTGCTGAGGGCAGCCATATTGATGCTCCATCTTGCAAGTTCCCTTGCAATTAATAATGTACACCTTTCAGGTCTTGATGTGGTGTTATCTATTAGAGTCCGTATGTTCCATATCCCCATGATGAGAGCTCTTGTTTTGCGTACAGAATGACCACGTGTGTGGATGATCCACCAGATGTGGTAAACTGCCCAGATTAGAGTTGGGCAGGCAATATTATGGCACTTTTGCTGGCCTCTTCCTTTATGGGGGTGAGCAGTGCTGTCTTAAAAGGGGCTATTCAGTCACCTAGGATGTTGCCTAACATCCTTTGTGCCAAGGATGAAGGTTTGTGTCTGACTTCCAGTATTCACTTACACCTGACACTTCACCACTTGGCATTGCTGGAGGACTTCCTTTCTATGATGCGTGAAAGGCAATCTTGGTCTCTTGGCTGCTGAAGTCAAAGACCAGTGGCTTGAAGGGTCAGAAAGACTGGGAACTTCATTAGCTACATTGGATAGCCACTGATGTCTTTTGTGCCTTGTCATATTTCATGGAATGTTCCTGCAGTACCTTTCCCTCTGTTGAACCAAAAGGACTCCTCTGCCCTGTCCACCAAAGCAGACTTAGTACAGATTCATAAAGTCCAAGTCCAGAAGGGATCATTGTGATCATGTAGTCTGACCTCCTATATAACACAGGCTGTAGAACTAGAGCATATGGTGTTGATTTAAAAATTTTCAGTGATAGACAAGACACCATGACCTTGGTAAGTTGCTCCAATGGTTAATTACTCTCATTGCACTTTACATCTTACTTTCAGTCTGAATTTGTCTAGCTTCACTTCCAGCCATTGGATCATGGTATACCTTTCTCTGTTAGATTGACAAGCGCATTATTAAATGTTTCCCATGTAGGTACTTACAGACTGTAATCAAGTCACCACTTAAACTTCTCTTTGTTAAGCTAAATAGACTCAAGGAGCTCAGTCGCTATGAGGAAGGGTTTCTGATCCTTCAGAGATTCTTGTGGCTCTTATCTGAAGCCTCTCAAATTTATCAACCTTCTTGAAAGGTGGATACCAGAACTGGATATGGTATTCCAGCCGCTTAGGTGAAATAACCTCTCTGCTCCTACTTGAGATTCCCCTGTTTGTTATGCTTCCAAGGACTACATTAGCCCTTTTGGCCACAGCGGCACACTGGGAGCTCATGTTCAGCTAATTATCCACCACAACCCTCAAATCCTTTTCAGTGTCTTCCCAGGAGAGAGCCTTCCATTATGTAAGTAAATGTTTACCGTTAGCCCTGTTAAAGTGTATCTTGTTGCTTGTGCCCAGTTTACTAAGCGATGTAGATTGCTCTTTATCAGTAACCTGTCCTCTTCATCATTATTTACCACTCCCCAATTTTTGTGTCATCTGCAAACTTTATCAGTTATTTTGTTTTATTCCATGTTGTTTAATAAGAACGTTATAGTAAGAGTCAAGAACTGATCCCTGCGGTACCCCACTAAAAACACACCTGTTTGATTATTTCCTGTGTATAGATACATTTTGAGACCTATCAACCAGCTTTTAATTCATTTAACGAGTGACAGGTACATTTTTATATATTTCTAGTTTTTTATCAAAATGTCATGTTGGGACTAAGTCAAAGTATACTACATCAACACTATTGCCTTAATCAAGCAAACTTGTAATCTCATAAGAAAAAGATATCCAGTTAGTTTGAGAGAGACTGTTTTCCATAACCCATGTTGGTTGATGTTAGTTATGTTACCCTTCTTTAATTCTTTCCCGTATCAACTGTTCCCCTATCATGCTCAGGGTCAATGTCAGACGGACAGGCCTATAATTACCTGGGTCATCCTGTTTCTTTTTAAATATTGCCACATAATGAGCTTTCTTCCAGTCTACTGGAACTTCCCTGATATGTTAGCTTACTGAAAATCATCATTACCAATCCAATGAGCTCTTCAGCCAGCTTTTAAGACCCTTGGATGCAGGTTGTCTGGAACTGCTGATTTAAAAATGCCTAACTTTAGTAGCTGCTGTTTAACATCCTCCTTGTATACAATTTTTTTTATAGCCGCCTTCGCTTCCCTGTTAAATCAGTTTTGTGTTTTTGTTTTTTAAAACCATTATGGCGTTCTTCCTCAACTAAGGGATTGTGCTTTTTGGACATCTAGAAAAGTGTTCTTAACCCATTCCCAGTCCCATGCATGTTGGAAATAAGTATTTCCAGAGGTGTCTGTCCATGGGTTCCCTCAACCTGGTTTAGCCTGCCATTCAGTCCTTGGAAGAGACTGGAATCTTGGTTGAAGATGTACTTAAGTAACCCTTCTCCTTTTGCAAGCACTTCACAAACATTTAACTAATCATTCATCTCACTCTTACGTTACTACTACTTTTACACTGAAAAGAGAATTTCTTCCAATTTTGAAGAGACTAGCAATTCCTGTTAGAATAAAGTATAAGGGATTTCTTTGAAATTGGGCAGCCTTTTAAAATAGGGATTTTTTTTAAATGTTGTCACTTTAGACTTACAGTAGAACCTCAGAGTTATGAACACCTTGTGAATGGAGGTTGTTTGTAACTCTGAACAAAACATTATGGTGGTTCTTTCAAAAGTTTACAACTGACCATTGACTTAATTCAGCGTTGAAACTTTACTATGCTGGAAAGAAAAATGTTGCTTTTAAACATGTTAATTTAAATGAAATAAGCACAAAAACAGTTTCCTTACCATGTCAAATCTTTTTTACACTTTCCCTTTATTTTTTAGTAGTTTGTGTTTGATACAGTACTGTACTGTATTGCTTTTTTCCCCCTCTGCTGCTGCATGTATCACTCGGAGCCAAAGTTGATTTAATTTAGTTTTGAGAAGTCTTGGCATAAGTTTTGAGAAGTCTTGGCATAAGTTTAGATTCCCAAGTAGAAAGATGTCTGCATTGAGTAAAAAGAATGTGTTAAAGACTTATATAGTGTGCATCAAGATGAGCTGGAATAGACTGTCAGGCTGTGCACAAGCACATAGTGCTGTGTTCGTGGTCCAGGCAATGTAAAGCTGGATGAAGCTGTCTTTCTGCCCCCATTTGAAAGTCCCTGTTCCTTTTTGACTGCTCCATAGTAGTAGCAGTTTTGAATGATAAAAAGGGAGTGAGCCAAGGCCTTGTTTCATTTAGTGTGTATCTTGGAAGGTGGAGAGTGAGAGGTTCCCACTTGCAGATTGCTTAAAATGTGTGGGATACAGTACATCAGCGGTGTCCAACTGAATATTTTCATATTGTAGGTCTTTTGTTTTTCTCCTGTTTAGTTAAAAAACAAGAAAAGGAAATTCCACCCAAACTGATGTTTGAGGTTGTATTGTTCATTCAGTTAGAAAATGACAGTGTAAAATTCCATTAACATTCTTGGTCTAGATCCAAGCCCCTGCTGGGACTGTGCTGCACTGTCATTCCAGAAGTAGTCTCCAAAAACATGCCCCACAAAATATGGCTGTGCTACATACATTTGTATGGGCAAAAAGGAAATAGAAGGGTACTTGCTCAAACTTCGTTGGTGTCTTCTTTTTTTTTAAGAGGCCTTTTGAAAATGTGGCCATGTTTGCTGCAGTTGCTAGCCTCAGTTAGGTGAGTGAAGAATGCATTGAAAGCCACAGCTAGAATTTACTTTGAATTATAATCTTAATGTAGGCAGGACTATGTTCATGCATATGTATTTTTATATACATCTCTACCGCGATATAACGCGACCCGATATAACACAAATTCGGATAGAACGCGGTAAAGGAGTGCTCCGGAGTGCTGCGCACTCTGGTGGATCAAAGCAAGTTTGATATAATGTGGTTTCACCTATAATGTGGTAAGATATTTTTTGGCTCCCGAGGACAGCGTTATATCAAGAGAGAGGTGTATTTTTTACCATAAAATATCTCATTTTAATGTTCTCAATATCTTTCATTGCAGGCTGAGTATGTCCAACTTGTTACTGAACTTCGAATGACAAGAGCCATTCAGCCTCAGATAAATGCTTTTTTGCAAGGATTTCATATGTTCATACCACCTTCTCTTATACAGCTTTTTGATGAATATGAACTGGTAAGCAGCAGTGCCTATATTTGTAACTGACAGCATTCAGCACTTCATTGCTAATGTAATGAGGTAGAAGTAAAGCTCAGTGTTTTGAAAGACATTTGATATTCATGCTTTGGTTTTCATTTCTATAGACCTGCTCTGAAACTTCTTCCTTGTTCACTCTGATTACCTTAGGTGAGCATTTTCCTGAAAGATGGTAGTACTGGTCACTCATTACAAGAGTAAAGTCTTGCTTTGTAATACCCAAGATAGAAAGTGAATATGTCTTGTGGTGTCCATAAATCCCTTCAGTAAACTTCAGGAAACGTTCCTATTGCCTCGTTTATTTATCTTCACCCACTTCCTACTTTCTGAATAAAATTTACTTTCCTAAAAAACTTGGTGTAATTGCTCCATTTTTCATTTCTGACTACATATATACTTAATACGTTGGAGAAAGTGACCACCAGTCAGGGCCTTTTCTGCCTGTTTTCCGTGATATTCCATGGCTGTTTCCTTATCTGTTTGGATGTTTCTCTTCTTTCCTTCTTCCTAAGCCACAAAGTCACTTGGTGTAAAATGTTCATAATGATTTAGGAGCCTAAGTCTCACTGAATGTAAAAATATAGATCATACTGTAAGCATTGCATATGATTTAATGTAAAATTAAAGATTTTTTCCAACTTAAGATTGGAAATTCTGCTTATACTGGAGTATTGTAGTTAAACTAAACACCCAAATCTTTTACTAAAACCAGAAAATTCAGAGCAGAAATTCCACAAAAATCCTTCTTATGCAGCCTTGCCCCATTTATTTTATTCTGAAGGGTAAATCAGAGTTCCAGCCTCCACTATGTACATGTGTGATGTTACAAATTTATACAACACTCTCTCATGTTTTTCTCCTGCAAAGTATATATGTGTATTTGTGCACACATTTGAGGTGTCGTTGGAGGGGGAACAGAGAGGCCACTGAAAATTAATTTCTTTCCCTTGTTTTCAAAGAAATACAGATTTTCTTCAGCATTTTGTCCTTTTGTCTTGCTGGTCACCTAAGATCCTGGTGTACATAGATAGTGCACATGTGCACACACATGCAAGCTCAAATACAATTCCAAGTTGTCATATTGGGGACACCGGTTCATTAGGCACACTATCTGAAGGAGTTGAAATATTGTCCTGTGATTCGTTTATATATGCTATTTTTGGTAGAATGTTGAAATTACCCTCCCCTCCCCCACCCCCCTATATTGTAGATTATGCTGTACTGCCAGTCCACTGAGTTCTAATGAGAGGCCTTCACAAAAGTTTTGCTGCTGTTCATTAAGCATTTTTTCCTTCTGTCCCCTTTCAGGGATGCTTTTTTGATCATTAGGTGTATCCTCCCCTCCCTCCTGTTCTGTCACTGTCACCTTGATTAAGGTGGTGGGGTCAGTCTAGAACCTGATCTTCCATCCTCACATCAGCAAGGTGTATCAGACAAGTGTTAAGAACACTGTGCCTCTTTTGCTCCCTGTCCTTCTCTTCTCCACAATGCATTCAGCTCCTGCTGGGCAAGGAACAAAACACAGCTTTAAGCTCCAAATTTGGCCTTCTGAATAGTAGTTTGTGGTACAACCACTAACTTGTGCTTCTATAAGTTTAAAACTGACATTGATATTTTTAAACGCTATATTAAAATATTATATTAAAAATTTAAACAATGTTTTATTATTAAAAAGGAAAACCTGTCATTTCAGGTGATCACTTACATGTTTAAAATTTCTTAACCTGTAAAATCTTTACCAGGTTTTATTGTATAGATAGTAACCGATTGAGACTTTTCAAAATGAAATTAACAACTCAGTCTTCCAGTTACGCAAATGCTTTAATATTCAAGTATGCTTTCTAAGAGAATTTTTTCCTGTATCAGAAATCTGTGAAACAATAAAACACAAAGGATTTCTCATTCTGATCTAAGGGATTTAATGTATTTTATATTAAGGTTGAATATGTAGTTGTGTAGTTCAGTGTAGACAAACTTGGCAGCCCTCATACACTTAAATATTCCACTTAGAATCCCTTTTATTAAAAGGGGTTCTGGTGGCTATGAGACAATGCTTTTACCTACTTTGAAACTGTATCTTTGACTTCTAGTTTCATATCTAAAATATTAAGTTGTCTTAGTCTGGAAGTAATGAATTAGTAGGGTTTCCCTTCTCATTGTCTCAGCATAGGTTGATCCTCCAACTCGGTGGATTTTTGGCATCACTCTACTGAGAATAGCCTGTTTAGAAAGATGCCAGTCTTCCTTCTGTCTCACACTAGATCAGATATGGATTTGGATTATCTCTGCCGAAAAGGATGAAAGTTGCTTCCCCCTTGCCAGGAGAGAAGGCCAAAGAAAAACTACCTCTGGTTGTGGCACTAGACTTTCCTAGTCAAGGTGACAGGTTTTTCAGCCAATCCATTTCTGTGCATTGGAGGGCTGGTAGTCTGCAAAGATCCACCTTGCCTGGGGGATGGGTGGATAGGTTGGTTCTAGTGGAACTCCGGTACCAGGACTGTACTAGCTCCCTTGCTTACACTGCACTTGCATGTAATAAAATTTCTACATCTGATGACTTGCCGGTGGAATTAAATAACGCACAAAGGTTTGCCTGTCTTTTTTAAAATGTAGGAGACTCAAGGATCTTGTATTATAAGATTTGATATCTTATTTATTATTAGGAATAAAGTATTGAAAGGAAATTGGAACAGAAAAAGCGTTTTGGTTTCATTCAGGATTATTCTTTAATTAAAGCAACTGCACTCTTCAAAATTAATTGTTTGTAGAGAAGACTAATCAAGATTTGTTTTTGTCCCCCTGAAGGAGCTGTTGCTGTCTGGTATGCCAGAAATTGATGTGAGTGATTGGATAAAAAATACAGAATACACAAGTGGCTACGAAAGAGAAGACCCTGTTATTCAGGTAAAGTCCCAGCTGAATGGATGGAGAATATTGTATTTTAATCCTTCAAAGTTTTTTTTGCTACTTTTGGATAAAAACTTACATTAACCAAAGTATTCTTATAAATCACTTAAGATGGGAATGTCGCATAATAAAATGAGGTATGAATCTGACTCGGAGCTAATTTCCATAATTTAAACCATAAAATTTTAAATTTGCCCTTATTTGTTTATATCTTTTTTTCAAATTAAAAAAAAAGTTTTCATTTTCCATTAACACACTTATTTTTCACTTAGTGGTTCTGGGATGTTGTAGAAGAACTAACTCAGGAAGAGCGAGTGTTACTATTACAATTTGTTACTGGCAGGTGAGAAATATTTCTGTTTATATTGCATATATTACAAATATTCTAGAGTCAACTGGACTGCAAATGGAAAGACACATTTCATGATCAAGAACTGTTTGTTTACCTAACTGGGCAACCTGAATACTCACTTGGGAGTCTACTGTTTGTTGATCTGTAAACAGTTGTACTGTTTGTTACCACCAAAATGGCTAATTAGTATTTGTCAACACTTACTGTAATTTTGGTAGTCACTTACTTTTATTTCATCACTTATTCCTGTGCATTATACCTCTTGTGTGGTTAACTTGCTATCTTTAGCTATCATAGATACTAACTCTTGCCCATTGTTGTGATATCTGAAAGTTTTACAAATATGTACATAAATCCATATCTGAACAGGCAGTTGTCGTACTGCTCTACCATAGAACACACTTGAGTGTCCGAACTCCTCTTTCTTTCCAAATTGGTTCTTTTAATGGCAGTTAAAATAAGCAATGCAATATAAAGTTTCACTCCAAAGTAAGCTGTTCCAAGAGTTTTTCCCCAGGATGACTCTGTCCCAAATACTAGTTCCTTCTGTCATGAGTCACTTGTGCCTCCCTTTTCATGGGGAAGTTATATTCAAGGAGGGGTTAAGGAGCTCCACTTGCCATAGGGAGTACATGAGTCAGTGAATGTCTCAATTTCCATGCAAGGTTCAAATACCTGGTTGCAGGGTAGGTCAACAGAAGATCCTGTTTATACCACCTCAGTGGCCAGTGTATAGGCCTAATTTTTCTCTTGCCCTTGTTTCTGGGAGGCAGGTAGAATTTAAAGGACAGGAAAAATGACTTCTGTCTTCTCTCCCACATCTTTGAAATGACAGAGTAGTGGATTTTTCTTTTTCCTGTTAATTTTGTGGACAGGCAATAAAAAGAGGGTATTGCGTTTTTCCCTAGAGGGAGCCAAGTTTGTGGTCATCGTTTAGTCTTGTGGCAAATAGTGGAATAGTGGTAGGCCACCAGAAATATCTCCAACCCCCATTAGTCTCATTGTATCTATTAAGAGCTTCACTATCTCCAAGGATCATGGTCAGTTTAGGGGGTTATTAGTGAGAGTCTTGATCTGTTCTTCCATCCCCTGCAGAACTGACTCCTGCAGTTCTACCTGCACTACTTCCAGGTCTCAGTTTCTAGCGTTTCTAAATTAGCAAAATCTATTTTTTGCATTAGTCCAGTTTTGCTATTCCTAGATCCAGAATGGTACTTTGAAAAGCACGGGTTTGGGATATGTGCTCTAAGTGGAATCCATTGTGTTTATAGCCTTGTTAATGAACTAGGGGAATTCTGACATGTGTTCCCTGAAATTGACTAATACCAGCCTTGCTAGAGCCCCCTTTGCTTTGTTTACAGATCACAAACTGCTATGATGTTATAGCTTTTTTTTTTAACAGTAATTAAATTTATATTGTTAATACCTTTAAAGCGTAGGACTGCAACTTGGCAGAAATGGCTCAGATTACTATTACTTTTCTGCTTATGGTCTGAGGTTTCGGCTAAGCACGGCTGGTGGTGGAAACCTATTGTTTCTTCAGTGAGCAAGAAATCTTCTTGGCCTTTTGAGCATTATAGACAGGCTTGGAAGCATCAGCTTTTTATTGGTAAATGTCGGTCATATTTGAAGCCAAGCAGGATCATTCCTGCCTCATACTAATAGTACCAACATGGCCTTGGAAACACTGGTCCTCAACCTGTTAGTATTGTTAGTGAGGCCTCTACTTCTCCCATTAGATTCAGATGTAATTTTCTCAGGATCATGGCAGTCTGCTCCGTCCCAACCTACAAGCCCTCCACTTGTTAGCATGGATGCTTCACAGCTAACACCATGACTTGCTTGAAGATCATTCAGGAGCTGCTTCTGAACAGCAGAAAGCCTGCAGCTAGACATACTTCCCTGGCCAAATGGAAACATTTTTCTACTTGCTCTCAGCTGAGAAATATCTCTCCAGTGCAGGCTTCCACATTTTTGGATTATCTGTTGCCCCTAAAATGGCAAGGTCTGACAGTTCCATTAAAGTACATCTGACAGTGATTTCAGCATTCCATCCTCCAATGGGTAGTTATGGGTAGGGCCCTACCAAATTCACGGTCATAAGATTGTAAATTTTATTATTTAATCTATTTAAATCTGAAATTTCACAGTGTTGGAATTGTAGGGGTCCTGACCCGAAAAGGAGTTGTGTGTGTCAGGGGGTGTTGCAAGGTTATTGTAGGGGGGGTTGCGGTACTGTTACCCTTACTTCTTTGCTGCTGCTGGCGGCAGCACTGCCTTCAGAGCTGGGCAGCTGGAGAACAGTGGGTGCAGGCCAGGACCCCAGCTCTGAAGGCAGAGCCGCCACCAGCAGCAGCGCAGTTGTAAGGATGGCATGGTATGGTATTGCCACTCTTACTTCTGTGCTGCTGTCCACAGAGCTGGGCCCTCAGTCAGCAGCTGCCACTATCCAGCTGCCAAGCTCTGAAGGCAGCAGTGCAGAAATAAGGGTGGCAGGCTATGGTATTGCCACCCTTATATCTGCACTGCTGCTGTCAGGGTGCTGCCTTCAGAGCTGGGTGCCCGGCCAACAGCCATCGCTCTCCAGCCGCCTAGTTCTGATGTCAGCACAGAAGTAAAGGTGCCAATACTGCAACTCCCCCTAAAATAACCTTGTTGACCCCCTGCAACCTCCTTTTGGGTCAGGACCCCCAATTTATGAAACACTGGTCTCCCCTGTGAAATCTGTATAGTAGAGGGCAAAAGCACACAAGACCAGATTTCACTGTCTGAGACACGTTTTTCATGGTTGTGAATTTAGTAGGGCTCTAGTTATGGGGTTGGAAAAAAAAGCAGTCTACGATCAGATTTCTAAAAGAGTTGAAGAGATTATACCCTTGAGTATAAGAACTTGTTCCCCCATGAGATCTCAACCTTGTGCTAACAAAAGAATGGGGCCTCCCTTTGCACCTCTTGCGACATTCTCTCCCTACTCTCTCTACCCCTGTGTGCATGTGTTTTCTCTAGTTGCTATAACATCAAGGAGAATTGGTGAATTTTGAGCCTTGGTTTCAGAACATCTTTGTACCACGTTTCATAAGGATAAAGTTTACCTTTATGCTCACCCAAAATTCTTGACCAAGGTGGCTTCCAGTTTCCACATTAGCAAATACATTGCCTGATTGATTTTTTTTTGGTTTTTTTTTTTTTTTTTTTTTTTTTTTTTTTTGAAGCATCACATGCATACAGATGAAGAGAAGCTTCATTTGTTGGGTGTGAGGAAAGCATTGGCCTTCTCCTTGGACAGCACCAGACCCTTTAGAATGTCAATGTGGTTATTTCTTGTGATTTGTGGACAGGGTAAAAGGCACACTGGTTTCCACTCGGAGGATTTTCTCTTGTATTTATTTGTGCTGCCAGTTAGCTAATGTCATGCCAACCCTGTGATTATTGGCTCATTTGAGTAGAGCACATACAACTTCAGGAGCTTTCCTAGCGCAAGTACCTATTTAGATATTTGCTAAGCAGCAGCCTAGTAATCAGTACTCACTTTTACTGCTCATTATGCAGTTTCCCATCAGTCCAGGAACAATGCCAGTTTTACAATGGTCCATGTTAATCTGCTTGTGAATCACCTATAGTAAAATGGACATGTACAATCACTTGAAGAAAAAAACTGTTGCCTACCTTTCTGTAACTGTTGTTCTTTCAGATGTGTTGTACATGTCCATTCCACAACCCGCCCTCCGTCCCCTTTCTATCAGAATCTATCCAGTAAGAAGGAGCTGAGGAGGCTTGGGGGTGACTCCGCCCTCTTCTACTGGCATGCAGTGGCACTTGGTGGTAGAGGGTGTGTGAGCTGCCCCAGTAAGAACTGCTGATGGGGAAAAAGTTCTCTGAGAACTGTGTACAAGTTGTACATGCACCTCTAATGGAATGGACATGTGCAACACATCTCAAAGAGTGATAGTTACGGAAAGGTAGGTAACCATTTTTTAGCACTGGTTATTAGCCGTGGCAATACAAGTTTTCTACAGTGTGCTGGTTTTTCAGCTCCCAAGTACCCTTTTAATGTGTTAATAATTGGTGGATGCTTTCAGTTCCAGGGTTCCTCATGGTGGCTTTGCCCATATAATGGGTGGCAGTGGATTGCAGAATTTCACAATTGCAGCTGTGCCATATACTCGAAATTTGCTACCAACATCAAGTACATGGTATGTTAAATAGACTCATTTAAATGCATTAAGAAACTGAGCAGAATCCTTTCATTGTTTTCATTATTTGTTTTTCACTTCAGGTGCAACCCTCTTGTACAACCTAATTAAAAGGAAAAACTAAAACTGGTTGTTAAGCCATAAGTAGTTATATATTTGAAGGAAAAACCTTAACTACTCCCATGTAGTTAATGGAAGGCAGTACAATATCACTAAGGGATGCTTCAAGCTACATTACTATATTGCTTTTTACTTTAAACCACAAGGAACTTATTTTCCTGCAGTACATTTGAATGCTGAAGGGTACTGCAATGCAGCAGTGCGTTTTTTCATAAATATGACAACTTCAGGGTTTTCTGATTTGAATACATATTTGAGAGGACAGTTTCATATTAATTACCTAGTACAAAACAATCAAATTTTTACTCCTACTTCTCATATTTAATGGCGATGCTTTTATTTTAGTATCAACATGCTCAAGTTACCTGAATATCCAAGCAAAGAAATCCTTAAGAACAGGCTTCTTGTGGCATTACACTGTGGAAGCTATGGTTACACAATGGCATAATGAAGTCCGGAAAACTCATCTGACTACTGATGCGCAATTCAGAGTGGCAGAAGTAATTTTGGAAACTGTCAACACAAAAGCAGCCTATATGCTGCGACTCAGAGACAGGGCTGACTTAAAAAAAAAAAAATTAATAAAGGATCTGTTTCCTGTCCATTATGTTGTCTAAGTAAGTCTGTGATACTGTTACATGACTTAAATTTCATAGTACACTGTATCTTTGTTTTTTAATGTTAGATTAGTATTGAAAGCAGCATATTTTCATTAGCGTTAACGTAACACAAAGAAGAGTGGGTTTGTCAATGTTTCCCACCAGTTTTATTTCTGATTCTCAACTGTGGATGAATGAGTTTCTTTTAGTTGACCTCCCACTCACATGATATGCTATTAACACACACACTTGTATTGTGTGTCTTATTGCATGTAAAAGTGCCATTTATTTTTGCAGAGAACACTGTATAGAAAGTTTGATTTAGATAGTGTACAAAATGACAGATCTAATGTATTTTCCCACTTATTGAATTGTACCTATATTACATAGTTTTTAACTTTTTAATATTTTAATGTGTATATAATATGTAAAATGTAGACCATTGTCACTGAAAAGTAAATGGCGGATGGAATTAAGATCTAATTTATATTATATATGAAAATGTACACTATATTGTACTAAATATTAAAGTACTTGTGACTTCATTGTCAATTTGCAGTTTAGAACTTATATATATTGTTTTAGATGTATATCTGTTCTTTATTCGAAGAATACCTTTTCTCATGCCTTGCTATAGTCCTATGTAGAAAAGGTATAATTAAATTTTAATATTTTAGCAGAATCTGTGACTGGCCACTGTTTGTTTTGTCTGGACCGAATTCATATATTAATGGTCTCAACAATCACATTGCACCTCTCATTGTGTTGACAACGGCTATTGCTTTGAGTAGGCTTTCACATTGCACAAAGGAAAAAGGCTTGAATGTATTGAGGTACCAAGCAGACTGTAATAATTAGAAATCCTATGCCACTATCATAGAGAACATACCACTCCTGAGTAATACTTCATATTACATTGAAAAAAGCTTCTTTAAATTATTGGAGGACTCTATTGTTTTAGGGGGGAAAAAATCACAAGATGCTTGTATAGAGGGCAACCCACCTACACACAAGCTCAGTTCATACATCATGGTAAAAGTTTTTTCCCTGATTGTACATGAAGTCCTGCATCATAAGGCTTTTGCATAGTGTTACTGCCATCTTTTCCTTCTGAAAAATAAGCATTACTTTCTGTGAAATTGTAGTTTTTGCCTTTTCTAGTTAACCTGGGATTTTTTTTATTTTTATTTTTTTGCTTATGTCTGGGGTTTAGCTTGCAAGTGCTTTTGTTTTGTAATGACTAAGCAATTTCTGTCAATACTTCTCACATTTTCTGTTTCATTGTAGTGTACAGCTGTTTGCAAAGAGCATAAAACTCTGCCTGCTAAAAAGAAATATCTAAAACACTAAACATCAAATGGCATAAGACAGAATGCACAATTTTCAAACTTGTATTTATATTTGCCTTGTACTTTTCTATTAATGGATTTACAACAGTCCATTGATGCAGAAGTATTGCCATGTATGTGGAGAGAGGTCTGGAAAATCTTCAAACGAGTCTTTAAATCCTTACATATTCTTAATGATCCTGGACAGCAAGCAGTAATGGTAAAAGGACAGTAATTGACATGGGAAAAGGAGAACAAAGCGCTCACAAATAATCCACTATTTTTAAAAGTAATTTCTTATCAAAGAAGTAAAATATTTTGATCCATAGGACAATCTAACCACTTTGTACCAAAACATACAGGGCTAATGTACTAAAGGGATTTTACCTATTGACATAATAGTATTGTCAAACAAATAGTAAACATTATTTCCATATAACTTGATTTATACATGGATTCTTGTATAGTTATAGGTGCCTGATCAAACATGTTGCAGTTTTATTCTACAGAAAGATAGGGACCTGCGTATTTTACCATATTTCTCCTATGTTGAGAGATGCTTCCTTATAAATATCTTACTTTTAAAAGTAAGTCTTACTGACCAAATCATGAAGGCCTGGACCCCTCCCCTAGAGTCTAACAACTGCTTCCTTTGTCCCTTCAGGTGCAGTGAGTTGAAGGGGTGGGGAGAGTGGGGTGCCTTGGGGTGTTTGTCCCTCCTTTTATGTAGTTTCAGTCCCTCTCTTGAGAAACATTTCCAGCAGGGCACCTGGAGACAAAAAGTCTATGTGGAAGGATGGTCCCTGTTGCTTTATTCTCACCTGTTGGAACTTTTGTCTTCCCTCCCTTACTGCTTAAATGCAAATTATGGAGAACACACGCTCCTTTGTTTATGACAGACCTATTTACCAACTTCTGTTTAGTCAGAGCTGTGGGGTTTGGAACGTGTTATCATACAGGGAAATCTTATAATTTTACATACAATGTTGCCATACATATTTTATCAGGGTGATTCCAGCAAACTGAGTTTTCAAATGATACATTACAAGACATGTCTTGTACAAAATTATTACAATAGGGTGTGGATACAGGGGTCTATTCTGTTACATACATATTTATAGAATATTTGCCTGCTAGTGTATCAGTGCCAAGTTTTTTGAGTATGTAATGAAAAACTCTATCAAAATACACATTAGGAAGTAGAGCTTTTGTTGCCATGATACGTAGAACTCCCTATCCTTGCTTCTGCAGGTTTTGAAGTGCAGTCTTAAATGTGCATTAACAATTTTTTTTGTATTTAATATACATAAACAGGATTACTAGCTGGAGCTGACCACGTGATGAAAGCAAGATTTAATAATCATATTGCAAAGGCTATTTTAGAACACCTGCACCCTATTAACAGAATATGACAACCCTGTTGAGAAACTATAACTTAATATAGCTTATAGTTTAGAATGATTAATTGGATCATATTTGTTCTCTCCCACTGTGCCAGAACAAGACGCGGTGGGTGTTTTATCATCTCAGAAAGAAAAGAACAGATGTCTTGTCAGATCATAGATCATGAGTGCTCATTAACTTTTATTATCTTTATAAAAATGTTAGATAGCAAAGCCTGGTTTTTGATGCTTGAAAATGTTGTGCATCTAATGTTGCAAAAGCCATTAAAACCATAAACTGTGAGAAGTAACCTAATGACTATGACAGTTGTAATTCACATGGAATATACAGTAAATAGGCTAAAAGTGGGAAAAGGAGGGAAATAACTTCTTTGAGCCAAATCTTCTGTAGGCTAATTTCTGAGGATTACAAGATTATAGTATTAAAAATATTAATGCCAACTCCACTTAAGAAATCTGGCAATTCATGTTTAAAAAAAAATCCTTTGTGGTTGTATTTACATGGGGAAGTTTTCAGAGCCTTTCTCAAGTGTGTGATCATGTAGCAGCCTCATTTACCCCAAGCAGTCCATTCCCTCCATAACCCTTGCCTCCTCACCTGGCCCCAGGGGCAGGCCACTGGAGGAACAAAGCCTCTTCTCCCTATCCAAAGCTGGGCTGCTCCCACCTGGGAGCTGCTCTCTATTCTGGTACCATAGCAGCCCCTGGTGGGTGAAAGGCATAACTGCAGTGCCTCTCTGGCAGAATGCATTTTCTGCAGAGAAAAAAAATTCTGTGAGGGACATGAATTTTGCTTGTGTGCAATGGCACAGAGTTCCCCCCAGGAGTAAACTTTTACACTCCCCTTTCTGCAGCTCTGGTTAACTCTTGGATGTAGCACAGACCAAAGTTCTGTCTCTCAGAAAGATTAGTTAAACCCCAGGGTAATTGTATTCAAAATCCTGACTGCAGGTCTTATTAAAGAGAGAGTACCATACAACTGCTTAGTGTACAAATATTTACATTTAATAAAATCATTGTAAGCAATTTGAAAAACTTTACATTTTTTTAAACAGACATTGTTAAGCCCACCACTATGTTCTTCCACTCTAGACTTCTCCAAACTCTTTTTTGCTGCTATAGCAGTGCACGTTCATGGAATGAAAATATCATTTTGTAGCATTTGTATCATGAGGTAGGATTTCAGAATAACATTTACACTTCTGTTCTCTCACATCTACTTACATTCTCTCTCTCTCTCTCTCTCTCTCTCCCTCCCCTTTTGAGCTTCAGAGACCATTTCTCAAGGCTTTACATGAGTGGTACCAGTTTAATTTACCTTATAAGCAAACAGAAAATCTGGCCTCTTTCTGACTGGCAGCAGTCCCCTTTTAATAGTTGACTTGTTCTCAGTTTGTGTGGTCAGCTAGGAAATCTTGCCTTTTGCCAAAATGTTACAGATTTTGAAACTCCTTCCAGACAAGTCCCTGCTTTGGTGATGACTGCCAACTAAGACCTGAATCCACAAAGGGACTTAGGCATTGTGATGCCGAGTTTTGCAGTGCCTGATTTATAAAATCACTAGAACAAAAATGGAATCTACAAAGCTTGAGTTAGGCATATAGGCTTTTGTTACAGGGTGACAGAGAATGTGGGAAAAGCCAATGTACTCAAGCTTTTTTTGCCTCTGTCTTCACGAACAAGGTCAGCTCCCAGACTGCTGCACTGGGCAGCACAACATAGGGAGGAGGGTGACCAGCCTTCTGTGGAGAAAGTAGTAGTTCCAGACTATTTTAGAAAAGCTGGACAAGCACAAGTCCATGGGGCTGGATGTGCTGCATCCGAGGGTGCTAAAGGAGGTGGCGAATGTGATTGCAGAGCCATTGACCCCATTATCTTTGAAAACTCATGGTGATCCGGGGAGGTCCCAGATGACTGAAAAAAGGCTAATGTAGTGCCCATCTTTAAAAAAGGGAAGGAGGAGGATCCGCGGAAATACAGGCCAGTCAGCCTCACCTCAGTCCCTGGAAAAATCATGGAGCAGGTCCTCAAGGAATCAATTCTGAAGCACTTAGAGGAGAGGAAAGTGATCAGGAACAGTCAGCATGGGTTCACTAAGGGCAAGTCATGCCTGAGTAACCTAATTGCCTTCTATAACTGGCTCTGTGGATGAGGGGAAAGCAGTGGATGCAGATTGTGAAGAACTTCAAAAAGATCTCACAAAACTAAGTGATTGGGCAACAAAATGGCAAATGAAATTTAATGTGGATAAATGTAAAGTAATGCACATTGGAAAAAATAACCCCAACTATACATACAACATGATGGGGGCTAATCTAGCTATAACAAGTCAGGAAAAAGATCTTGGCGTCATCGTGGATAGTTCTCTGAAGATGTCCACGCAGTGTGCAGAGGCGGTCAAAAAAGCAAACAGGATGTTAGGAATCATTAAAAAGGGGATAGAGAATAAGACTGAGAATTGCCCTTATATAAATTGCCCTTATATAAATCCATGGTACGCCCACATCTCGAATACTGTGTACAGATGTGGTCTCCTCACCTCAAAAAAAGATATTCTAGCACTAGAAAAGGTTCAGAAAAGGGCAACTAAAATGATTAGGGGTTTGGAGAGGGTCCCATACGAGGCAAGATTAAAGAGGCTAGGACTCTTCAGCTTGGAAAAGAGAAGACTAAGGGGGGACATGATAGAGGTATATAAAATCATGAGTGATGTTGAGAAAGTGGATAAGGAAAAGTTATTTACATAATACAAGAACTAGGGGTCACCAAATGAAATTAATAGGCAGCAGGTTTAAAACAAATAAAAGGAAGTTCTTCACGCAGCGCACAGTCAACTTGTGGAACTCCTTACCTGAGGAGGTTGTGAAGGCTAGGACTATAACAATGTTTAAAAGGGGACTGGATAAATTCATGGTGGCTAAGTCCATAAATGGCTATTAGCCAGAATGGGTAAGAATGGTGTCCCTAGCCTCTGTTCATCAGAGGATGGAGATGGATGGCAGGAGAGAGAGATCACTTGATTGCCTGTTAGGTTCACTCCCTCTGGGGCACCTGGCATTGGCCACTGTCGGTAGACAGATACTGGGCTAGATGGACCTTTGGTCTGACCCGGTACGGCCTTTCTTATGTTCTTATGATGTGTTATTCCTTGACTTTAGCAAAGCTTTTGATATGGTCTCCCACAGTATTCTTGCCAGCAAGTTAAAGAAATATAGGTTGGATGAATGGTGGATAGAAAGCTGGCTAGATCATTGGGCTCAACGCATAGTGATCAATGGCTCCATGTCTAGTTGGCAGCCGGTATCAAGCAGAGTGCCCCAAGGGTCTGTCCTGGGGCCAGTTTTGTTCAATATCTTCATTAATGATGTGGAGGATGGTGTGGACTGCACCCTCAGCAAGTTTGCAGATGACACTAAACTGGGAGGAGTGGTAGATATGCTGGAGGGTAGCGATAGGATACAGAGGGACCTCTAGACAAATTAGAGGATTGGGCCAAAAGAAATCTGATGAGGTTCAACAAGGACAAGTGCAGAGTCCTGCACTTAGGACAGAAGAATCCCATGCACTGCTACAGACTAGGGACCGAATGGCTAGGCAGCAGTTCTGAAGAAAAGGACCTAGTGGTTACAGTGGACGAGAAGCTGAATATGTGTCAACAGTGTGCCCTTGTTGCCAAGAAGACTAGTAACATTTTGGTTTGTATAAGTAGGGGCATTGCCAGCAGATGGAGGGACGTGATCATTCCCCTCTATTCAACATGGGTGAGGCCTCATCTGGAGTACTGTGTCTAGTTTTGGGGCCCCACACTACAAGAAGGATGTAGAAAAATTGGGAAGAGTCCAATGGAGGGCAACAAAAATGATTAGGGGGCTGGAGCACATGACTTACGGGGAGAGGCTGAGGGAACAGGGATTGTTTAATTTGCAGAAGAGAAGAATGGGGGGGAGGGATTTGATAGCTGCTTTCAACTATCTGAAAGGGAGTTCCAAAGAGGATGGATCTAGACTGTTCTCCGTAGTACCAGATGACAGAACAAGGAGTAATGGTCTCAAGTTGCAATGGGGGAGGTTTAGGTTGGATATTGGGAAAAACTTTTTCACTAGGAGGGTGGTGAAGCACTGGAATGGGTTACCTAGGGAGGTGGTGGAATCTCCTTCCTTAGAGGTTTTTAAGGTCAGGCTTGACAAAGCCCTGGCTGGGATGATTTAGTTGGGGATTGGTCCTGCTTTGAGCAGGAGGTTGGACTAGACCTCCTGAGGTCCCTTCCAACCCTGATAGCCTATGATATTCTATGGTACTGGGCAAAGGGTTGCTGATTCAGCCCTCTGTCATGCCAGCTCTCATTTAGGGGAATAAATTAGAGCTGACTGGAGATGACCTGGGCCTAATTGAGGAAGCAGAGATAGCTGTTACCTAATTAGCCTGGAGCTATATAAAAGCCTCAGGAAGGAAGCCAAGGGGGGAGCAGAAAGAAAAGTCAGGGAGTGGAAGTGGGGAGGTAGCTGGTTAAGGGCCAACTGTACATAGTGAAATGGTGGTGGGAACAAGCCTATGAATAAACCACCAGTGGTGACTAACTTGAGAGTCTCAGAGTGACTTTGTGGACCCAGCAGAGGCAGGAATCCGAGGGGCCCTGCCATGCTCTGCTACACGTGGGGGCTTGTCCAGGATTCCATGCTAGAGCAAGTGTTTGGCAGCCCAGAAATGGAGGAGACCCTGCAATGGCTGGTCAAGCAGCAAGAGGAGGTGAAAAAGGCAATTCAGAGATTTCAGCAAGCCCAGAAGCTGGAAGGCAGAACAGCAGAAGAGCCTGCAGGACTTCATTCAGGAGCAGGCTGGCATCCAATAGCAGCTCCTGCAGAAAGTGGTGAGTCTCAGGGGAGGGGATGGTGTTCAGGTGCTGGGCTTAGGGCTTAGTGTAAAATGGGTTTGACCGATGACTCTATGCCTTTCTAGGCACATGAGCGGGTAGCCATGGGGGCTGGATGGGACTGGGCAACCTGAGCCCTGTGACTGGCTCTCTACCTTGCTGGTGAAGGCCAAGCAGCCTACGTGGCTCGAAATGAAGAGCAGGCCAGGAATTATGAAGCAGTAAAGGCAGCCATACTGGATCTGGTGGGACTGTCTGCAGAGAAGTACCACCAGAAGTTCTGGTCGGCGAACTGGATGGGGGATTTGCGGCCCTGGGCATCCGCCCAAAAGTTAATGGAGGGCCATCTGCTGGCTGAGGCCGGATACCTAGACAGTGTGGGAGATCATGGATGAGCTGGTCCTAGAGCAGTTTTTATGGGGCCTCCCCGAGAACATACAAGTGTGAGTGAGGAGGCACCAACCGAATATGGTCAAGCCAGCTGTAAAGCTTACGGAAGAGCATGTGGAGGTGGACTTTCCCAGGAACGAGGGATGGCCGAGCAGGGAAGTGGAGGCTGGGAGAAGGCCCAAAGAACAAACAGTAGGATTCCCGAGGGGCCTCCATGGGGTCAGACTGATTGTCTCTGGCAGTGCGGACAACCGGGACACAAGAAGGGACTGCCCGGACATGGATTGTGGGTGGGCAGAGTTTTGTGGCTTGGCAAACACTGGAGGGCTGGGGAAGGGGCGGAAGCTGTCCACCATTCCAGTAATGGTGGGGAGGAAACGCCAACAAGGCTTGGTGGACTCTGCCTTGGCCTGCTCTCTGGTACAAAGGAAGCTGGTGAGGTACTGCACTGGTGGATACCCAGTGAGAAGATGGACATAGAATGCGTCCATGGGGATAGGAGGCAATACTCTGTAGCCCAGGTGCTCCTCGGTAAGATAAGAAAAAGGGGAGATTCCCTGAGGATTGGGGTAGAGATCCCCGACCAGAAAACCCCTAGACAACAGAGCCTGAAAAGGGAGCGGGAAGGTATGGGCGAAATGTCCACCCCAGGGTCCTTGACTGGAGAGCAAGGTCCAGCGGAGCCCTTATTAGCCAGCCCCCAAAGGAAAAGACCTAGGTCCCGGTGGACAAGCTTGTGAGACTGGAGGCCCTGAGTGTCTGAGAGGACCTGTGGGTTCAGCAGAGCTGTGGGGCTGTCCACCCCACACACAGTGTAGTTTCTGGGGGTGGGGGATGAAGGAACCCCACGCGGCAAACCCTGGAACTGACCTGAAAGAGGAAAAGACTCCCCTGTAAAGCCCTCTCTCCCCACCGCACCCCCTGGTAGAGGAAGGAGAGGACAGGGAGGGGCGAACCAGGCAGTTGGAGAAGTGGGGGAGGTGTGTGATATGGTGCTGGGCAAAGGGTTGCTGATTCAGCCCTCTGTCATGCCAGTTTCTGTTTAGGGCACTAAATTAAAGCTGACTGGAGATGACCTGGCCCTAATTGGGGAAGCAGAGACAGCTGTCACCTAATTAGTTTGGGGTTGTATATTAGCCTTGGGGGAAGGAAGCCAAGGGTGGAGCAGAAAGAAAGGGAAAAGGCAGGGAGTGGAAGTGGGGAGGAAGCTCTTCCCTCACTCCTGCCTGCAGATGGTGAAGGGCCAACTGTAGATGGTGAAACGGTGGTGGGAACAAGTCTGTGAATAAACTGCACCAGTGGTGACTACCCCAGGGTCTCAGAGTGACTTTGTAGACTTAGCAGAAGCAGGAGCTAGAGGGGCCCTGCCGCACTTTGCTACAGCTTCCTATACACTTATGTTAGGGAAGAGTCAACATGGCTTTTAGAAAGGGAAATCATGCCTCACCAATGTGTTAGAATTCTCTGAGGGTGTCAACATGTGAACAAGGGTAATCTAGTGGATATATTGTACTTGGACTTTCAGAAAGCCTTAGACAAGATCCCTCGCCAAAGGCTATTAAGCAAACTAAGCAGTCATGGAATAAGAGAGAAGATGGGGAAACAAAGGGTAGGAATAAATGGTTAGTTTTCGAAATTGAAAGAGCTAAATTATGGGTACCCCAAGGAGCTGTAGTAGGACCTGGACTGTTCAACATATTCATAAATGATCTGGGAGAGAGTGTGAATCATGAGGTGGCAAAATTCACAGACAATACAACGTTTCTCAAGATAAAGTCCAAAGCCGACTGCGATGAGTTAAAGAGCTCTCTCAAAACTAGATGATTGGACAACAAAATGGCAGATATTCAGTGATGATAAATGCAAAGTAATGCACATTGCAAAACATAATCCCAATTATACATACAAAATGGTGGGTTCTAAATTAGCACTCAAGAAAGAGATCTTGAAGTCTTGTGGCTAGTTCTCTGAAAATATCTGCTCAATGTGCAGCGGCAGTTTAAAAAAAAAGCAGCGAACAGAATGTCAGGAACCATAAGGAAAGGGATAGATAATAAGACAAAAAAAATCATAATGCCACTATAGAAATCCATGGTATGCCCACACTTTGAATACTGCATCGTCCCATCTCAGAAAAGATATATTAGAAATTGGAAAAAGTAGAGATGAGCAACAATAATAATTAGTGATATAGAATAGCTTCCATACAAGGTGATATTAAAAAGACTAGGCCCATTCATCTTAAAAAAGAGATGACTAAAGGGGGTTATGATAGAGGTCTATAAAATCGTGAATGATGTGGAGAAAGTGAATAGGGAAGTGCTATTTACCCTTTGACATAACACTAGAATTAGGGGTCACACGATGAAATTAATAGGCAGCAGGTTTAAAATAAACACGAGGAGGTATTTCTTCACACAGCCAACCTGTGGAACTCATTGCCAGGGGATGTTGTGAAGGCCAAAACTATAACTGGGTTCAAAAAAGAATTAGATAAGTTCATGGAGGCTAGGTCCGCCAATGGCGATTAGCCAGGATGGGCAGGGATGCAACCCCATGATCTGGGTGTCCCTAAACAACTGACTGACAGAAGCTGGCACTGGACATCCAGGGATGGATCACTTGGTAATTTCCCTGTTCTGTTAATTCCCTCTGAAGAATCTGGCACTGGCTGCTGTCAGAAGACAAGATACACATTGCAGGATGGTGCTCCAATAGGAACCTTTTCCCAGGCAAACCTTTCTGGGGCAGGCCCTTTACATTTAACAGAGCCAAGCATCTGCAGTCCTAAAGTGGTGATTTTGCAACTGGCTGTTGTTTTTGGAATCTCTTGTTTCCCACTGTTAAGTGCTCAGTTCCCTCTGTGTTTTCCCTTTCTTATTCCTGAGGAGATGACAGTCTCAGAGAGAACTTTCCTCATGCTTCAGAAAAATGTTTGAAAAACCCAGCTGTGTGGCTGATTGCAAGGTCAGTCAACAGGCTGCTAAACAAGAACTGAGGGAGAAAGAGCGATGTGCTTTGTCTCAGTGCCAAGCTATACAGGTGTGGTGGCCTGTGGCCTGTTTCTAAGTGTTCTGAATTAATCTGAGACCCTTGGGACATGGCACAGACTCCAGAGAATGGGGAATTGGGGAGACAGATTCACAAGGGAAAAATCTGCTTTGTGTTTTTCAAGCAAGCTTGTACTATTGTCTTAATTATGTTTATAAAATGAAATAAACACATTAAAGAGAATGCAAAGTGCTGTAAATTTGATTTTTCTTCCAGGCTGTGAGGAATCCAGTTTTCTTTTTGCTTTATTATTATTATTATTTTATTATTTTTAGTTACTTGTAACTGAGCTACTTTTGGGCAGAGAAAAGGAAGCTTTCTGTTTTCAGCATGGACAGAGATTTTTTGCACTGAATTATGCCTTAGTTTGTACAGTGTTTTGAAACTGGATAATCTTTCAGTGAATCTTTTGAAATCACCGGCACGTTGGTAAACCCCAGAGTAACACATGAGATGGTACAATGAATTTCTGAGCGTGCCACACAACAGTTATTTGTCCAGTTAAAACAAAATTAGCCACTTGCAGCTGTAAATTGATATTAGGAGTCAAAGCTTCAAATCAAAATAATTCAAGTTCCTTAGGGGTTCTTGGGCTGTAAGAATACAATTATTCTCTTCAGTTCAACACATCTGTTTATGACCAGATATAATACAGGTAATACACAGCCTATAGGGTAGAGACTGTGATATGTTTTATAGGCATACAATACACATACCAATTCAGGAAACCCACTCCAGTTTGTCTAAGATCAGCAAAATTTAAATCAAGGAGCTAACTTCTCTACCGACTAAGCATAGTGTATAGACAAGGGGACCACAGCATGAGAGGCAGCGGGCGGGGAAAGCTAGGAAATGATGTGGCCCTTTATTTTGCAATTCTTGTAGTTTACTTAAAAATAGCGCAGCTATTTTAAGTAAGATTAAAACTTCAAAGTAAACCACTGAGTTAAGTTGACTACTTGTGTGAGTGAAATGTTTAATTTGTAATTTTGAGACCATGACAGCTTTGGTTTGAAGATCAACAATTTTCCATTCTATTTTGATTGCAAAGAAAGTTATTCAATGCCCATTATTTTTAAACTTTCCCTCTGTGCCATGTCATGTGGGTAGAACACATCCCTTTTCAATGATCTTCTCATGCATTTAGAGTGCAACACATGCACTAGTGTCTGCAGAGGGGGCTGTAATGAACCATCATCAAGAGATGTTTTCTCTAAGGCCAGTTTTCTAACTATCTTGACTTCCTTCCCATCAGATCGGTTGCCGAACACTGTACCTTCTTACTCCTAACAAAAATACCCCTCTTTGCCCCCTGAGGGAGAGCTCTCTGAAACATATTTTGAATATTAACTGATTTAGATGCTTAGTAATTATCTTCATGGCATTAAATGTCTTTTTTTTTTTGCCTGAGAATTTCTTAAGGAACCTTATCATACTAATATAATTAGAAATAGACAAAAGCCAAAACCAGGTATATTGTTTCATCAGAAGTGCAGGAACTATTAAGTGGTGCACAACTGAGCCTGTAGTTTGCGTGTAGGATTGTTGTGCAGCTGTATATACGTACTGCATTAAGTGCTTGTGATATTCTATGCCAAGAGTTCAACTGTTGGATTATTAGGATTCTCAAGGAATAACTTCACTGTACTGATTGCCTTTGACAGATCAGTTTGCTTAGATTAAAAAGCAATTGCTACTGTCAAGTCAAATTTAAACACTTTGGTGAGAAGAAATGGAACCCTAGCATTGTCCGATATAAAAAAAAAACCACCTTGGTCTACAAATTATGCGAAGTGGAAAGAAGACTCTGCATATTTGAAGAGTGATATACGGGTGTGTGGTGGGGGTGGATGTGCAAAGATTTCAGCAAATACACAAGTGGCTAATGTGCTTTGTGCTTTTAATGCTAGAAATATACTATATATTATGTGAGTTTACTATACAAATATTTAAAACCTAATGCTTCCAAGCTGACACCATACTGCTAGGAAAGTAAATAGATGCAGGTTTTGTTAGGATTTGGACTTGTTTTGAATATTTCTGTGCTATTGCAGTGCAGAATGGGCATATATGATAGGGTGTTCAAACCCCACACTGGACTGGGTTAATGATCTGACCTACAGAGAGGTACTGCAATGAGCTTTGCCTTGCAAAATCTGCCAGAAATACTCCAGCTGGATGGCATGAGCAGGGGAAGAACAGGAAATTAAAGGCAGGAAGCAGACTGCAAAGGGTTGTTTGCCCTGGTAGAAGGATTCCTGTGAGAAATTAGATCTCAGGGCTCTGAGAATTAATGTCTGAAATGATGGGGACACTTCGGCCAGAGATGATACTTCTAGCTGGTGAGTGGAAGGATTGGCCGGGTCTCCCTGAGGTGAAGAAATTCTTGAGTCTGTAGATTTTTTTCCCCTTGCCCCCACCTCCTGTTTGGAGTGTACAATTTGTTCACACTCAGAGACTGGGAGAGATTCTCTAAGCCACTTGGAGAGAAAGGAAAGACCAATAAATGGGGTTGGAGGGAGGAGGGGTCTTTTGTTTCTTTACAATTGACTCCAGCCTATAGTGGGCCTTTCGCTGATTCAGCAAGAGGTTTTTGCTTAGTGTGGGTTTTTCCTACCCTGCTGTGAAATGCATTTTTTTCTACAGCGTTTGCTGTGGCCTGTTGGGCTTCTAGTGTTGGGGCACAGGTTGCCAAGACGAACTCCTCTTCTTAGGGTACGTCTACACTACGGGATTATTCCGAATTTACATAAACCGGTTTAGCAAAACAGATTGTATAAAACCGAGTGCGCGCGGCCACACTAAACACATTAAATCGGTAGTGTGCGTCCATAGTCCGAGGCTAGCGTCGATTTCTGGAGCGTTGCACTGTGGGTAGCTATTCCGTAGCTATCCTGTAGTTCCCGCAGCCTCCCCCGCCCCTTGGAATTTCCGGGTTGAGATCCCAGTGCCTGATGGGGCAAAAATCATTGTCGCGGGTGGTTCTGGGTAAATGTTGTCAGTCACTCCTTCCTCTGGGAAAGCAATGGCAGACAAGCATTTCGCGCCTTTTTTCCCTGGATTGCCCTGGCAGATGCCATAGCATGGCAATCATGGAGCCTGTTTTGCCTTTTGTGACTGTCACCGTATGTGTACTAGATGCCGCTGACAGAGGCGATTCAGCAGCGCTACACAGCAGCATGCTTTTGCTTTTGCATGACAGCAGAGATGGTTACCAGCCATACTGTACCATCTACCATACCATAAATTGGTAATAAGATCATGGTTACCAGTCCTTTTGCACTGCACCATTTGCTGCTGTCATAAGTGCCCCTGGCTGAGATCAGCCAGGGGTGCAAAAGCCAAAATTGGGAATGACTCCCTGAGTCAATCCCTCCTTTTTGGTATCTAAAAATAGAATCAGTCCTGCCTAGAATATGGGCAAGTGTACTAGAGAACCACTGTATCATAGAACCAGAGAGCACAGCTGCTCTGTGTCAGATCCTGCATAGATTATGAGCTGTATGCTATTCACAGGGGGTGCTCCTGCAACAACCCCACCTGTTGATTCCGTTCTTCCCCCAGCCTTCCTGGGCTACCGTAGCAGTGTCCCCCCCACTTGTGTGATGAAGTAATAAAGAATGCAGGAATAAGACACAGTGACTTGTTAGTGAGAAATGAGTGGAAGGCAGCCTCCAGCTGCTATGATAGTCCAGACAGGACATTAAGCAGTGTGGAGGAGAGGAGCCCAGCATCCCGCTGCTAGTCCAGGGGCAATTGAATCTTTTCTTTACACATGAAGGGTGGGGGCTGATGGAGCTCAGCCCCCTCTTGCTATGATGAAGACGGTTACCAGCCATACTGCACCATCTACCAGGAAAAATTAGGAGCAGGCGCCCTTGATCGACCTCACTGATGCTAGTCGGCATGGTTACCAGTCCTTTTGCACTGCCCCATGTGCCAATAGGCTGATGATGACGATGGATATCAGCCATATTGTACCATCAGCCACCCATGGCGGGGGGGGAGCAAGGATGTTGGTGTTGACGGCTGCACCATCGCGTCTATCTGCAGCATTCAGTAAAGATAGGGTGACATGTAAAAGAGTCGAGAGGATTGTTTTCACTTTCACTTCTGGGGGTGGGGGGGGGTGCGTAAATTGCCGAGCTATGCCCTGACCCACCGCGGACACTGTGTTTGACCCTAGAAGCATTTGGAGCTCAGCCAAGAATGCAAATACTTTTTGGAGACTGCAGGAACTGTGGGATAGCTTGAGTCCTCCAGTCCATGAGCGTCCATTTGATTCTTTGGCTTTCCGTTACGCTTGTCACGCAGCAGTGTGCTGAGTCCTTGCTATGGCGTCTGTCTGGAGATTTTTTAAAAATGATTTTGAATTTCGTCTTCTGTAACGGAGCGCTGATAGAACAGATTTGCCTGCCCTTACAGCAATCACATCCGCATGGTCCATGCTGGAGCTCTTTCTTTATTTTGATTTTTAACTGCATCGCCACACATGCTGATCGGAGCTCCACGCTGGGCAAACAGGAAATATTCAAAAGTTCGTGGGGCTTTTCCTGTCTACCTGGCCACTGCATCCGAGTTCAGATTGTTGTCCAGAGCGGTCAGTGGTGCACTGTGGGATACCACCCGAAGGCCAATACCGTCGATCTGCGGCCACACTAACCCTAATCCGATATGGTAATTCCGATACTAGCGCTACTCCTCTCGTTAGGGAGGAGTACAGAAATCGATTTAAAGAGCTCTTTATATCGATATAAAGGGCCTCTCAGTGTGGACGGATGTGGCGTTAAATCGGTTTTACGCTCCTAAAACCGGTTTAAACGCATAGTGTAGACCAGGCCTTAGAGTGCATCATTCTTTGACTATTAGGAGCATGTATAATTAAAAATGACAAGGTTATTCATGGTAACTCCTGTGAACATAAATTCTGTGGGCAGATAACTTAATGGTTCATTACCACATCTACCCCTTCAAGTCTTATCCAGCTCAAACATTTTCAATCCTACCTTCCTAGTCTAGACAAGGCCTTACAAATATTAAGTAAGTGAGTGTGTGTGTTTAAAAACTACTTAGAACAGTGGTAGTCTGTCTTCCTTTTAAGAAGAGAGAATCTCTCCTGACCTTACTCTAAAGCAATTTCCATACAAAGATTGAAACTCAAGCTAGTTGAAATTCAAACAGAGGGTGCTTTCTTGCATTAAGTTTATCATTCTTGATGGAAATGGCTTTTTTGAACAGAGCTGGAATCTCTCTCTCCTTGAACAGGTCCTGGTGGTTTAAGAATGACATTCAGAAGACTGGACAAGCCTACTTATAGCCTTTTTTAAATTCATTAAGGTTTCTTTTCTATTTGATGATCTGCTGAGACTCTAATAATAGTGTTATCAAATGCAAAGTGGGCTGAGGTAATGAAAAAGTGCATTAATAACTATGATAACCCTTTAATGTAAAAAGTCATGCTTTTCCAATACATTGTAATAATTTGTATTAATATTTTGATTTGATTTAGACTATTGAAGAGATCATTATGTTAATTGAATTACAGCTCTTAGCTATGTGTACTTTTTTCAGTAGCATAAAAATAAGAAACCCTGTTCTCATTGTGAACTCCATTCCACAGAAAACATCCCTGGCCTTTCCTTGAAGTGCTAGGCTGCAGATCTTGCTTCTGCTTCAAATCAGCCCAGTCAGGAAAGTGACTAACTTGCCTCCAGAACCTGTACCCCAGTTGTACAAGTTTTGACTGCCTTGCTCCACAGGCAGTAAGGGCTTTTACCCTCTCTCAGCTGTTCTTTATGCTTGAGAGGCAGCATGGTCTAGTGGTTGCAGACACTGCATTGGGCCTCAGGACACTGAAGTTCTATTCCTGGCTTTGCCACTGATCTGGTTGTCACTTTGTGTCTCTGTGCATATTTTCCTTCCCCATTTTTTGGTGTTTGTTTTGGTATATTGATAGTGCAAGTTCTTTGGGGGCAAGGGGTTATCTTCTGTTTGTACAATAAGGATCTCAGTGGGCCCACAGGACCGCTATGTGCTACTGTAATCTCTTTCTCTCATATTTATAAAAAGCGGGCATTTTATTAATCTATCTATACTTTAATACATTGATCAACACTAGAAATTGGCACCCTGCCAACAAAATATTTTCCCAGGCATCAGTTGCTGACCCTCTCTCTCCTTCCCACAACCCAACGCCTTTAGTGGCAAAACACAGTAGCTAATGAATCTTTCCATTTCACTGAAAAGAGGGGAGCAGATGTTCTTGCAATCTGCTTTGGAGACAATCACCTTGAAGATCTGGTGAACCAATGGGGAAAGATGAGAAGGAAATACATTCAAGTGCAGAAAGTGCCCTAAGGGGACCACCCCCTCAGCAGACCCCATCATTTACAGTTGGGTTTTTTTACGTCAAGCACATCAGAAAAACACACCTGCCATGGAATCAGGAGGTGAGAGTCAGTTTATAAGGCAGGTAGATCCCAAACTATCTAGGACTTTGTAGGTTAAAACAGACTTCTTAACCTTCAGAATACTGGGGTAGTGTGTTTCCTTTAAGAAATATTACTTGATAGGTGGGCAACTGCATATGTACTGTCTTCAGTCTTCAGAGGGCTGAAAGGCTTAGTGCCATGTGGAGTACACTGCACTAATCCAACGTTGAGGTGAAAGATCAATAACAATCATGAAGTTTCCATCCAAAAGAAAAGGACACTGCTTACTTGGCAAGTGCATCAGTGCTAACTCACATAAACACCAACTTATACTGGAAACCTACTGACTGTTATACTTACCTACATGCCTCCAGCTTTCATCCAGACCACATCACACGATCCATTGTCTACAGCCAAGCTCTAAGATACAACCACATTTGCTCCAATCCCTCAGACAGAGACAAACACCTACAGGATCTCTATCAAGTGTTCTTAAAACTACAATGCCCACCTGGTAAAGTGAAGAAACAGATTGACAGAGCCAGAAAGGTACCCAGAAGTCACCTACTATAAGACAGGCCCAACAAAGAAAGTAACAGAACACCACTAGCCGTCACCTTCAGCCCCCAACTAAAACCCCTCCAGTGCATCAAGGATCTACAACCTATCCTACATGCATCCGACGAAGTGAGTATTGACCAACGAAAGCTCATGCTCCAATACGTCTGTTAGTCTATAAGGTGCCACAGGATTCTTTGCTGCTTTAACCTATCCTGAAGGATGATCCCTCACTCTCACAGACCTTGGGAGACAGGCCAGTCCTCGCTTACAGACAGCCCCCCAAACTGAAGCAAATACTCACCAGCAACTACACACCACACAACAAAAACAGTAACCCAAGAACCTATCCCTGCAACAAACCCCGTTGCCAACGGTGTCCAAATATCTATTCAAGGGACACCATCATAGGACCTAACCACATCAGCCACACCATCAGGGGCTTATTCACCTGCACATTTACCAATGTGATATGTGCCAGCAATGCTCCTCTGCCATGTACATTGGCCAAACTGGACAGTGTCTATGAAAAAGAATAAATGGACACAAATCAGATGTCAAGAATTATAACATTCAAAAACCAGTTGGAGCACACTTCAACCTCCCTGGACACTCAATAGCAGACCTAAAAGTGGCAATTCTTCAACAAAAAAACTTCAAAAACAGACTCCAACAAGAAACTGCAGAACTGGAATTAATTTGCAAACTGGACACCATCAGATTAGGCCTTAACAAAGTCTGGGAGTGGATGGATCATTACAAGAACTAAAAACTAATTTCCCCATGCTAATTTTCTCCTACTGTTACACCTTCTTATCAACTGTTTGAAATGGGCCACTCTGATTATCACTACAAAAGTGATTCTTCTTCCTCTTGATAATAGCCCACTTTAATTGAATTGTCTCATTAGAATTGGTAAGGCAACTCCCATCTTTTCATGTACTATGTGTATATATATCTTCCTACTGTATTTTCCACTCCATACATCTGATGAAGTGGGTTCTGGCCCACGAAAGCTTATGCCCAAATAAATGTGTTAGTCTCTAAGGTGTCACAAGCACTCCTCGTTGTTTAGTGCTAACTCTGTTCCCTTTTCCTTTCTGGCTACCTTTTTGATCCTACTCTTCCTTTAAACCTATTTTTATATCTAGTGTCTTATGTAAACCAAGTCCTGGGCCATAGAACTTAAGGCCAAAAGAGACCATTGTGATCATCTTGACTGGCCACCTGGATAAATAACTCAGACCATAGAATTTCATAGTCATTACTGTATCAAGCCCAACAACTTGTAGCTGAACTAGAGCCTATCTTTTTAGATCACATCTGTTACTTACAGTCTAAGCCTAAGAAAAGCTGGGGTTTTTCCCTGCTTCTTACAGGCCGTGATTCTAAATCCAATACATGACAACTGGTTTTTTTTTTTCTAAAATATGGTCACCCATCTTGGAGTTGTTCTGAGTGGGATCACTTTAACTAGTCTGAGGGGTGCTGAATTATTTTAAGAAAATACACTTTGTATCTGTATGCCAGAATTTTTATTTATAGATTGAAATAGCTTTGTTTCCTCCCTCCACCCCCCTCCACCAGCAGTACAGTGTATTTTAAAGCCTTCTGCTGGAACAACAGATGCAGTCATACACCTCCAGACTTCAAAAAGATTCTCCGAGGGGGAGGAAGTCCTTTGGCTGCTTATATCAGCTACAAAATGAAACACTGGTTTCATTGTGTAAGGACAAATCTTTAAGCCCAGTGACTGGTGCCATTTTCTCAGTTTTAACTTGTGTTCCATTTGCAATATTTCTACTAGCTTGACCATTGCATCGGAACAAATATTTAACTCCACAGTCGAAATGAGCAGCATTTAATCATAAAAAAGAAAAAAGTTCATTTCAAAAGGGAAAAAAATAGATACATTTGCTGCAGGCTTGTGGAACTTCTTTGTCTTGGTATGTAGAGGCCATCCAACAACACTGCAGGGGCAGCTGGATTTGTAAAATGCACATTCTTCGGTGACTGTGGAACTTGAAAACTAGGCATTTCATGCTGCCCCCTGGTCTCCAGAACAATCAAACTCTTGACAGTATCAGGGAGACAGTAATGTAAGGGACAGAATACAGTAAGCCAGGTAAGAAAGTGAAAGGCTCCTGATTCTGAAGTCAGCAGGTCAATCATGAGGTTAGCCAGGAAATGCATGCCAAACGTCAGCTTCTAGCAGCCTACAAAAAGGCTTGCCTGTATATAGCTAAGCTCTTATGCTGGTTTCAGCACCATAGCATAAATGTCTCTGCAGATCTGGGTCTTAGGGCCACACTGGTCAATTCAGGAACTGTAATAGGGAAGACAGCAGGCCCACCAAGAGAAATGTGGAGCCCCAGGACATCATGGTCGCTGGGGCCCTATCCTCTCCCATTTCACCCCCAGTATATGCTGAGCTATAAAGCCTGTGGCTTCAATAATGTAGTTATCTAAGACAAAAACTTTCACTAAAACATGTTCTTGAAATAAATGCAGTTGTAAAAAGCTAATGTATGGCATTAATTGTCCATTTTACCAGGTTAGAACAAGTGTGTGACTACATACTAAATCTCAGTTTCCCCTATAAATTAGTCTATTTCCATAATTCTGGCCCCCTTTCGCCACCCACATGCCCACTTCAGCTCCCAGGCCCCCCCCCCGTCAATTTTGTTCACCCTGCTTAACCTCTGCTCCTAGGGTTCTTCACCACCCTCTCCCAGGCCAGGGGCGACTGCCACAGGGTTCCCAGTCCCCTCTCCTGCTTCTAGGCCAGAGGGAAGGACTCCTTCAGGGGCTTCCTCCTTCCCCTTTCTTGTTGGCATGCTGCAGGGAGAGAAGGCGCAGAGGAGCCATCCCCTCCCATAGGAGGTAGGGGGAAGAGCGGGTAAAAGAGAGAGAGAGAGTGTGTACTCTGTTGCTGCTTGGCAGCAGCTCTGATTGGGAACCACTGCCCTAGATCTAGGGAAATTGTCCATGTTTCTGGAAACTCATAGACTTTAAGGTCAGAAGGGACTAACGTGCTCATCTAGTCTGACCTCCTGCACATTGCAGGTCCAAGAAACTCAGCCACTCAATCCTCTAATGGACTCCTAACCTCTGGCTGAGTTACTGAGTCCTCAAATCATGATTTAAAGACTTCAAGTTACAGAGAATCCACAATTAACACTAGTTTAAACCTGCAAGTGACCCGTGTCCCATGCTGAAGAGGAAGGTGAAAATCTCCCAGGGAAAATTCCTTCCCGACCCCAAATATGGTGATCATTTAGACCCTGAGCATGTGGTCAAGACCCACCAGGCAGATACCTGGGAAAGAATTCTCTGTAGTGACTCAGAGTCCTCTCTATCTAATGTCCCATCACCAGCCATTGGAAATATTTGTCACTAGCTGTTGCAGATCAGCGACATGCCATTTTAGGCAATTTTATCATACTATTCCCTCCATAAACTTATTAAGCTCAGTCTTGAAGCCAGTTTGGTTTTTTCCCCCACTGCTCCCCTTGAAAGGCTATTCCAGAACTTTGATCTTCTGATGGTTAGAAACCTTCACCTAATTTCAAGCTTAAACTTGTTGATGACCAGTTTATATCCATTCGTTCTTGTGTCCACATTGGTACTTAACTTAAATAACTCCTCTCCCTCCCTGGTATTTATCCCTCTGATGTATTTATAAAGAGCTATCATATCCCCCTCAGCCTTCTTTCAGTTAGGCTAAATAAGCCAAGTTCCTTTATACTCCTCTCATAAGATAGGTTTTCCATTCCTTGGATCATCCTAGTAGCCCTTCTCTGCATGTGTTCCAGTTTGACTTCTTTCTTGACCATAGGAGACCAGAATTGCACACAGTATTCCAGATGAGGTCTCACCAGTGCTTTGTATAATGGTGAGAGAATGACTACCCTGTCTCTGTTGGAAATACCTCACCTGATGCATCCTAGGACTGAATTTGCCTTTATCACAGCTGCATCACACTGGTGGCTCATAGTCATCCTGTGATCTTTCTCCTTCTTTGTCACTTCCAACTGATATGTCCCCAGTGTATAGCAAAAATTCTTTAGTTCCTAAATGCACTTTGCACTATTAAATCACATCCCATTTCTATTATTCCAGTTTACAAGTCGCCCAGATAATCTTGTATGATATTCCAGTCCTCCCCACATTGGCAATAGTTCCCAATGTTGTGTCATCTGCAAATTTTAGTAGCGTATTCTCACTTTTTGTGCCAAGGTCAGTAATAAAATTGGTCCCAAGACTGATCCCTGAGGAACTCCACTAGTAACCTCCCTCCAGCTTGATAGTTCACCTTTCAGTATGACCTGTTGTCTCCCCTTAAACTACCTTTCAATTCTCATATTTATCCTTATTTTCTCCAATTTAATTAATAATTTCCCAAGTGGAATTGTATCAAATGCCTTACTGAAATCCAGGTATATTAGATTCATTGTATTTCCTTTGTCTAAAAAATCCATGATCTTCTCAGAGAAGGAGATCAGGTTGGTCTGGCACAATCTATCTTTTGTAAAACCATGCTGGTAACACAGCACTGAACTTTGTTTACCCTCATACAATTGAATTCAGTCAAATACAAGTATATACAGGTGCAGGAAAAAAAGAAAGGAAAAGCAGAGAAAAATTGCAGAACAAGAAGCAGGGAAACTAACTTTAAAAACATAAAAATGGACATAATGGGTCAGACCAAAGGTCCATCTAGCCCAATATCTTATCTTCCAACAGTGGCCAATTTCAGGTGCTTCAGAGGGAATGAACAGAACAGGTATCATCAAGTGATCCACCCCCTGTCGCTCATTCCCATCTTCTGGCAAAGAGAGGCTAGGGACACCATTCCTGCCCATTCTGGCTAATAGCTATTGATGAACTATCCCCCATGAACTTATCTAGTTGTTTTTTGAACCCTGTTAGTGTCTTCACCTTCACCAGAATGCTTTGGATGGAAATTAGGGAGTGGTGGTCTAGATGAAGTGCATCTGGAGGATAAGAATGGACGTGAACTGCCTCATTTTTCCATTGAGAATATCCTTTTAAGTGCAGGGCCTGTAAAACAGGAGGACACAAATAGACTTGTGCTTCATAACTGGAAGATAAAAATCCATCCAGAAAGGGATACTAAAGAAATGCTGTTTCCTTATGCACTTCTCCCCTATACTCTTCCTAATGGAGAAATAGTTGACCTTGACTGGATAGTGTGATGCAACATTCCAGGTCAACTTTTCCCAGAGGGTGCAACAACACAAGGTGTTCTTCCAACTTTAGCCACGCTAATTGGGTGAACTGCAGATTGCAGTTGGCACCAGCTGTATAAGTGAATCCCTGACTGTGGAAAAAACAGCTTATGCAGAGCTTGCCGTATGAAATGGATGGATGCAAGGAGATTGAAAGGTGATAAAACCATACACTGTTATTGGAGACAAATTTTGCAAATGTAAAAGAAAAGTGGAAGAAAATTCTGAAATGTATTTTAGATGTTATTTTGTTTCTTAGCTTTCTGTGGCACAAATTGCAAGCTGAGTGATAAATCCAATGGCAATTTCTTGGGTATTATTGAGTTAGATTTTCAGTGACCGTGATGACTGTCAGTTAAAGGCATAGGTGTAACAATCAGAGAGTTCAGGTACCTTACGTACTAACTGAGAGCCAAAATAAATTTTATTCAAGAATGCACAGGGAAGTCATGAAAACAATCCTAGATAAGGTTAAGTAAGCCACATGCTTTTCAATAAGTTCCAGTGCAACACCTCCCAGCTCCAACGAGGAACAAACATTCATCAAATACTTGCTGGTCGCTTTGTGATTCAGGAACAATTTTTGTGCTTGAGAGACTTGATCAAGAAGACTGATGAGAAAATAGCTGTAATGATTCGCAACATCATAGCAGAACATCGATTAGATTTCCATCTCTGTCATGGACAAATTTATGAAAATGGTGCTAATATGGCAGGAAATTACACCAGAGCTCAGACGGTTCTTCTTTGACTGAATCCTCAGGCACTTTTCCCCCACAATGTACATCATATACACTAAACTTGGTCATGCTGACTCAGCTGAGTTGTCCATTGACTGTATTACAGTATATTCTTTGGATAACTCCAGTCATTGTACAAGATTTTCAATGCAAGCCCACAGTGATGGGAAATTTTGAAAAATAATGTTCCTGATGATCTCCATTCAATGTGTAGTACATAGTGGACTGAACGTATTGATTGTGTGTATTCTTTTGCTAAGAACCTAAAAGGCTTACAAGTGGCATAGAATGAGTTGTCTGAATTGAGCCTGACTGCTAAAAGCAGAAGTGATATTGCTGGACTAGTAAAATACATGTAAAAATGTAAAGGTGTTCTATTTGCCTCAGTTTGGCTGAAAATTCTAATCCCCATCAATGAAAAGAATCTGGTCCTTCAGGACTGAGACACTACACTTGATGTTGAAAGAGACAACATCGAGGGTCTTCTCACTGAACAATTGCATGAAAAATGGAATGAAATTTACAATGCATGTGTTGCAGCAAACATTGGCATCAATCCTCCAGGGGCAACACACCCATCCAAAAACAGAGGAGATGATGGAGGGGATCAAGACAAGCCTGTAAAGGACTGTTTTTTTTCTCTTGTGGACTTTATCATAGGTGGCCTCAAAAGGTGTTCTGCTGCATTTGCATGTATCTGTCAAAATTTTTAATTTCTATGGACCTTTCTGGAAAAGGATGAAGTTGCTCTCAATGACTTTTTGAATCTTTATTCCACTGACATCTCTGGTGATGTAAAAGAGGAATTAGTGTTTCTCAGATGCACTGACAAAGAAACCAGAGGCCCCACTGTCAAGACTGATTCAAGACTTAGAGTGCAGAAGGTGGGGGCCTGCAAGGATTTTAAAAATTAATACTGGCCCCTCCTGGCTTGTATTAAACTCCCAAGGTTTACAGCTTCTTACAGTTTCTGACTTGGATGGGTAGATGCTGCCACCACCCAAGAGCAAAAACCCATTTGAGAACCAAGGAAGGCTCGCTTCGGAATTCCTTCCTGTGGGGTACCCTCAAGTCCTTTTACACACCCCTTCCCCCACCCCTCTGGGGAAGAGCTGAGAGAGAAAGCAAAGGAAATCAGCTGTTGCCACCAGCTAATTAAACAGCATGTGCACAAACCTCTTAGGACACACAATCCAATCCTGTTCTTAAAAAAGATAAATTTTATTAAAAACAAAAAGAAAGAAAATACATTTGAAAACTCAGGTTATTGCTAGATTTAAAAAACCCACTTACAAAAATTCAACATCAAGCATAACCTTCTTGAGGTCCAGCTTAAAGGTTACAAGCAAAACAAAAGCACTTGGGGTTAGCACAAAGGAATACACAAGCCATAAAGAAATAAAAGAAATAAACCTAATCGCATCTTCCTAGACATTTCCTGATCTACTTACATATCTGGGGTTTCAAATGGGTAGTTTCTAGGTATGATCTGATGATTTTTTTTCATACCTGGCCCAAGCTTCTTACAGGTATTGCTGCTCTGTCCCTTCTCTCCAGGAGAACAACCACAGACAGACGAAGGGGAAGTTTTTTTCCCCAATTTAAAAAAGTTCTAGCCTTCCCATTGTCTCTTTTGGTCAGGTGCCCACTCTCTTCCTTTTACCTATGCAGGGAGACTTTTTGACCCTTTACAGGTAGAGAACAACTACTAAGGGGGATTTTATAGCTAACTGGCTGGGTGGGTGTCCAAAAAAGAGAGCAACCCCCCCTTTCATTTATCATAGTTATCATTTCACTAACTGTATGAAATCTCTCTGCAGAACCTCTTCCCCAACCTGATTGTTGCACTTCACATATTTTGCTGCATGCCAGAGTCTGTAGCCAGTGCAGAAAGATCAGTAGTGTGGTCAAACATGAATTACCACCATGCAATCATAGGTCAGTGAAGAGTTAATAACTTAGCAACTCTTGAAAGTGATCTGGCAAGATAGGTCAATATAATGATATTATTGATTCATTTGTTGCAAAAAAGGCAAGAAAAATGCCATTATAAGTTGAGAATCTTAAAATAAATCATACAGAAACTTTGTATTCTTCTAGCTTCTTTACTTTATTGTTTATTATCACAGACTGACTGAATTCTCTTTGCTTATATTTAACTCCTACTTCAGTCTTGTATTCATCATCTCATTGCTTCTACTAATCAGTTGAATTGACTTAACGTAGATATTGGTACTTTATTTACACAGATTTTATGGATGTTTTGGGCTTCGCCCCATAATTCGGTACCCCGGTACAATTGTTGTCCCCCCTTTCTCTCCCATCTCCCCAACCCTGGAAGTCCCTGGTTATCTGAAACTCCAGTTTTACAAAGCATTTAGGATAGGACTTGAATGAAATGGTGGGTTACCTGTGAATAAATGTAGAGAGCACACTGTTATTAATGTCCATTACAATAAAGCAGAGTTCTTTATATAAATGTTGGGATTATCTCCACCCTGGGACATTTCCAGTGGAATATAGAGCAAGTGGAAGGTCCCAAAATATAAGACTTCAAAGTGGACAGTTTTCTGTATAGAAAACTTATTGCGTAACTATTTGATTATTATAAATGTATTTGTTAAAATGTCTACTTTGGAACCAGCAAGAGTCTGGATTCTGATATTGAAGAGGCCTGGCATTACAGGTAGAAGGATATAACAAATAGTTCCAATAAAATATTTTAAAACTATGCCATTCAGGGGCTGAAAGCAGTTGTTGGCGAGGTAAAATTAGTGCCGGGTTAGACATCTGGTTTTGTTTTTTGGAATGGTTTTATGCAAAGAATTGTCAAGCTATAGGAATGCTTTTAAGTATAATTATCATGAATTATTTGCTGTTACCTCTCCTGTTGCAGCAGCAGACAGCTCTGACTTCTGTCTTTGCAAGATATAAGACCTTAAACCTGTCACTGGCACAGGGCCGGACTAACTTTTGAACATCCTGTACCTCAGGCCAGTGTAACTTGGTGGGTGAGTGAAATGGGGTTCCACATTTGGGAATGTTTCCGGTGGGATAGCTTCCTAGGATATTTTAATTGGGGGAGGGGTGCATTTTCATCAAATCATGGGTGTAGGTTTGCATTTGAAAACCAGAATGAGGGGACCCTGGGATGGGAAATGTAGGTTGTTTTCTACTATTGTAGTGCATCCTATATGGAGAACTCTGGAATCCATTTATTATTTGTGTTGCAGTAGCACTAACAGACCCCCGATCAGGGATTAGAGCTCTATGGTGCTAGACACTGTACCTGCACGAAAAAATAATCCCTGCCCTGAGGAATTTACAATCTACATATTAGACAAGCAATAACAGGCTACAACAAACAGACAGAGGAAAGACAAGGTAACAATGAGACAATTATGAACAGCGTAATAAGCAATGTTTCTTTCTTTACGGAGTTTTAATTAGTTCCCAGTAGATGCAGGGATTGATTATTGTCCCTATGCTATTAAACATTTTGATCAATGATCTGGGGGGAAAAAACACCACAAAATCATCACTGATAAAGCTTGCAGATGATACATAAATTGGAGGAGTGGTAAACAATTAAGAGGACAGGTCACTAATGAAGAGCATTCTAGATAACTTGGTAAGATGTGTGTTTTCATACTGCTAAATGTAAAACAAAGACTGTAGGCCATGCTTACCTGCTGGAGGACTCCATCTTGGGAAGTAGTGACTGAAAAAAATCTGGGGGTCATAGTGGATAATTAGCTGAACATGAGCTCCCAGTGCAACACTATGGCCAAAAGGGCTAATGCCATCCTTGGATGCATAAACAGGGGAATCCCAAGTAGGAGCAGACAAGTTATTTTACCTCTGATTCTTGTCACTGTTGCTACCATTGCTGGAACACTGTGTCCAGTTCTGGTGCCCACAATTCAAGAAGGATGTTGATAAATTGGAGAAGGTGCACAGAAGAGCTACGAGAATGATAAAAGGATTAGAAAACATGCCTTACAGTGATAGACTCAAAGAGCTCAATCTATTTATCTTAATAAAGAGAAGATTAAGGGATGAATTGATTACAGTCTATAAGTACATGGGGAACAAATATGTAATAATAATGGTCTCATCAAACTAGCAGAGAAAGTCTAACACCATCCAGTGGTTGGAAGTTGACGCCAGACAAATTCAGACTGGAAATAGGTGTAAACTTTTAACAGTGAAAGTAAACTTCCCAGTTGTCATTGTGGATTCTCCATCACTGACAATTTTTAAGATTCAAGATTGGATTTTTTTAAAATGTTACAATTTAGGAATTCTCTTGGCGAAGTTCTGTGGCCTGTGCAATACAGGAAGTCAGAGTAGATGATCACAATGGTCCCTTCTGGCTTTGGAATCTATGCTAGAGACATTCTCTTCTGTATATTTTTCTCAAAATTTCTTTTCCCATTTGAACACTAATATAACCAAATTAAGAGAGAGAGCTTAGTATTTTATCACCAAGTCTGGCAGGCTTCTGCTCTGATTATGATTTATATGTATTTTTGCTGAATTTGGGCAACACAAAATAGGGGAATGACAAGCCATTGAGAGTCTCTTGTTAGACTCCACTCCATATCCAAAAATGATCCTGAAAAGTTAATATCTACCCCCCACGATATATTTTGAAAAGCCTTTCAGAGTGACTCTCAACCTGTGTTGTTTAGAGGGGCATGTGATCCTACTTATATTTTTTTCCTTATCATTGGACACCAGTTAGTATAGGAAGAAGACAGTGATCCGCTGTCTTCCAAGAAAAGCATTGCTGAGTTGAGACTGAAGTCATCTCTATTAAATATGAAAGATACTTGGAGCAAAATGCCCTGTTGTGGTTATGAAGAAGTGTGCTACTCCCAGGTTCCTGAATGGAGCTTCATATGTGAGATGCCTTGGCAGTGAAGCTGCAGACTCTTTCAGAAGGGGAGTAGCAAAACAGTTTCTCTGGTGACCTGGAAAGAACAGGTTCCTTTTATACTTGTTCACTTATAGGGAAAGGAAGGGATCCAGTGGTTAGGATGTTAGCCTGGTAACTGGGAGACCTGGCTTCAGTTCCCTGCTCTTCCCCACACTTCCTATGTGACCTCAGGGACAATAGTAATTCCCTGCCTCACAGGGGTGTTGTGATATAACTACCATAAAGAGATGCTCAGATGCTACAGTAATGAGTGCAGTAGAGGTACCCATGGTAGACTTTCAATGATTCATAGATTCATAGACTCTAGGACTGGAAGGGACTTCAAGAAGTCATCGAGTCCAGTCCCCTGCACTCATGGCAGGACCAAATACTGTCTAGACCATCCCTGATAGACATTTATCTAACCTACTCTTAAATATCTCCAGAGATGGAGATTCCACAACCTCCCTAGGCAATTTATTCCAGTGTTTAACCACCCTGACAGTTAGGAACTTTTTCCTAATGTCCAACCTAAACCTCCCTTGCTGCAGTTAAGCCCATTGCTTCTTGTTCTATCCTTAGAGGCATGATGAACAAGTTTTCTCCCTCCTCCTTATGACACCCTTTTAGATACCTGAAAACTGCTATAATGTCCCCTCTGTTTTCTCTTTTCCTAACTAAATAAACCCAATTCTTTTAGCCTTCCTTCACAGGTCATGTTCTCTAGACCTTTAATCATTCTTGTTGCTCTTCTCTGGACCCTCTCCAATTTTTCCACATCTTTCTTGAAATGCGGTGCCCAGAACTGGACACAATACTCCAGTTGAGGCCTGACCAGCGCAGAGTAGAGCGGAAGAATGACTTCTCGTGTCTTGCTCACAACACACCTGATGATGCATCCCAGAATCACGTTTGCTTTTTTTGCAACAGCATCACACTGTTGACTCATATTTAGCTTGTGGTCCACTATAACCCCTACATCCCTTTGTGCCATACTCCTTCCTAGACAGCCTCTTCCCATTCTGTATGTGTGAAACTGATTGTTCCTTCCTAAGTGGAGCACTTTGCATTTGTCTTTATTAAACTTCATCCGGTTTACCTCAGACCATTTCTCCAATTTGTCCAGATCATTTTGAATTTTGACCCTGTCCTCCAAAGCAGTTGCAGTCCCTCCCAGTTTGGTATCATCTGCAAACTTAATAAGCGTGGTTTCTACGCCATTATCTAAGATATTGAACAGAGCCGGTCCCAAAACAGACCCTTGTGGAACCCCACTCGTTATACCTTTCCAGCAGGATGATGTAAGAGTAAGAGCTCTATTGTATAAGGCATTACAACATCCACAAGAAGCAAGTCAATCACTATTATGTAATAAACAATTGATCTCTAAATTGAGTCAACATACAGTTATATTGCTCATCATTCCTCACCCCTTCTTGCCTGTTACCCTCCCATATCACATCAGAGATCACAGAAAAACAAGCAGACGCGTAAGCTTTTAGTGGTAAGTCTCATGTATTTCTTTTTTGTGTCCATAACACAGCGTGTGTTGCTGTGGTTGAGTGGTGTAACTCCATTTGCAATTTTTTATTAAAAAATATATATTTTATCTTTGGATCATCTTAGATTGTATCAAAGCCCAATGTAGTAAATGAATCTTTTCATTCACTTCCATTGGCTTTGGATCTGTCCTCAAATCCATTGTATGTTCAGAGTCTTGGTGCACAGAAATAGCTTAGGAAACATTTCAGTGTCCATTGCTGAATTAGATTTTTCTAACTTATAGGTATGTTTTTTTATTATTATTTTGTGGTAACCTTTATACAATTTTGTAGATATTGCCTGTGATCAAAAACGTGCTATTTGGCTTCACTCTTACAAGTGCCATATAATAGCACTCAGCAAGATGGTCCTGGTCAGTAATAGATAAGACCCAAAGAAGTCTGCAGGACAAATCTATTTAAACATTATTGAAATTGCTGTATTGTTCTTGGGAAAAGGAGGCTGTAAAATATGTCAGGGCTGCTACAGTTTCCAATACATTCTGCAAATACCCCATCCTCACTGTAACTCTATTACTGGTCATAAAATGAAGTTGCTTTGTTGCCTGGGGTTATACATTGTAGTCCTAGCATAATAAATTTAACCCATAGAGATTTACTTACAGTAAATTTGTCTCCACTGAAACAAAAGGACACTAGATGCCAAGACTCCTGTAAACAATATCTATTTCCATTACCGGAGGTGGCTGCAAGATACGACATCTTGTAGAGTAAGCACATGTGGTAAGAATTAATGTGTGTTTTATTAGCACCAGGAGACTAGCTGGATTGTTTTTAACCTTTATAGCCAATTGTTAGAAAGAGGTAAATTAAAAAGTTAACCATCTGCTGCTTCTCTTTTCATTTAAAATCTTGTACAGTATTTGCTTATCTTTTCTGGGTAATCATTGTCCTCTATTTTGCTATAACATTGTCTCTTGGAAGAAAGTAGCTTTAATTTATAGCTTGTATTTATTCAGAGGTATTGTCAGAATCACAGCCTTTATGCATCCTATTAGCCGTTTGGAAAATATTTCTTACTACGCTGAAACAGAACAAAATTCAATTTGGAAATATAATTTCCTGCCACTGAGACACTTGATAACATTGGAGAGATTAATGGATCCTTATGACGGAAACTTGATTTAAAGCAGGAGATTAATACTGCTTTATCAGCCCATACCGCTAGTGAATTAGCTTAAAAAAATCTGTTTGAACTGCTGAGTTGTCTGCTTGTCTGTTAGAAAAAGGTCTCTGGACATTTATTTTATTATTGCTGAGTACTTGTTACAAGCTTGTCTAACTGACAACACAGGAACAAACTTCACACATCACCAAGCTTGCTTTTTCTTTACAGTAACATGTTTCTTATTATTCCTTGATATCCCACAGGAAGCGTCAATGTTTTGGAGGTCAGCTACTGGCTCAAGGGGATTATTCCTACTAAATCAAGTTAAAATTAACAAATAGAATTATGCTGACATTCCGGTTTTATTGATACTTTAGAAAAGTGTTTAAATGGCATTTATAATTATAAAGGTTCTGTCCTTAACCCCTTTTGTAAATTATATATTTTATCAGCAAGGTAAGAACTCATGGGTGTCCTTTTCTAAAGAGAAGAAGTTTGTTTGTTTCTTTTTGGAACACATTAAAGCAGTCTAGAAGTGTAGCCTGACAGGTTGATAAGTCCACTAAAAACAGAAAACCGAGTTAATGCCATGAGGCCTTAACTGAACACTGTTCCGACTTGGCATTCTAGCTTTCTGCTTTTACTAGCATTTACATGGACTTCAGGGAGCTGGGAATTTAATGGCTTCAGCTTACTTGTTTTGTTCTGAAGTTAAGGTAATGTGTTTCCACAAACTATTTAAAAAAAACAAAAAACAACCAACCCACCCAACTTCAGTCATTGGTTCTTGTTATGCCATTCTCTGCTGTATTAGAGGGCTTTCTGACACCTGGTATTTTCTCCCTGTGAAGTTAATTATTACACTATGATCGAATCACCTCTTGACCTTTCTTTCTCATAAGCTAAACAGAGCTTTTAAAGTATCCCTGTAAGGCATTTTTCCAGCCCTCTAATAACTGTGTGGCTTTTTCTGCATCCTGTCCAATTTTTCCACATCCTTTTAAAAACGTGGACACCAGAGCTATATGCATTATTCTAGTATCTGTCTCACCAATGCTGAAGGCAGAGGTAAAATCACTTCCTTACTCCTACTTACTACTCCTTATTGATACATCCAAGGATCACATTAATACCAGTGATATAGTGGTAAATCTTAGTCCTTTCTGACATACATTAAAGAGAATGATTTGTCTTTTTCTACAGGGATCAGGCTCTTAGCTGATCACATATTTGAGCATTATTCATTTAAATAACTTGCTCTTCGGTCTCTGTACACACAAACCCAACAATTTCATGGTTTATTTTCTACTAGGAAATATTTCTTTACCATTGTGGAAAACACATGATTTTCAGGAGGTGGCCTTTTACTGCCTTTCATTCCAGGCACTCTTGAAACTCTGCAAAGAAGTAATGTTCATTTAAAACAAACAAAACCACAAACATAAAACCCCTCTTTCATATGTAATAAAGGCACTATTTATGTGAAAAACCTTCAAGCATGCTGCGTTCACTTGTTTGAATGCACCTCCACATTAAAAGAAACCATCTACAAGGTTAAGCAAATGATCACTTTTTCTCTTATTGGTTGAGATAGTAAAGAAGTACACAGCAAAATTACAAGATTAGACAAGCTTTACCTTCTGGTGAAAGTACATTTTGTCCCAGCCTCCTTTTCTCCTTCTTGTCCTCTGTACTTGTTTAAAAAAGGTGACTTCTGCCTCTTTCTCCCATCTACCCAAGAGTGTGATCCAGCCATGGCAAGAGGGCCAGTCTGGGGAATAACTGCTAATTCTGTCTACTGAGTGGGGACAAGCAGTTCTCCTGGCATTGGTTTGAGGTTGATCTTATGCAATATAAAAGGACTAGGAGAAGACACTGGATGACTAGGTGCTATGGCTGCTCAATGAGAGGGAGCTTGGGTCACCTTGCCACTGTACAGCTGCATGCTAAAGTCATGCAAGTGGTTGGGATGCCCTTGGAGGCAAACACATTATCTCTGGCCTATTGTTGCTCTTACCACCGTGAGACTGAAAGCACCCCTGTATTCACATCCTACACATTATTGTAATAATCTTTGTACAATATGTGCCTGGTGAAGTTGTGACATTCTATGCCTTGAGGGAGTGTCCTGTAACCCTCATATTCCTCATTTTTATATATTCATGATCTTGCATATAAAGCATGCCTTGTACGGTATCAGGGGAAAGGTTATGATCTGCTGAAAGTCATTTCTCTATCCATATCTCTATCATTGATGCATATGAAGTTATGAGAATTGTGTTGTATGGTTGTCACTAAAACATGCTGCAAGTTGGGGAATCAGCCAGATATTAGCTTCCCAGAGGCAACTGCAAGGAAAGTAACCAAGCCCGGGTGGGGTGCCAAACAACCCATCAACAGCCATTATCCAGCAAGGGAGCTACTATTCAATGACTCACCTGCATGAGGCCACACCAGGGGAATTGATCAACCTTTCCTGGAGACTCAGCAATGCCCCCAGACATGCCTGGACTTGTGCTTCCCAAGCACATGAGACTGAGGATATAAAACAGAACACAGTGGCCACATTCTGGGCCTTTCTCCTTCAAACAACAAGGACACTCTGAAAACTCCAACTGAGGGGACTGACCCCGATTTCAAGGGTGAAATCTGTATACTATGAACTGCAATATCCAGTGAGGTGAGAAACTGCTTAGTCTAGTTGTTGCCCAGTCTAATAGGGTTGAGAGTTTAGACTGCGTGCTTATATTTTATTTCTGTTGGTAACTAACTGACTTTTTGACTATCACTTAAAATCTATCTTTTGCAGTCAATAAATTTGTTTTACTGTTATCTTTACCAGTGAGTTTGCCTGAAGTGTGTGGTAAATCTGCTCAGGTTTTGCAAAGCCTGGTGTATATCCACTTTCCATTGATGAAGTGGTGAACCAATTAATAAATTGCACTGCTCAAGATGAGCAGTGCAAGGCAGTATATTCCTGGGGTATAGTGCTGGGAGATGGTGGGGATTTAGCGATGGTGCCTTTTTCTGTGTGATTCATGAGTGGCTCTGGGAGCATTCATTCAATCTAGCTGGGTGTGGGTTTCCACATGTGGTTGTGCTGAGTGATCACAGCACCCAGAGTGGTTTGCTGCTTGTCATTAGGAAGGCATTGTGAGAGACAACTCTCTCTAGCCTGGGCTAAGTGGGCACAGTGGTTCCACAGTCCCAGGCTGCACCCTGGGGATCCTGTCACAGAGGTACCATTTGAAATCTAATAACACACTGATCATCAGTATTCTTGTGTAGTGTATGTACAAAATGCATATGAAAAGTTATGAACATAAACTGAAATTATGGCTGTACTGTATTTACCAGACAAGTTTAGGGAGGGAAGTAAACCTGTTTCTCAAAGACAAAGGACAAGCTGATGCCTCTAGCCAGGTGTCAAAATTGAGTGTCAAACATTTAGTGGAAAAACCTCTGAAATGTTGTTAAGTTGCTCCAATTTTGAAAATCTTAAACTAAGAAAAGGAGCAGGATAAGAACACTTAACAAATCATTTGCTCACCATAATATCAGAAGCGCTCTCTGTTAATTAAGCTTTTCAGCATAACCAGTAGTAAGCAAATCATCTCCACAATAAGGGTTGTAAACCTGAGGCAGAAAGGATCAAACTGTTGAAAATGGCCTCTGAAACAGGATACCTTAATATCTGGGTGCTCACTCAAATGGAGGCACCTCTTACAAATGTTTGATCAAAATGACTTCCTCAGGGCCAAACAGCAGGTCTGTGACTGAGCCAGGAACAAGAACAGAGCATGGGGCTCCCAGATGAAAATTTTAACCACCAGAAATTGCTTCATCTTCAATAGCAAGACAGGGAATTGTGGCTGAATGGGGGTAACACCTGTTTAGGATTGAACTCTTTTTCTGTTATTTTGTAATTAGATCTTTAAGCCCTCCATAAAAACATGAGCAAACACTTGAAAAGCTGATGTTCTCATAGTCAATAAGTTATGCTACATCAGTCTGGAGGGGGGTCTGCTGCTGACTGTTACCATTGTACATGAAATCTTTCTTTCTTCTGAACTACATTGTGCTGCATAGGAGACCTCTAAGTAAACCAGTACTGACATATGATGAATGTATAGCTATGGCTAGAGCAATAGAAATCAGTGAATTACATGAATTCACATATAGAGAGACAGGCAAGTTGTTCCCACTTGCAGAGTGATAAATGCAATCCAGACTAAACAGCAAAGCATGAGTGCACACTGCTAATGCAAGATCATAGCTCCAAAAGAAAAGAAAAATGCTCCTGAAGTGGCTATGTTGCTCGGCTTTGAAATTTGCACAATAATTACTTCTGAAATGTGCAATAAGTTGTATAGTAGAACACATGTAAAATGTAAGCCTATGGATGAGGAAAGCCTTCCCTAGTAAATAAGAAAAATATTAGCATTGCTACTGGAGCTCAGCCATGAGAAATCTTTGTTTTACAGCAAAGTATTAGACCACTTGAGCAATGCTAAAACTGAAATGAAGTTAGGGCCACAAATTAAGGCTATTACTTCTGACGCTGGAAACACAAGGGCAGACTCAAAATTTCAGAAGGTTAAAATGCATGTTAAATCATTGCATGTACTGCAAAAGGAGTACTTTATGGCAACAGTAAGGAAAGGTGTCCCTAGCTTCTGTTTGTCAGAGGATGGAGATGGATGGCAGGAGAGAGATCACTTGATCATTGCCTGTTAGGTTCACTCCCTCTGGGGCACCTGGCCTTGGCCACTGTCGGTAGACACATACTGGGCTAGATGGACCTTTGGTCTGACCCGGTACGGCCGTTCTTATGTTCTTAACAGTGGAACAAATTCTAGACCAAAGATGATGAGAATAAGTTGAGGCACCGAGAAGGGACAGAAAAACACAATGTACTAAACTTTATTTCCACCTGTCACTGTGGCTTTGAAATTTGGCCCGTGCACTATTGAATCAGAGACAGTTTGAGAACATATTCTCGTTTGGGTATCCACCCAGCAGTCCTGCAAGACTCCTGGGGTGTTCCTAGTTACACTTTCTAAAAAGTCTGTCTATTCTAATGGTTGCTAGATTGATGAGCCGATGGGGGTAGCTGACACTTACTTGATCTACTTATGATCACTTTGAAAAATTCTAAATGTATATCTCATTGTATCCCTTTCTTTTTACCCTTCACATGTCACTTGTCATCTTGGACTTTAACACCTCTGAGGCAGGGGACCATGTGTTTCTACAACAGATAGCAAAATGGGGCTCTGGTCCTGATATAGCATCACTATGGAGTACTCAAACGTAAATATAAAATAGTATTTTGTTTTGTTTTTGTTATTAATTATGGACAATCAGAGAAGCAAGCCAATACTTGCCACAAAGAAAAGGCTTGATCCAAAGGCCCCTGTTTCAACTGAAAGACTCCTATTGACTTTAATGGATTTTAAAGTCCGGTAGTGCTATATCAGTTCATGGCCATGACTCCTAACTGATGCTATTTACCAGTACCTCTCTCTCTCACACCTCTGTGTTCTCCTTTAGAGAAGAGAGAAAATCTTTGCCATCACATGGAAATCTTCAGTTTTATCTAATATAAATAAGATATTCATATGAAACAATTTATGCCATTTCAGCATCTTTTGAAAGTGCAGCATAAGCTTCTCCATCTTTTAGGAATTGATTTTTTCACAACCACGAGCAATTGCAACTTTATTTAAAACTAAGATTTTTCTTTAACCAAGAGAATTGAAGGAGCACATAGGAAACATAGTGCTGACTCCGCAGGTAACATGATGCGCTATTAGTTCTATAACATTTGACCAAATAGCTCTAATTTTAAGATACTGCCAAATAATGTGTCAGGCTACCTGCCTGACTTCCCACACATACCATTATCACTGGGCCCCAGCTGAACGAGAGAGCAGAGTTCAATAAATTCTCACACAATTGACTATAATACATAGCAGTTTCAATATGTCTTAGTGGTGATGAAGCAAATGAATAAGCAAAGGCCCATCTGTTCACCACGGTGGAATCAAAGATCAGAAATGCAAGAATAATGAAGATGCTTGGATAACTTTTTAACCTGGTGGCTTGCATGTTATATTAATTCTGTCAAAAAGCAAATAGCAAGAGTAATCTTGAATATTGGAGAGAAGAATAATCAGGATAATCTCTCTGAATGATTGGATAAGAAAATCTAATCAGTGTCACTTGAGAGATGGAGAAGAAACCAAAATAAAAAAAGGGATACCTCTCCATTGCGAGGGACATCTCCCAAATTGATATTCTTATCAAGATATAAACCATACGTATCTTCCTGGTTTCCAATAGGTAGTTTTAAGACTGATTGTGTCAAGAAGTCAATGTTTCTTATCTCTATGATTTAAAAAAAATAAACAAACCCTCCCCCACAAACCAAAGACAAAACACTCTCAATATGCTGTTTTCAGACTCTTTTCTTCAATGCACCAATAATAGGCCAAATACTCCCCATACACAGGTAATTCTCACAGGGGCATAGCTTTCCACTGCAATTATTCTACCAAATGTGGGGTTTACCCCTCTATATATGAGGCCTGGGGATCCATGAGAAGACTCTTGTCTCTGTACACCTGACACCCTTTGAAAATACTGTTCCTACTATGGGATCCATGCTGCCACTCTTCAAAATGTGTATGTGGGACCAGTGGCATAAAGGGGAAACAGTGGAGAAAGCTGTGCAATGATAGCAACAAACGGTGTGTCACTTAATAGAGAAAGAAACCAACGGGAACGTTCACAGTTTGATTTACCATACGGGATTTCAATATTATCTTGCACCATCTTACAAGAAAGATGCAACTGCACAATAGACCTAAGGCGCGAACGCTGGCAAAGAATATCCATGATGGGCCAAATTCTGAGCTGCTTATTGTAGTCAGTAATAATTTGCCTGACTAAGTGTTTAAGGATTTAGTCAAAAGAGACCTAATAAAACTGATAGTTAAATTGATTTTACAACTCTCTCCCTCCCAAACTGAATCTCATAGTCTGATAACTAGAGCTGATAGAAAATTTACAGAGCTATTGTGACAAGTTGTGACAGTCTTGTTTTGAAGTTTTCAAAATGGATCAATTTTTAAGTGGTTTCTTAGACAAAAGCTTTGACAATCATAAACCATTTCTAATTTTTTTTAAAGGTGCTTTTTTTTTAATCAAACCACCTTTTCATTTGAAAAATAACCATCAGCTCTAATGATGATGATATATTAAAGAGAAGTGGATTGCTAATATCAGGTCAATTTCTGCCATTAGGCAGAGTCGGGATCAGGGAGTGACAACTTAAAGCTACTAAACATCAATTCAGTTAAAACCAAACATTGCAAGAGAGAAACCAGGCTAGCTAGTAGATACCCAATACTGACAGAATGAACCCCCTTTGTGAAGGGTCTTCCAACTTTCATAGTGTGGAACACCTCTTAGAAATGCCTGAGTAACTGCATCTCCTCTCTCACATGGCAGTACCAAAGAATTCCACTCCATCGCTGTGGCAACTAGAGTTATTTACATGGCCGATGAGATTAGAAAGGTGTTTATGTAGCTATTTGTAACTGTCCTACTGATGGTGACAGCCCAAGAGCAGCTCCTGCTAGCATTTCTCCTCCTTTAACACAGCGGTGCCAGTTAAACTGGCTGATCCTCCTAATTTCTAGCTGCTTTCACAGACACTCTGGCTCTTCTTTGACAAACTTAGATGCCAGCAGAAGCAGCTTGAAACAAAGATGTGGAACAGAGCCACGTGACATGCCAGCACCCTATGGACTGCCAGTGGTCCAAAGTTTGAAAACAGTCTCACTATAGGGATCAGGGCTCCAGTCTCTGCTGCCCTCTTTTAGATGATACGGCTGGATAAAATGTTGAGAAGTAAACCTGAAATCACGCCATTTACTGATTTTGTTACAAACTTAAAACTCACAGCAGATCTGTTGGAGGGTTCATGAACCTACTTAGCAAAGTTGTGTACAGTTTCCAGCAAGTACATACAGAATAAGCCTTTCGCTAGGATATTTCTGACTGTCCCTATTTAGAATCTTAAGATACAGCCCCTTCACTCAAGCTAAAAATTCTTATTCAAGCCAGCAGCCTATGTCCCCATATAGCATAACACTGGTTTTCTAATCGAAAAAGAATGTACCTCAACAGTACCTGATCTTAAGTGGTTTTGGCCAAAAATCATGGAGGAGACTTTGCTCTGTCAGATTAGTGAAATGAGGCCTTGTCCAAACACACATTGTACCACTTTGACTATATCAGTACAGGCAAAGTGGTAAACCCTCCTCAAGCGCAGACACAACTATACCAGTATGAAGATGCTTATACTGATATCCCTTATTCCTGTATAGGAAGCATAAGCTATATTGGTAAAAGACACCTCTATAACAGTATCACTGAATCTACCTAGGGGTTGTACTGATATGACCAGATCGGTTAAAAAACCCCTCCACAAACAACACCTCCGCGCACACACACAATTCCTTAACTGACATATACCGTACAAAAACTATGTATGGGCTAGCCCTAGAATCTGGAAAATCTCACAAAAGCCATTTGGAGGAATGAATGAGCTGCAAAGAATCTAGGGCATAATGAAAAGGCTACATTGAAGGGTGGGTGATAAGGGCTCTTTAATTCAAGTTTGAAGCTAATTGCTGAGCATTTCAGTTTTGCGACATAACTGGGGTGGACCTGTTCCTGTGACTTCCTTCAAAGCAATATTTTACTTACCTGAAATCTTTCCTCACCCACCTTCTGAAGAGTTTTCTATCTTCATCTGCAGGACCTTTTGAAACATACTTTACCTGGGCACCAAGCTAACACAAAGTTATCCAGAAGGCAATGAATTGTGAAGTAGTTTGACAACTATTTGAGAGAAGAAGGAGTATCCAGTGGCTAAAACACTTATCTGGGGCTTAGAAGAGATGAGTTCAGGTTCCTGCTCTACCAAGATTTCCTTTGTGACCATAGTCAAGTCAGTCTCACTGTGACTTCATTCCCTGTAATAATACTTTCCTACCTCACAGGAGTGTTGTGGAATAAATGTACTAAAGAGTGTGAGGTGCTCAGCTATTACAGGGAGGGGGGCCATACGTACTGTAGTTCTATAGCTTCTTCTTTCTAACTTTGGTAGTGAAAACATTCTGTAGGCCCCAGTTTCTCTCACAAGAGTGTAAAAAAGCCCTAGAAAAACTTATCCAAGCTTCATGAGACAAAGCCTGACTTTCCTTTCTTGGACCTAATACTCCAAGGGTTGCAGGTTTAGGTCCTTGAAAGTCTTTAGGAGTTTTGTTAGTTAAGTTTTTACTGCAGAGTTTACAGTAGCCTTGCACAGCAAGGTTTCATCAAGGACACAATCATGTTAATCGTCATAGAGTGATGGAACAGACCAGCTGTTTCTATTTATTAATCTTTACTCACTTCAAAGAGCATTTGAATCCACAGCAAATGATGATGATAAAGAAACTATGCTTGACAGCTTTGTATCCCTTCAGTGCAATAGATGGTAAATGGTACAATCAGATTTTTTGCATGACAACTTAAAGAGGTCAGTTTTTGTTGACAGACAGCTTTCTGTGTAGCTTGATGTAATTGTGGAAGTGTTGTTTGTCTTCCTGCTGCTTCATTGCTATCATTTTCTGGGCAATTTCAATGTCTCTTGCTAGTCTTGGTTTCATTTTACAATCTAGAGAGACATTTGATATTAGCACAGGTATCTGAGGGCTTCTAATGACACCTATCTGCAGAAAGTCACCCTTGAGCATATACATTCATATGCACCTGGCATGCCATGAAAACTGTAACACTGCTATAGATGAGCTTCCACATTAAATCCTTAGAATCAATTGCCTGAATGGGCTAACTCCTTGTGCTGCTCTACCACAGAATACACATGATACTGGTTAGACTACCTCTTCTTCTCAAGCCACCAACTAGAAGCTCTTAAACAATAGAAGTGCAGTTCTGTAGCAGAATCTCAGTTTGGGGTATCTCCAGTCACTAGTTAGTTGGGAGTTTTGTGGTCTTTTGATTCTTTGAGTCATTTTAAACTGGCCCAGATAAGCTGTCTCCATCATTTTGGAGGAACCATCATTTTGTTGTATGACAACACTCCTCCTCAACCTCCTCCTCAACACTCCTCCTCCGCTGGGACTTTGTAGGTTAAAAACCTCAAGAGAGAGAAAAAACAAGGGAGAACTGACTATGGTATAAGGCGTTGCAAAACTAAGGCCCCTCTACCTCTGCCTCTTCTGTACTTCTAGTAGCTCTGTTGGTAGATTTTTTTTTATAGGGTTGGAGTGGAACAGGAATCAACCCTTCTGCCTCTTATGGGCTCCCAGCAACCCTATGTCATTTCTCCAGGATGGGAATGACTCAAGATATTTATAGTTTAAACTATTAGTACTGGAAGAATTGTTTGCTGATGTGACTTACCCACCTCTGATCGTTGCAAGTATAGCTTAATAATTTCAAGTGCAATTATGAGGAAAAAATGAAATTGGAGCAGATCGTTTATAATTTATTTAAGTTAATTAAGCCAGAGAGACAACTAATTTTGTGTCTCTTTTCTGAAACTTGGCAAGCTGTTGAAAAGATGTTTTGCTTGGGCCCAATTTCTACTACTTTATTTGGCTCGTGGAAGCAACCATTTTTATTTAAGCATTCAAAGAAACAAGATTTGTGCTTACTAGCACCAAAATATTTGAAATATTTTGGTTAAAGATATCAGTTTTCTCATCTGTCTTAGCCCTTTCACAGGGGCGGCTCTATGTTTTTTGCTGCCCGAAGCACGGCAGGCAGACGGCTTTCGGTGGCGCGCCTGCGGGCGGTCCGCTGGTCACGCGGATTTGGCGGCATGGCTGTGGGTGGTATGCCGGTGTTGCGCCATTGGCGTCCCTACTGCCAAATTGCCACCGAAGCTGCGGGACCGGCGGACCTCCCGCAGGCGCACTGCAAAAAGCCGCCTGCCTGCCACCCTCACAGTGACTGGCAGGACGACCCCTGCGGCTTGCCGCCCCAGGCACACGCTTGCTGCGCTGGTGCCTGGAGCCACCCCTGCCCTTTCAGATAACATAAAAGCTATTTATTTCCTGTGAAGGACACAAGACTTGTTGTTTTTGTGGATACAGACTAACACAGCTACACCCTAATACAAGACTTGTTTAGGGTCCCCTCCCTCATGGATACTTTGTTTTTCACTCAAGACTCAACTGTATTTTATTTATAAATAACAAACCATACACTTTCTATTTTTCAAAGCACTTTGCACATTAATCCTCACTATTATTCTCAGCTGCATCAAAATAATCTCAATGGCTTTCCTCCTTTCCCACTACTTACCATTTAAAAACTGGTCTTGGCAAGTCCTAGGCTAGGCACTGAAGAATTTGGGCCTCACCCAAAGCCCGTGGACGACAATAGACTCCCGTTACACTCTGTATTAGGTCCTTCAAATGCATCATGCTGCGGCTTTAACATTTGGCAGAATGCTTGCAGAATATTACAAAATCTATTAAATATTGCCCAAATGTGTCTGATTCGTGTACAATCTCATGAAGAAGAGGAGGAGGAAAGCTTTTTCAGGCTTCATTTGCTGATCTGTTTTCTATATGGGTCATGAAAAAAGCTAGGTAACTTTGTAAATAATATTTATTCTAGTGTTGTACAGGCATTAACCAGTTAATGCTCAGAGCACCCACCTTAGGTAGTTGAGTTGTTCTCTTCCCTCTCCCCCCAAAAAAGGTGAAACTTGTTTGTGAAAAACCCTTACAATTATTTTTTGTAGAACTTTTGGATTTTAGAAATCTTTAATCAGGTCTATTATGTAGCTAAGTGGTGTGTAGAAATAGGAAGTGACTTACTCTAGGCCACATAGTAGGTCAGTGGAAGAGCCTCGATTAGGATGCAGGACTTCCTAGCCCTCAATTCTGTTCCTCCCTATCACGTTAACTTGTGGGATGAAGGATATACTGGCCGCTGCTTCCCACAGCCCCCATTGGCCTGGAGCCGCGATTGGCTGAACCTGCAGACGCTGCAGGTAAACAAACCAGCCCGGCCCTCCAGGCTGCTTACCTTGGTGGGCCGCGGGCCAAAAGTTGCCAATCCCTGATCTAAACCAAGCCTCTGGTATTTCAAGTTTAGTACTTCATTACATTGTTGAAAGCAGATATTTTGAACTTGCATTTCTGTATAACAAATAAACCTACATCTTGGGTAAAGCCCTACATAGTGCTTTTTGGAATAGGTTATGTTTAAGAATCACCTTTATTACCTTTTACCATTTCTTTCCTGAATAGAAAAATTCCTATCCATGGAAAAACTCCTATTGACTTTAGAGGTGCAGGATTGGGACTCTCAAAAGCAGAAGGGTCATGCTGCTTTATAGATTTTCATATTTTAAGTTCCTATGGATAATCTATGGTGCATGTGGGCAACAGGCATTGCAATGTGTTATGTAGGAGTTGGCAAACTAATTATTGTAATAGTCTTAGATTTTAGGGCCAGAGGGAACCATTATGGTGGAATCTGACCTCCTGCCTGACACAGGCCAAAGAACTTTGCCCACAACTTTTGTCCATAACTTCTGTTTGAGCTATAGTATATTTTTTAGAAAGATATTGAGGAGATGGAGAATCTGTCATGTCCCTAGGTACATTGTTTGAATGATTAATTACTCTCACTGTTAAAAAATTGCATCTTGTTTCTTATCTGAATTTGTCTATCTTCAACTTTCAACCATTGAATCTTGTCATGCCTTTTTCTTCTAGATAAGAGACATCTACCATCAGAAATCTTTTCCCCACGTAAGTAACTGTCGATTGTGATCAAGTTAACTCTTAACCTTCTCTTTGAAAAATAGATTGACCTTCATTAGTATCATTATAATGCACACTTTCCAGACCTCAAATCATTCTTCTAGCTCTTTTCTGAAATGTTTCCAATTTGTCAGCATCACGTTTTGAAGTTGACAGCAGAACTGGATACAATATTCCAGTATTGATCTTATGAATGCATATAAAGAGGTAATTCCACCTCCCTACTATTCCCCAGCTCATATGTTCGAGTATTGCGTTCATCTTCTTAGCTATAGCATTGCACTGGGAGCTCATGTTCAGCTGTTTATCTACCACGTGTTGGGATTCACTTTTTGATATTTTCCACTTGACTTATCCAGAACACCTTGTCCAGTTCTGGGAGAACACTTAATCCAGTTCTCTGGGATCCAAATAACTCAGTTTGACTCCTGATTTCATCACTCATACAGCAAAGCTATACTGAGTTGATCAGACTCAAACTTAGGTGGTGAGTATAGGACATACCAAACATCCAAAGTTACATAGCAAAACATTACCGTATATAGTTTTATTAACTCTAATAATACATACATTCTTAACTATACATTGCATCATATGCTTCATGATTGGCTTGGCTACTTTTCAGGAGCCAATCCCTGTACAGCACACTCTGTCTGTGCAGAACCTGATATTTACATTCCAAATATATTTTGTCCACGGGCCCTAGTACCAGGGTGCTCTTGCTTATCTTAGCTAGCACACACATCCTGACTCCACTTACAACTTAACCATCCATTCACCTTCCCAGTCATGCCCACTAAGAAATAAGGCAAGTTACTTATGTCAAGCCAGGCCTACATCATGCTTTCCAGGAGACAGGGCCCCATCTTATAAATGACCTACATAAAATACCTCATTCTTTGTTCCTAGATGTATGACTTTGCCATTGGCTGAATTAAAACAGATATTTAAATGAACCCACTGTACCAAGTGATTCAGGCTGGCCTGTGTTACTGACTTGTCCCCATCATTATTTATCATTCCACCAATTTTTGTATTATATGCAAATTTTACCTCTAATTATATTATATTTTCTTCCAGATTATTTGAATTGCAAAATCAAGTGAGCATGTTCAGTTGAAATCCAAGTATAATCTTGATTGCCTGATCTAAGAATTAAGTGACTTTTGTTGTTCCCAGAGATTGGTGAGGTTTGAAATGGAACATTATTTATTATAAAGTGCTATAGGTACGTGTGGTGACTTAGAAGGAAATAAAGACAAGCTCCCCTCTCTTGGAGCTTGGAGTCTGAATACAAAAACAACAAAAAATGACAAATGGACAAAAAAATGGTTCACAGGGTTAGATTAGTGATGGGTAAGAAAACATCAGTAAGATGTCAAAGGCACTCAAATATAGACTCATAGACTTTAAGGTCAGAAGGGACCACTATGATCATCTAGTCTGACCTCCTGCACAATGCAGGCCACAGAATCTCACCCATCCACTTCTATAACAAACCCCTAACATATGTGTGAGTTATTGAAGTCCTCAAATTGTGGTTTGAAGACCTCAAGCTGCAGAGAATCCTCCAGCAAGTGACCCGTGCCCCATAGAATCATAAATCATAGAATCTCAGGGTTGGAAGGGACCTCAGGAGGTCATCTAGTCCAATCCCCATGCTGCAGAGGGCCTCTGACAATCTGCCCTGGAGGAAAATTCCTTCCCGACCCCAAATATGGCAATCAGTTAAACCCTGAGCATGTGGGCAAGACTCACCAGCCAGACACCCAGGAAAGAATTCTCTATAATAACTCAGATCCCAACCCATCTAACATCCCATCACAGACCACTGAGCATACTTACCTGCTGATAATCAAAGATCAATTGCTAAATTAATTGCCAAAATTAGGCTATCCCATCATACCATTCCCTCCATAAACTTATCAAGCTTAGTCTTAAAGCCAGATATGTCTTTTGACCCCACTACTCCCCTTGGAAGGCTGTTCCAGAACTTCACTCCATTAATGGTTAGAAACCTTTGTCTAATTTCAAATCTAAACTTCCTAGTGTCTAGTTTATATCCATTTGTTCTTGTGTCCACATTGATACTAAGCTTAAATAATTCCTCTCCCTCCCTGGTGTTTATTCCTCTGATATATTTATAGAGAGCAATCATATCTCCCCTCAGCCTTCTTTTGGTTAGGCTAAACAAGCCAAGCTCTTTGAGTCTCCTTTCATATGACAGGTTTTCCATTCCTCGGATCATCCTAGTAGCCCTTCTCTGAACCTGTTCCAGTTTGAATTCATCCTTCTTAAACATGGGAGACCAGAACTGCACACAGTATTCCAGATGAGGTCTCACCAGTGCCTTGTATAATGGTACTAACACCTTCTTATCTCTACTGGAAATACCTTGCCTGATGCATCCCAAGACCGCATTAGCTTTTTTCACGGCTATATCACATTGGTGGCTCATAGTCATTCTGTGATCAACCAATACTCCGAGGTCCTTCTCCTCCTCTGTTACTTCCAACTGATGTGTCCCCAATTTATAACTAAATTCTTGTTATTAATCCCTAAATGCATGACCTTGCACTTTTCACTATTAAATTTCATCCTATTACTATTATTCCAGTTTACAAGGTCATCCAGATCTTCCTGTATGATATCTCGGTCCTTCTCTGTGTTAGCCATACCTCCCAGCTTTGTGTCATCCACAAACTTTATTAGCACATTCCCGCTTTTTGTGCCAAGGTCAGTAATAAAAAGGTTAAATAAGATTGGTCCCAAAACCGATCCCTGAGGAACTCCACTAGTAACCTTCTTCCAGCCTGACAGTTCACCTTTCAGTACGACCCGTTGTAGTCTCCCCTTTAACCAGTTCCTTATCCACCTTTCAATTTTCATATTGATCCCCATCTTTTCCAATTTAACTAATAATTCCCCATGTGGAACCGTGTCAAATGCCTTACTGAAATCAAGGTAAATTAGATCCACTGTGTTTCCTTTGTCTAAAAAAATCTGTTACCTTCTCAAAGAAGGAGATCAGGTTGGTTTGGCACAATCTACCTTTTGTAAAACCATGTTGTATTTTGTCTCAATTACCATTGACCTCAATGTCCTTAACTACTTTCTCCTTCAAAATTTTTTCCAAGACCTTACATACTACAGATGTCAAACTAACAGGCCTATAGTTATTCGTATCATTTTTTTCCCTTTCTTAAAAATAGGAACTATGTTAGCAAATCTCCAGTAGTTCTGCATATGAAACTGCAGAACTACTAATTGTGGTATATACCCTATTGCTTAAATCAGTCTCTGTACCAGATGACTGAAGGATAGTTAATGTAACAAAAAAATTTAAAAAGGTCTCCAGAGGCAATTCTAGCAATTACAGGTCATTAAGCCTAGCTTCAGTACAAGGCAAATTGGTTGAAACTATAGTAAAAAACCAAAATGATCAGACACATATATAAAAATGGTCTGTTGGAGAAGTATCAACACAATGTTTATAAAGGGAAATCAAGCCTCACTAATCTATTAGAATTGTTTGGGGGAGTCAATAAGCATAAGGGTGATTCAGCTGATATAGTATATTAGGATTTTCAGAAAGCCTTTGACAAGGTCCCTTACCTTAAGCAAACTAAGCAGTCATGGGCTAGATCAGAGGGAAGGCCCTCTCATGAATCAGTAACTGACTAAAGGGTAGGAATAAATAGTCCAGTTTTCACAATGAAAAGAGGTAAATAGCAGGGTCCCCCAAGAATCTGTACTAGCATCTGTGCTGTTCAACATAGTCATAAATGATCTGGAAAAGGAAGTGGACGGGGGGCTGGGCAAAACTTGCAGGCGATACAAAATTACTCAAGATAGTTAAGTCCAAAGTTGACTGCAAAGGGTAACAAAGAGATCTCACAAAACTGGGTGACTGGGCAATAAAATGGCAAAATGAAATCCAGTCTTGATAAGTACAATGTAATGCACATTGGGGAAACAAATCCCAGCTATACATAAAAAATGTACAAAATGATATGATCTAATGTAACTGTTATCACTTAAGAAACAGATCTTAGTCTTATCATGGATAGTTCTCTGAAAACATCCACTCAATGTGCAGCAGCAGTAAAAAAAAGTTAACAATTTTAGGAACCATTAGGAAAGGGATAGATAATAAGACAGAAAATATCATAATGCCACTATCTAATTCCATGGTATACACACATATTGTGTGCAGTTGTGTTTGCCCTACCTCAAAAAATATGCATATTAGAATTGGAAAAGGTGCAGAGAAGGGCAACAACAATTCTCAGGGGTATGGAAAAGTTACATGCGAGGAGAGATTAAGAAGACAGACTGTTCAGCTTAGAAAAGAGACAGCCAAGAGGGGATATGATGGGCATCTATAAAATCATGAATTATATGGAGAAAGTGAATAAGGAAGTGTAATTTACCCCCTCACTTAATGCAAGAACTAGGGGTCACCTGAGGAAATTAATAGGCATCAGGTTTAAAACAAAAGCAAGTGTTTCTTCACACAATGCACAGTCAACCTGTGGATCTCATTGCCAGTGATGTTGTGAAGGCCAAAAGTGAACAAAAAAGTACTAGATAAGTTCATGGAGGATAGGTCCATCAATGGCTATTAGAAAAGACTAAATGCAAATTAAGTTCTTAGGCAAAGTGAACAAAATACAAATTAGAAAATGTACACCTAGACGTAAGTAAAATAATTGTCTCTAATGGCCCAATTTATAAAAGGATGCTTTGGTTGGTCTTTAAGAAACAATTTCTATTTGTAGTGATTTATTCCTCCGATGTACAGCAGGAACTATGTTTAGTGACTATTTGCCTCTGGTAAAGGGAATATCCTCTTCTATAGCCAACTTTGCAGTAAAACAAAGAATAATATAAAAAGTTTCAAAGACGTAAAGCTATTAGTGAATCCCCATTTCCAAAGATGTTTCCTGGTTGCTGTAGGCCATTTCTGTCCAGGGAGCAATTTCCTATGTGCTGCCATTAGTGGATAATATTTTCTCCAAATAATAGGCTAAAAATGGTAACTAACCACAAACAGTAATATTCTCTCCTTTTAAAAAGATTGCACACTACAGACTCTAATGTTCCATCGTGAAACAGTACAACATAAAGAAAATTGTTTATGATGTGAAAACTCGTTTGTTTAGAAAAATCTTTCTCCCCCTCTCATTACCTCTCTCCAAAATGCTGAATGAAAGTGAAGTTTTCCATTAAGTTTCAGTTTTCCCAGAGTTCAGAAGGTACATTTTATAGTTATCAGGCCTTGGAAGAACATTTTATATGGATTAAAAAAAAATCAGATGAACAAGGCAACAGTGTACTTGCGTGTGCCAGGAGATTTGTTAGCACTTATATCTCTGGGCTACCCAGACACACACGCAAGATAAACTGAGCTTGGATTAACCAGATACAGTATAACAGCATTCTGTTATCTGTCACTGACAAATTACAGGCAGCTAGCTGCAATTGCCACTTGTAGATAGGAGGAAGTTAGTAGTAAACTATGCTTGTTTTTCTAAACTTTTAAAACAAGGCCATATTGATAAATACATTGAAATATGAAATGCTGTGAAAGGAAATCTTCCTATCTATTTCATTTTACTATCAAACATTTACTGCATTGCAGGTCTCTAAAGCTGTAACACTTGGTAACAATGTCAATGTAGTTTAGCTCTAGTCCCATCATCCAGAGTTAGACTGTTTTATAGTGAGACTGCAATGTATTATTTGAGGTCGTCTTTGAATCTGTATTCTATTTTTATATAGTTGATTGTGATAAAGAGACTATAGAAATGCTTTAGAATGTTTTCAACTGTGATAGTCTGAGAAAAAGTAATTGTAGTTCAGTTATGTGTCATTGCAGTATTTGTTTCTGGGGAAAAGTACCTGCTTATACAAGTTCTCTGTGGAACTAAATGATAAATGCAGCAGAAAATATCCAACATCTGAACTAGGTTTTAAATGGTTCTACTTTTCAGATACTATGATTCATATATCTTTAAAAATTAAATTGCATAGTAAAAACTACCACTTAAGCACTTTTATAGTGCTTTTCCTCCAAGGATCTCAATGCACTTTGACATGAACTAATTAAGCTTCACCTGTGAGAGGTATATAGGGATCACTTTACCACCACATAACTGAAAACAGTACACTGCTACCCTACACAACTGTTTAGGAAAGGAAGTGAAGAATACTGCGTCCAGCCAAAATTACTAGGGGCCTTTAGGTGGAGAGGATATAATCACCAAAGATGGAATTAAGGCAGAACACTGGGGCAGTGATTCATATTTCATAAAATGATATGGGAAATTAATTTTATCTTATCCAAAACAAAAAAAATCACCTTTACTAATGCATTTCAGTACAGAGTCAGAGAGAAGATAGTCATGGGTTGAATTTCTCACAACATCTATCCAAGTATGGCATCTGTTCAGTCAGATCTTGATGAGATCACAGCACAAGTTGATTACATCAGTAGGTGTATTAACAAAACTTGTAAGGGGACTCTCCTTTCAATATAGCTCTAACTCCCTTTCCTGTCTTCTCCTCCCCCCCAACCTTCTTGATTCCAGTCCATAAAACAGTCAACGCAACCCATCTCCTGCAAACAACGCAAATCCAGGAATCCCTCCTTTGCCAAGCCCCTAATACACAATCATTGCTTTTGCTTGGAAAACAGTACATCTAGCATAAATTTATTCTTCCATTCACCACACATATCCCACTACCTCAGCTTCTCTTCTGTGCCCAAACTGCAGCAGCCTCTGCTCCTCTTGCCATCCACAACCACTTTTCATTCTCATACATTTAGCTACAAACATATTCAGTGAAGCAGGCACCTACAACTGCAACCAACAGAGGACACAAGGCCTGCTAGAAAGGGGAGAATACAGAGAAGGAAGGGGAGACAAAAAGGCTTGGGACACCCCTGTGCTAGGCTGCATCCATGAACACAGCCAAGAGACTGAAGCAGACTGCTAGACTTAATTAGAGGAGAGGGTCCAAGAACTGTTCTGACTGGGGGCAAACTAAGAGGGGCTAGTTGGGAGCAGTAGAGACCCCTCAAAAGCCCCCACCAGGAGCTAGTTAGATCTGTGAGATACTGTGAGATCTATTACCTCTGAACAGCACATTATGCTACCACTACTGTTACACTTATTGGCAGATAATAGGCTACAAATGTAACTTACTGAACATAGAAAGAGCCATCTCTGAACAAAAAATATGTAAGACATGGTGAACATCTCAAAAATCCTGCTGCCTAACACTAAACCAGGATCACTAACCTTTTAACAGAGCCCCTTATCCCTGGAGACTGAACTGATGAAAACTAAGGGTCTAGTTTCACTACTGTCTTCTCACTGTAAACTAATTTATTAATTGACCTCTGCTTATTTGAAGAGGTAATGCAAACTTTAGCAGTGCAGAGGAAAAGCAGTGACTTGGCATGTCTTTTGCTCAGCAATGTGTACAGTAACCTTTGGAGCCCTGTGTAATGCAGTGTGTAACACACAGACAAATTCATGGGCTTTTTAGGAAACTCAGTTTTAACTAACAAAAATGAAACTAGAGATAAAATCTCAGAGAACATTTCCATGTGGTGTGTCTGGGGCCCTCTTAGATCACAGTTTAATACTCTATAATATTGTGGACTTTATGTATTTTGGGTTTTTTAAACCGTGCACTGGGGTCAGCATGAAGGATTGGCCACAAGGTTAGTAGTCTAGTCTACTAACTTTGTAAGGGCAGCTCCTACATGACTGATTCCCCGTCTCAGATGAGACCGTTGCAGAGGAGTGTGCCCCTTTAAGAGAACCTATGACATCCTTCTCCCTAACCCCATACACATACCTTTGGGTAGCAGCAATCTAGGGCACCAAAGTGTCTAAGGCCAGCCCTTTGTGCACAATTGCTGATGGTGACATTTTATACCTGATTTTTTTGGAGTCCAGGCCTAATCATGCTTCCATGGCCAAAGTGCTCTCTTCACTGTTCATATCACATGTGCAGGTACCACCATTCTTCTTATGCACCATAGCAGGAGACTGTCTGCTTCCTGACTCCCCATATCACATGCAATGCTTCTTTAGTCTCGGACAGTGCTCTCCTCCCATTTTTTCCAGGTGAGACTGATTTAGCCCCCAATAAATTTAAAAATTGTCCATGCCCAGTAAATGCATCCTGAGGTAAAATTCTCAGCCTTCCAAACAAATAGAAAACTAACATATCCAAGGCTAAAATCCCAGAAAGTTTTAGTTTACAACTTCAATCGCTTGTGCATTAAAAGGCTGGAAAAAGTATCTGCAAAACATGCATTTGATAGTTTTTTATGAATCTCTAAATCAAAGATGGCAAAAATGATTTTAGCTAATTTTATTTTTTAAAATTCACCGCTGGGCTAAGGACTTGTGTGCCAAGTTTCAGCCTCATACAAATTAGAAAATGAGTTAAAATCATCTTTAAAAAAAAAAGGAAAGAGGTTTTATGACATTTTTGACAGAGGATGTTGTGAAGGCCAAGACACTAACATGGTTAAAGAAAGAACTAGATAAGTTCACGGAGGACAGGTCCATCAATGGCTATTAGCCAGGATGGACAGGGATGGATGGTGTCCCTAGCCTCTGTTTGCCAGAAGCTGGGAATGGGTGACAGGGAATGGATCACTTGATGATTATCTGTTCTCTTCATTCCCTCTGGGGCACATGGCATTGGCAATTGTCAGAAGACAGGATACTGGGCTAGATGGACCTTTGGTCTGACCCAATATGGCCGGGCTTATGACATTCCAGGGTGCAATCCAGACTTGCGAGGGACTCTGTCACCACTTGCCTTGTAACTTGGAGTGCCTCACAATGCTTTTCTTCTGTAGGTCCCAACCGGAGCGTCACACAAACAGCCAGATAGCTTGCAGGTCACAACCCTGGTCCAACAGCTCTGACTCAACAACCTGTCAGCAAATGCCAGACAGACTCTGGCTTCTAGAAGCCTAGTTCCTACATGCAGGTTGACTTCTAGTCCCAGATTTTCCCTCCAAAATAAGTGTTCTGCATTGTCCAGCCATATTAGGTCTATAGCCCCTCTAAAGGGATCAATATAAAGTAGTTTGCCATTTTAAATGGAGTTACCCACATAGTTCACAACACTGGTTTAGTTTTGATTAAAGAATAAAACAAGTTTATTTAACTACAAAGAGAGAGATTTTAAGTGAGTTCTAGTACTAGTACCACTACTCTGCGCTGATTAGGCCTCAACTGGAGCATTGTGTCCAGCTCTGGGCACCACATTTCAGGAAAGATGTGGACGAATTGGAGAAAGTCCAGAGAAGAGCAACAAAAATTATGAATGGTCTAGAAAACATGACCTATAAGGGAAGATTGAAAACATTGGGTTTGTTTAGTCTGGAGAAGAGGACTGAGAGGGGACATGATAACAGTTTTCAAGTACATAAAAGGTTGTTACAAGGAGGAGGGAGAAAAATTGTTCTGCTTAACCTCTGAGGTTACGACAATTGCAGCAAGGGTGGTTTAGGATGGACATTAGGAAAAACTTCCTCTCAGAGTGGTTAAGCACTGGAATAAATTGCCTAGGGAGATTGTGGAATCTCCATCATTGGGGATTTTTAAGAGCAGGTTGGAAAAACACCTGTCAGGGATGGTCTAGATAATACTTAGTCCTGCCTTCAGTGCAGGAGACTGGACTAGATGACCTCTTGAGATCCCTTCCAGTTCTATGATTCTATTATTCTAGTAACAAGGAATTAAAGTCAGTAATGGTGATGAGAAATAAAGAAAAAAAGCTCCCTAAATTTAACAAAATTAGTCTTGGTTGAAGGTGAAGTTCCTTACCACATATTTTCAGTACATTGCTGACCAAACCCTCAGGAAAGGATCTGCTCCCCAAATCCAACATATATTTCTTTTGACATTCTAGGTGAAAAGAGAGAGATGATAGGGAGAGAGAAACTGAGGTGTTTTGCCCCTCACTTTTTTAATCCAGTCCCCCTGTGAGATGCTTTTTCTGGAGAGTGACCCCTAGATAAAGTTCCAGCTGAGAGCAAGGAGACATGGAGTCTGGTAGGGAAGAGGTTTGCTAAGATGCAGATCTGAATTTTATTCCTGCCCCGCTTCCTTGCCAAAGAATGACCACTTCACAGGTGATGGCCCATCAGCTTTGATGATACCTGGCTGACCTTTGTCTTTGAGAAACAGGTTTACCCTCTCTCCAGACTTGTCTGGCAAACACACTTCAGTCATGATTTCAGCTTATGTTCATAAATTTACATATAATGTTGCCACATAAATTTCACCATGATGTCATTGCCCAGCAAGTTATTAGTTATCATTTTCAAATGATACCTTACAAGGCATATTTTGTACAAAGATTATTACAATGGTGTGCAGGGTGTGCATACAGGGATGTGTTCCATCACAGGTTTATAATAGACATGCTGACAAAGTACTAGCTCTAGAGGTGAGAAGACATCCCTGTAATAAATCTAGGGAGATTAGATAAAACTAGATCTTCTGACACCTTCGCAAAAGAGGTTTCTGAATCAGAGTTCAATTTATCCACTAGCAGATGCAACTGAAAGAATATTTTCATAGTTATTTTTCACCATAACTCTGTTTCCTTGCAGTTTGAAAAAAGTCACAAAGTCAATGGGGCAAAGACTGAGCTGCATCTGAGGATTGCTGAACTGCAACTGAGGTGGGGAGTAAAACAAGATCCCTTTGTGCTCCTTTGACTCTGGAGTTGCTCTAACCTTTGCTGGCTATCAATGACCCGAGGCTGTTGGGGATTGCTGGGGTGCAGGAGAGCCCTACCTGTGCACACTATGCTGACAGCAGGAAAAGTAAAGTAGGAGTTACTATGGTAGCTGTCTGACATCTGAGAAGCCCTCCTACATAGAGGAGATCATCCAGGGGCCAAATCTACCAGGTTTAGGACTTCCTTACACCAGTGGAGTAGCATTAAGTGACCAGCATGTGACCCAGGGTCAGGGCCATGACTAATACATGTTAGGAGCACATTTTGATGGTAAAACTAGGCGCTAAGGCCCTGATCCTTGATTTCAGCAGAGGACCCAGGGAAGGGCAAAGGTAGTTCCTCACCACCTTTGCTCTATTATGATATTTGGGGTGTCTGAGGGACAGCTGGTCCCATAGAGTAAGTTAGAGTAGCCTTAGGACTGCTCTAAGTTATACCAGCTTGTAACAGCTCCTAAGATGCCATTGTGCCAAACAAGGACTGCCAAGTCACCCTAGCTATGCTCTCCCAGCATGCTCTTCATGATGAGGGGCTGGAATAAAGTTGGCTATATCTGCTTAGTGTCACCTGGGACTCCCCAGCCAGCTACTTACACTAGTTTTATGACTGCTTTGTGATGATGAAGCAGTGCAAACCAGCCTTGTTGGGGCAAAGGATCTGGCCACAGGAGCTCATTATCATTTGTAGTACTGCATTATGGCTGTGCTCAGAGGCCCTAATGAAGATTGGGGTCCTGTTGTGCAAGATGTTATACAAACAGAGGACACAGTCTCTGTCCTGAAGAGCTTGGATTTCACCACAAACTAAAGTCTCTTTTCACAGTAGGAGTGTACCTTTCCTGAGAGTGTGAAAATGTTAGATTAACCTCCATCACATTAGATTGACCAGAAGTATTACACAGTATTTACTGAAAAAATAACATGCCATGGAGTCCAAAATTAGGCCTTAGAGTGGTATCAATATATAATTCGGCAATTGCTATTGGCAGGCATAGCTAACTTTACTGTGGTATTCACAATGTTTTCATATACTAATGTGGAATGCCACATCTCAGAAGAGCTCATTTTATCTGCAAATGGCAACTGTCAACTTTGTAATGGTGACAACGGTATGTTTAAGATAAGATAATTTAATTAATAATAATAATTAAATACTTGTTTAAAATAAGCCACAAATACAGGAGAAAAAATATTTTGAGTTAATGCTCCTCATTGAAATCCCTCCTGAAGACCTACTTCTGCTGGGATGCCTATAAGAAATGCGTATTTACGTAATTGTTTCCTTATTTGAAACAAAATGACAAACCACCATATGCAGAGCATTCTGCTTATGTGCTGTATTCCTTTCCTGATTTCACCTGGTGTCCGTTTCTTAGTTTGAAAGGTTTTTAGGGCAAGGACTGTCTTCTGATGTGTCTGTTCAGCAACAAACACATTTTGGGGACTGTCAAAATATAGTAACAGTGCAAATCTGCTCCTGGATACATGTCCGTGACTCTGGGGTCATCTGCATCCCCGGTTGGACATCCAAAGGCAGAACTTGGCTTTAAATGGTCTAAGATTTTGACTGTCTTGCATGGTAGATTGTAATGATTGTGAAGGAGCTGTTGTCTTCTTTTGTGTAAAAGCTCATAAAAGTTACTTGTCAGATATTAAAAAATAATAAAAGAGAATGAACCCATAAAAAGGACCTTACAGTAACAATACACAGGACTAATCAAGAGGATTCAGAGCCCAGGCTAAAATCAAGGATGAAAATTCATCCTTCACTGGGAGACCACAGCTTATTTTTGGCTTTTTACATTTTGTCTTTTAATTTCCTTGCTTTGGTGCATTTTGCTTAAACCTTTCACAGAGACTGAACACTGTGTCTTTTATATGTATAACACTGGTCTTAATAATAATTAATTGCTATTAACAACATATGCCTTTATTAGGTACAGAGTTAACATATGTACAAGTATCAGAGGGGTAGCCGTGTTAGTCTGGATCTGTAAAAGCAGCAAAGAGTCCTGTGGCACCTTATAGACTAACAGACGTTTTGGAGCATGAGCTTTTGTGGGTGAATACCCACTTCGTCGGATGCATGACATATATACAGAGCATCTTAACTCAGGTCAATGTCTCCCTCTAACCCAGGGATCAGCAACCTTTGGCATGTGGCCCACCAGGGTAAGCACCCTGGCTGCGGGGAGTGGCGTAGGCTGAGGGATGTGCTGGCCGCCGCTTCCCGCAGTCACCATTGGCCTGGAACGGCGAACCACAGCCAGTGGGAGCCACGATTGGCTGAACCTGCTGATGCAGCAGGTAAACAAACCGGGCCACATGCCAAAGGTTGCTGATCCCTGCTCTAACCTAAAACCAACTGCCTTTTCCAACTGTCTGCTCCCACACCCTGGAGATTCTCTTAAAGCCACAACTCCTTTCTTTTAATTTTTTTTTGTAGCACAAATTTTGTGTGTGTGTATATATATCAGAATGATCTTAACAGTTTTCTATAAATCTTTTAACTGGTCCTTGATGCAATGACCCTCTAACTTCTATATTTGCTGTATTATTGAAGTGGTTCTTATTACTCAGAGAAACAATCTCATTTTCATTTTCTGCTGCTCATGCTGCTGTATTATAGCATTTCTTCTTTCAGCTGAGTCTGGTCTTGCAGGTAACAATTGCAAATGTCTCCAATTTCATCTACACACTTGACCATTATTGGGCATGACATCATAAGATTGAGGTGTTACCTCTTTTGTTATAGTGGCTTTCTGAGCCCATTTTCTATCATTATAGATATGTACTCTAGCATTTGGTTTCAAATAAGGTAGTGTGTGTGATCCTCTATCATAATAATTCTTTTGATACAAACTCAGTTGATACGTATATTATTCTTTTCCTTATATCCTTCTTGAAAAAACACAGGTAATCTGTTTCTAAGTTTTCTATTAAATAACAGCTGTGCAGATGATAAACCTTGTTGTAATAGCAATGTTCTAAAATTTAATAGTGCCAAATATACGGTAAATCAGTATTGGTTTCTACCACTTCTGTTAGTAATCCTTTCCCTATTTTAACACCATTTTCAACTAGCCCATTAGATGTGGGTAACCTGGACTTGATGTCGTATATTTGAAATCATATACTATTGCAAAACTTTCAGATTCTTGACTGTGAAATTGAAGTCCATTATCAGTGACCACCATATTGGGAATGCCATGCCTTGCAAAAATTGATTTAACTTTATTAATGACTTGCTTGGCACCCATGTTTTCTAGTATAGATATTTCAGGAAAATGAGAAAAAATAATCAAGATCTATAACATATGCACATACTTTATATTCAAATAGATCTAAATCTACTTTAGACCAAGATCTTACATTTTCTTGAATAAATGTCATAGGTTATTTTGACATATCATATTCTTTTATGTAATCCTCTATATTTTGTGGCCAAAACAGAACCTCTCTTGCTCAATGTTTTTGTTTTTATATGCCTAAAAGGTCCTTCATGTATGCATTTCAACATCTCTGCTGTTAATCCTAAAGGAATTACTACTCTAACCTTTAAACAGAATTTGTTCGATTACTGATAAGTCTTGAATAAATTGATTTTATGGCTTCAGTATCTTTCTTTTATCATATCCCTTTTTTCAGTAGGTGAAATTCTTTGTAAATTTTCATCTTGCCTAGTTGCATATACAATTTCTTCCCCTACTCTTTCTGATATAGAAAAGATTTTTAAGTACATCTGCAGGTACCACATCATCATCATCTTCAATTACATTGGTTACATCATAAGAGCATCCAATTTTAAATCTTATAAATACAAATGAAAAAAAAATCTTTGTAACCAAGGCAGTATGTCTGTCATGCTCCTTTTTGAAATATTAACTAATGGTTGATGATCTGTTTCTGCCAGTACTGATCTATCAGATATAATTATGTGAAATTTTTTGCATGCACAAACCAATGCCAAAGCTTTTTCTTTTCTATTTGAATACACGGACTTTCTGTTTTTTGACACAGCTCTAGATGTATAAACAATTGGTTTCCATAGAACACTATACTTTTGTAAGAGAACTGCTCCTAAGCCTTGTTTGGGTGCATCTGAAGTCAATGTTGTAAGTCTGTTACTATCAGGTTCTTTTAATACTGGAGCTGTCTTGATTAGTTGCGTAGGCTGATTTAATTCTTGTTGATGTTGACAGTCCCATTTCCATTGATTATTTTTTACAAAGTAAAGCCCTTAAATTTGTTGTGTTTTCTGCTAGGTTTGGTATCTATTTTCCTACAAAATTAACCATCCCCCAAAATGTCTGTAATGATTCCTTATCTTCTGGGTAGGGAATATTACCAATAGCTTGTATTCATTGCAGGTCAATCTGTAATCTTTTGAATGGCTCTGTAAAATACCCCTGGAGCTGAAAATAATCCAAAAGGTAATCTTTTAAAACAGTAACATTCAAAAGTTGTGTTAAATATACATAGCAAATGACTTTCTTGCTCCAATGGTATTTGCCAAAATGCACTGAAGAATCTAAAGAAAAGTATTTTGCTCCTGACATATCTCTTCCCTGATAGGTATTTTAAAATGTTCCTTTTTAACATACTTATTTCAGTCTTTTGGATCTAAAAATAACAGTAGGGATCCATCTTTCTTTTCTAGTACTAATGAATTCACCCATCTAGATGACTCTTCCACACGTTTAATTATATCTAAATTAACTAACCTTTCCAATTCCTTTTGTACTCTATTTCTTAAAGCTGAGTGTTTTTCTAGTTGCAAGTATTACTGGCTTCTTTGTTTCATTTAACTCTGTTTTATACATTGTATCCAAGTTACCAGTGCCAGTGAATAACTTTAAATGGATGTTCTTTCCCCAGTGTTTCAGAATCTTGAATAGTTTGAACTGTATGGATTCGATTTAGTGCTAAACATGTTTCTACACCTATAATAGAAATATGTTGTCCCTTAACTACTAAAAATCTTATGTTTTCTAAATTATCTTTAACTACAACCTGTAATTCACAAATACCCATAACACATATTTTTTTATCCCTATAAGATTGTAAATTAATACACATTTGTTCTAGTACTACAGGTTTTAATTTTAGACATTTTATAATTTCTTCTGAAATTAATTAGCTTGTGCCTTTTATCTGCCACATATAAAGTAAATGTTCCATTAGTAGATAGTGTCTCTGGCTAATCCTCCTTGTAGTTCGTAGAGTGACTGTTTCAAAATACTCAAATTTTCTTCATGTGTAATGTTAACTCTGTATTCCTTATTTGGCATCTTCTCTGAGACTTTTGAATTTTAAGCTAAATGATATTTCCAAGTTTTTCCTAGACTTCTCGGTTTACAAGCTTTTGCAAAGTTGTTGTTTCTTGCAGATATAACAGGATTGACTGTATGACTGTAGGTTGGTGCCTATTTCCACACCTAGAACATTCATTCATGTGCTGATATGTTTTAACTTTAATACTTTCACTCTGTTTTTCTCCATGAACTTGCTTTTTTAACTTTTTCTTATACAGTCTACATTCACATCAATTTGTCTTCTTTCCAAAATGAGCAATCATTGCTGATTAAGTTGAGCAGTTTGGCAAATTCTCACTGCTTTTTCCAGATTTAGAGCTGGCTCTTCTAAGGCCTGGTCTACACTAGGACTTTAAATCGAATTTAGCAGCGTTAATTCGAATTAACCACTCAACCGTCCACACTAGGAAGCCGTTTAATTCGACCTAGAGGGCTCTTTAGTTCGAATTCGGTACTCCACCCCGACGAGGGGAGTAGCGCTAAATTCGACATGGCTATGTCGAATTAGGCTAGATGTGGATGCAAATCGAACTTACTAGCTCCGGGAGCTATCCCACACTGCACCACTCTGTTGAGGCTCTGGACAGCAGTCCGAGCTTGGATGCTCTGACCAGCCACACAGGAAAAGTCCCGGGAAAATTTGAATTCCTTTTCCTGTCTGGACAGTTAGAATCTCATTTCGTGGTTGGACATCGGGGTGAGCTCAGCAGCACCGGCAGCGATGCAGAGCTCTCCAGCAGAGGAGTTCATGTAATCTCTGAATAGAAAGAGGGACCCAGCATAGGCTGACCGGGAACTCTTGGATCTGATCAGTGTGTGGGGCGAGGAGTCTGTGCTTTCGGAGCTGCGCTCCAAAAAACGGAATGGAAAGACCTACGAGAAGGTCTCCAAAGCCATGAGAGACAGAGGATACAGCCGGGATGCCACACAGCGCCGCGTGAAAATCAAGGACCCCAGACAAGGCTACCAAAAAATCAAAGCGGCAAACAGACGCTACGGAGCCTGCCACCACTGCCCCACCAGCGTCCATGGACTCTGATGATGGGACAGTGTCAACGGCCAGTTCCTCGGCGATGTTCGCGGACGGGGAAGATGAGGAAGGGTTCGTGGAGGACGAGGCAGGCGACAGCGCTTACAACGCTGGTTTCCCCGACAGCCAGGATCTCTTCATCACCGTCATGGAGATCCCCTACCAACCGTCCCCGGCCATTAACCCGGACCCTGAATCAGGGGAAGGATCACTCGGTAAGTGCTTTAACAATGTAAACTTTTATTCTTAATATAACAGGAATCTGAAGTATGTGAAAAGGAGGTCTCTCTATATACGGGGATAGAACAGAAATCCTCCTGGGAGATCTCCACGAAGTTCTCCTGGAGGTAATCGAAAAGCCTCCACAGGAGGTTCCTGGGGAGAGCTGCCTTATTGGGTGCTCCGTGGCAGCACACTTTTCTGCGCGAGGCTTTCATGAGGTAGTCAGGGAGCATTGCCTCCCCGAGCACGGCTGCATAGGGCCCTGGTTTGTGCTGGCTTTCACGCAGCATGCACTCTCTATCTCCTTCAGTGACCGTCCTCAGGGTGATCTCGCTCGGAGAGTCCTGCATCTAATTAGGGGAATTACTGTAATGTTACGCCTGGTCCAGAGTATTTTTCAAAAAACTCCGGACAGACGGCATAGCACAGACTCAGCACGCTGCTGCGTGACGAGCGTAACGGAAAGCCAAAGAATCAAATGGACGCTCATGGAGGGAGGGGGGACTGAGGACGCAAGGTATCCCACAGTTCCTGCTGTCTCCGAAAAGCATTTGCATTCTTGGCTGAGCTCCAAATGCTTCTAAGGTCAAACACAGTGTCCGCGGTGGGTCAGGGCATAGCTCGGCAATTTACGCACCCCCCCACACCCCCAGAAGTGAAAGGGAAAACAATCCTCTGTTGACTCTTTTACATGTCACCGTATCTTTACTGAATGCTGAAGATAGATGTGATGGTGCAGCACTGAACACCGACATCCTCACTCCCCCACGCTATGGATGGCTGATGGTGCAATATGGCTGGTATCCGTCCTCATCATCAGCCTATTGGCACATGGGGCAGTGCAAAAGGACTGGTAACCATGCGTACTAGCATCTGTGAGGTCGATCAAGGGCGCCTGGCCCTAATTTTTCCTGGTAGATGGTGCAGTATGGCTGGTAACCGTCCTCATCATAGCAACAGGGGGCTGAGCTTCATCAGCCCCCACCCTTCATGTGTAAAGAAAAGATTCAATTGCCCCTGGACTAGCAGCAGGATGCTGGGCTCCTCTCCTCCACACTCCTTAATGTCCTATCTGGACTATCATAGCAACTGGAGGCTGCCTTCCACTCATTTCTCACTAACAAGGCACTGTGTCTTATTCCTGCATTCTTTATTACTTCATCACACAAGTGGGGGGACAATGCTATGGTAGGCCAGGAAGGCTGGGGAAGAATGGAATGAACAGGTGGGGTTGTTGCAGGAGCACCCCCTGTGAATAGCATACAGCTCATAATCTATGCAGGATCTGACACAGAGCAGCTGTGCTCTCTGGTTCTCTGATACAGTGGTTCTCTAGTACACTTGCCCATATTCTAGGCAGGACTGATTCTATGTTTACATACCAAAAAGGAGGGATTGACTCAGGGAGTCATTCCCAATTTTGGCTTTTGCGCCCCTGGCTAAGAGCAGCCAGGGGCACTTATGACAGCAGCAAATGGCGCAGTGCAAAAGGACTGGTAACCATGCCCATCTTATTACCAATTTATGGTATGGTAGATGGTACAGTATGGCTGGTAACCATCTCTGCTATCATGCAAAAGCAAAAGCATGCTGCTGTGTAGCGCTGCTGGACCACCTCTGTCAGCGGCATCTAGTACACATACGGTGACAGGCACAAAAGGCAAAATAGGCTCCATTGTTTCCACGCTGTGGCGTCTGCCAGGGCTCTCCAGTGAAAACGGTCTTGAAATGATTGTCTGCTGTAGCTTTCCCGGAGGAAGGGATGACTGACGACATTTACTCAGAACCACCCGCGAAAATGGTTTTTGCCCCATCAGGCACTGGGATCTCAACCCAGAATTCACAGAGACAGACTACACTGTGTTCATTGTTCGCCAAAATTTATCTTTGCAAGGAATTCACTCCCTTTTTCCCATCACACAGCTTCGACTGTCTCCAGACCTGCCACAGCATCCCCCTCACAGAGGCTGGCAAAGATTAGGCAGCGAAAGAAAAAGACAGGGGACGAGATGTTCGCTGAAGTTAGGGGGTGCTCCCGAGACGAGGCGGACCAGCAGAGCCAGTGGAGGGAGACCCTCTCTGTATACCAGCGCTCACACAGTGAACGGGAGGAGAGGTGGCATGAGGAAGACAAGCAGTTGACTCAAATGCTGCTTGGACTAATGAGGGAGCAAACGGACATGCTCCTGCGCCTTGTGCATGTTCTGCAGGACCTCAGGCAGGAGGACAGAGCCCCTCTGCAGTGTATCTGCAACCGCCCTCCCCCGCCACAAAGTCCCATACCCCCCTCACCCAAAATAACCAGAAGGAGGGGCGCCAGAGGCCGTGTAAACTGTCACTGTACCCCAGCAGAGTGCTCAAGTACCGAAAAGCTCTCATAGCCTAATTTTTGAGAAGTCCTTTCCTTCCCGCCTCACCCAAGCCCCCATCCCAGTTTCATCCCCTAACTGTCTAGTTGATAATAAAAAATACTTTTCTGTTAATTACTTTTTCCGTCATGTTCTTTTAGAGGAGACTGTGTTTGAAGGGGGGGAAGGGGGTTGGTAATTTGACAGGACAATCACCTTTACCAGGGTACAGACATGGGGGCAGGATCAGCAGCAGGTCACACACACACTGCAGTCAGTATGCACCCTGGTCGGTATGGGAGGTGGTTTGCAGGTTCTGTGTGGGTGGGGGGGGTACGTGACTTTGTAGCGGGGGAGGGGGGTTACAGATCTCATGCAACGGTCCCTGTCCTGGACCACAGAGCCACGCAGCAGAGGAATCTGTATCTGTCCTCCCCCGCCAAAAGGCCACATAGCCCACGGACACAGAGTCCCAAAAAGGAGGGATGGCAGGCGCCGTTGAAACATCCAGTCCGGCACTGCAGACCGCTCTGGGAGCAGGAGCCTGTCATTCCTTGAGTTTACAGGCGGTCTTTACATCACCGCACACCCTACCCAGCACAGTCCGTGTCCCAGTTTCAACCCTGTAACGCAAAGTCATCAATAAAGAAACCTTTGTAAAGTTACAGTGGAACATGTATTTTATTTTTATACGTGTGTTGGAAGTTGGGAAAGCGGGGTGGGCGGGGTATGTAACTGCAGATGCTAGTCAACAGTAACTTGGTAAAGAAACAGGGGCAGGTTCAGCTTCTCTGTAAAGAAACTGAACAGTCACAGGTCACGCTGCTCACTGCTCGCTGGTACTTGAAGAGTTCCTTGTCGCTGTGCAAGGCGCCTGCACAGAGCTTCACGAGCCAGGGCATTAGCGGGTAGGCTGGGTCCCCGACGATCACTATAGGCATCTGCTCATCCCCAAGACTTATTTTGTGGTCCGGGAAGAAACTACCTTCCTGCAGGCGTCTAAACAGACCAGAGTTCCTGAAAACAAGCACGTCATGAACTTTGCCTGGCCACCCGACGTTGATGTTGGTAAAACGTCCGCCATGGTCCACCAGTGCTCGCAGCACCATTGAAAAGTAGCCCTATTTCTCAGCAGCTGACTGTGGAAGAGGTGGACGATAAGGTGCGAGGAGTTGACAACGGCCATAACTGCAGCGGGATCCGTGCTCAAAGTGCTGTGGTGCCCGCGCTGTCACTGAGCAGAAAAGTGCACGAACAGATTGCCCGCAGGCGCTTTCAGGGAGGGAGGGAGGGAGGGCGTGATTGACGGTTCAATGATGACAGTTACCCAAAACCACCCTCGACACATTTTTTTCCCCCAGCAGGCATTGGGGGCTCTACCCAGCATTCCAATGGGCAGCGGGGAGTGCGGGAACTGTGGGATAGCTTCCCACAGTGCACCACTTCCAAAGTCGATGCTGGCCCCGTTACTGTGGACTCAGACAGTCGAATTAGTGTATTTAGTGTGGATACACAAATTCGACTTCATAAGGTCGATCCCACAAATTCGAATTAAGTAGATTCGAAATAGTCTTGTAGTGTAGACGTACCCTAAGAATCTTTTTCTTACACTGAAAGCATTTATTTGCATCACAAATTGATCTCTTATCATTGACTTGGATAGATACTGGAAATTACATATATGACTTCTTTTCTTTAGATCTGTTAAAATGATTCAAAATTCTCTTCCTCCATTTAATTTCTTTAGTGAAAATGAAACATTTCAAATGTTTCATTTCTTTTTGGTACACAATATTCCTCAATTTTTTTTAAGACAAACTCATAGTCAGCTCATTCTCTAATATTAAGCTCAAATAAATTATATAACGAAATTGCTTCAGTGCCTGCAATATTAAAAAAGATGGCAATCTTTTGTTCATCTTCCTTATGAGCAGATAGATCCTAATGTCCTCAAAAACAAATCAAAGTCTTGTTTCAATCTTTGCCAATTTTTGGCAGCATTTCTCAACATTTTTAGATATGTGGTGTCTGTTACAGCTGTCCCCCTGTTGGATTCCTCCCCCGCCCTTCCTTTCTGTTCTTGCGGAGTGGCCGCCCCCCCGACCATTAAACTAACCAAAGTCACAGCCTGGCCCTGCTCATGGAAATGGCTTGTGCAGACTGACTGGAGCCATTGCTCTGGCTAGGGAGGGGGCTTCTTGCTTCTTTGTTTGGATCCTTTGTTCAGACCAGGGCTCGGTGTAGGGGGCGCTGCCCAGAATGCAAGACCTGAAAAGGCCAAATAGCTGAGCATATGAGTCATACCTGGGGGCTCAGAACTTGCCCAGACATGTCCTGTGCTCACCTGAAGTCTCCTCTCCTCCCCTCTAACAAGGGGAACCAATCAGAGTTACTGGTGGGAAACTGCCTGAGTTTGCCTTTATAACCAGACATTTTCTGATCAGACCCCCGGAGAGGTTCCTGCATTGCCACCTGGTCTGATCAGCTAGAGGTCTTTGGGGGGCCCTCTCCCCGCTCTCGTTTGTTTTTGAGCATACCCCCGTTTTTAAACTCCCCTCCCACGAACAACAAATTTTGCCTGGAGATCTCCTGATCATTGTAAGCAAATTGAGTCCTCTCTGCATCCTCTGATGCTGCTGCTGTTCCTGTCTCTGTGCTTGCTGCTGTCCTGGGGATTGGTAAGAACTCCCTCTTGCAAACTCCCCCTGTCCTAGCTGCTGGCTTTGTTTCCCCAGCAGACAGTCCCAAGTTAACTCCGTGGTCTGTGTTCTGTAACTGCTCTGCTTCTAGCTTCGCAGCGCCTTTGCTGCAGCCACCACCTTAAACCCCACCCTTGGAGCTGTATCCTGGGCACACACCACTCTGCCCTCTGGAACTACCCCTAGTATAAGGTGCTGCACCCATTAGGTTAGGTTTAGCCTTTAGTCTAGATAAGTTGTAATTTCATTTTGCATAGCTGTGGTTAAGTTAGGTTTAGAGAATTGTTTGTATTGTGCTCTGTAAGTTAAGTTTAAAAAGTTGTTGCATTGTGTTCTGTTGCTTGCTAATTTGTGTAGTCTTGGTTAAGTTAGATCATAGATAAGATATTGCTGTGTTCTGTATAATTGTGGTTAAGTCTGTCTTCCTGCTGCCCTAGCCCCCCTCCCCCCGAGCTTGCCCGTGTCTCCCCCTGAGCTCCCCAGTCACTCGTTGCAGTCTCTCTGCTGCTTAAACTCATAGCCTGTCTGTTTTCTGTGTCTCCCTGAGTTTAAATCTCCCCCCGCAGCGCCTCTGCCTTTGCTCTCTGCTCCACCATGTGCTTCTCTTCCCCCATCCCAATCTAGCATAAAACCCCATTGGTTACCCTTTTTCTCTCTGATACACCTCACATTCTACATTTACACCACTGTGACACATTTTTACCTAAAATTGCTTGCTATTTAACATATTTTATCCATAACTGTTAGTTGGTTATATGCTGCTCTGACACACCCTTTACATAGAAATTGTTAGCTACCTGTTACATTTATACTTCAGTGTTAATTGGTTACCAACTGTATTGTACCCCACTGTATTGTACCCCACTATTGAAACCCCCTATACTGTTCACCAAAAGAAACCCATCCCCAATTGTCTACCTTAACAAACCCCATACCCCTCACTATTAAATTTTCCCTGTTTTTGCATTTTCTTAATAAAGTTTATTTTGCACCCCACCAGTGCAGTAGTTGTCCCCCAAGATCCCCTACCTGCTGGCAGGGTCATGTGGGAACTCTTAATTGATCCATTTAGTTTCATTGTAACTTGTTTTCCACTTCTGAGCAACTTTTACCTTGTTTTGGTTTGTATACTTCTTCCAGTTCTTTTTATCACTTCCTTCATTCCTGGTACCATGTGTTGTTTTATATTAACGTAATCCACTAGTCTTCATTATAATTCATTGCTAGTAACTTAACAACTGCCTTTATTGGATATGTAGTTAACATATATACAGGTTTCAGAGTGGTAGCCGTGTTAGTCTGTATCAGCAAAAACAACAAGGAGTCCTTGTGGCACCTTAGAGACTAACAAATTTATTTGGGCATAAGCTTTCATGGGCTAGAACCCACTTCATCAAATGCATGGAGTGGAAAATACAGGAGCAAGTATAAATATGTGAAAGGATGGGAGTTGCCTTACCAAGAGTGAGGTCAGTCTAATGAGACAATTCAATTCACAGCTGGATACCAAGGGAGGAAAAATAACTTTGAAGTGGTAACGAGAGTGGCCCATTTCAGACAGTAGACAAGAAGGTGTGAGTAACAGTAAGGGGAAATTAGTATTGGGGAAATTAGGTTTAGGTTTTGTAATGACCCAACCACTTCCAGTCTTTATTCAGGCCTAATCTGATGGTGTCCAGTTTGCAAATTAATTCCAGTTCTGCAGTTTCATGTTGGAGTCTGTTTCTGAAGTTTTTTTGTTGAAGAATTGCCACTTTTAGGTCTGTTATTGAGTGACCAGAGAGGTTGAAGTGTTCTCCTACTGGTTTTTGAATGTTATGATTCCTGACGATTTCGCTTTCCTCTGCAGCCTGGGGCACGGGTCACTTGCTGGAGGATTCTCTGCAGCTTGAGGTCTTCAAACTACAATTTGAGGACTTCAATAACTCAGCCATAGGTTAGGGGTTTGTTATTGAAGTGGATGGGTGAGATTCTGTGGCCTGCATTGTGCAGGAGGTCAGATTAGATTATCATAATGGTCCTTTCAGACCTTAAAGTATACGAGTCTATGAGATTTGTGTCCATTTATTCTTTTGTGTAGAGACTGTCTGGTTTGGCCAATGTACATGGCAGAGGGGCATTGTTGGCACATGATGGCATATATAACATTGGTAGATGTGCAGGTGAATGAGCCCCTGATGGTATGGCTGATATGGTTAGGTCCTATGATGGTGTCCGTTGAATAGATATGAGGACAGAGTTGGCACCGGGGTTTGTTGCAGGGTTTGGTTCCTGGGTTGGTGTTTTTGTTGTGTGGTGTGTAGTTGCTGGTGAGTATTTGCTTCAGGTTGGGGTGGCTGTCTGTAAGCGAGGACTGGCCTGTCTCCCAAGGTCTGTGAGAGTGAGGGGTTGTCTTTCAGGATAGGTTGTAGATCCTTGATGATGCGCTGGAGAGGTTTTAATCGGGGGCTATAGGTGACGGCTAGTGGTGTTCTGTTACTTTCTTTGTTGGGCCTGTCTTGTAGTAGGTGACTTCTGGGTACCCTTCTGGCTCTGTCAATCTGTTTCTTCACTTCACCAGGTGGGTATTGTAGTTTTGAGAAAGGTTGATAGAGATCCTGTAGGTGTTTGTCTCTGTCTGAGGGCTCAGCGCAAATGCGGTTGTACCTTGGAACTTGGCTGTAGACAATGGATCATGTGATGTGGTCTGGATGAAAGCTGGAGGCATGTAGATAAGTATAGCAGTAATAGGTTTCTGGTATAGGGTGGTGGTTATGTGACCATCACTTATTAGCACTGTAGAGTCTAGGAAGTGGACCTCTTGTGTGGACTGGTCCAGGCTGAGGTTGATGGTGGGGTGGAAATTATTGAAATCTTGGTGGAATTCCTGAAGGGCCTTCTTCCCATGGGTTGCAGATGTCATCAATGTAGTGCAAGTAGAGTAGGGGTGTAAGGGGACGAGAGCTGAGGAAGCGTTGTTCTAAGTCAGCCATAAAAATGTTGGCATACTGTGGGGCGATGTGGGTACCCATAGCAGTGCCGCTGGCTTGAAGGTATACATTGTCCCCAAATGTGAAATAGTTGTGGGTGAGGACTAAGTCACAAAGTTCAGCCGCCAGGTCTGCCGTGATGGTATTGGGGATGCTATTCCTGATGGCTTGTAGTCCATCTTTGTGTGGAATGTTCGTGTACAGAGATTCTACATCCATAGTGGCTAGGATGGTGTTTTCTGGAAGATCACCAAAGAATTGTAGTTTCCTTAGGAAGTCAGTGGTGTCTCAAAGATAGCTGGGAGTGCTGGTAGCGTAAGACCCGAGGAGAGAGTCTACATAGCCAGATAATCCTGCTGTCAGGGCGCCAATGCCTGAGATGATGAGGCATCTAGGATTCCCAGGTTTATGGATTTTGGGTAGCCGATAGAATACCCCTGGTTGGGGCACTAGGGGTGTGTCAGTGTAGTATTGTTCCTGTGCTTCTTTATGGAGTTTCTTGAGCAGATGGTGTAGTTTCTTTTGGTAATCCTAACTGGGGTCAGAAGGTAATGGCCCATAGAATGTGGTGTCAGAGAGTTGTCTAGCAGCCTCTTGTTCATATTCCAACCTATTCATGATGACTACAGCACCTCCTTTGTCAGTCTTTTTTATTATGATGTCAGAGTTGTTTCTGAGGCTGTAGATGGCATTGTGTTCTGCACGGCTGAGGTTATGGGGCAAGTGATGCTGCTTTTCCACAATTTCAGCTCATGCATGTTGGTGGAAGCACTCTATAGAGAAGTCCAGTCTGTTTTTTTGACCTTCAGGAGCAGTCCATGCACAATCCTTCTTTTTGTAGTGTTGGTAGGAAGCTTCCTGTGGGTTAGTGTGCTGTTCAGTGTTGTGTTGGAAATATTCCTTGAGTTGGAGATGTCAAAAGTAGAATTCTAGGTCACTGCAGAACTGTATCATATTTCTGGGGGCAGTGGGGCAGAAGGAGAGGCTCCGAGATAGGACAGACTCTTCTGTCGGGCTAAGAGTATAGCTGGATAGATTAACAATATTGTTGGGTGAGTTAAAGGAACCACTGTTCTGGCCCCTTGTGGCATGTAGGAGTTGAGATACATATTGAACCGTATATTCTTGTGGTTTCCAATGGTCTATCCTCTTGTTTATTTCCATCAGGTTCTCACTGAAGCGGAAGGCTTTAGGGATTTCTTCTATCATAATTCCCAGATCTCATCCTTGGTCATTTTAGCGCAGTTGATTTCCACTAAGCAGGTAGTCCCTCCTTTTTATTCTTTGCTTTCAGACTCTTAATTCTGTGCTTATCTACACTGACCTTCATTTGCATTTATTAGCTGTGTTAGTATTTAAAATATCTACACTAAGATCTTTATCTGACTGCATTGTTTATTATTTGCTGTCTCTCCCAATTTAACTTTAAATGCAAACTTGACATGTTAATCTCCTTTCAGCCCAATGTACCAATTTCTGCTTCTTCCTTGATTGCAAGATAGACGTGATCCTCTGGCCTAGGGTGACCAGATGTCCTGATTTTATAGGGACAGTCCCGATATTTGGGGCTTTGTCTTATATAGGTGCCTATTACCCCTCAACCTCTGTCCCGATTTTTCACACTTGCTGTCTGGTCACCCTACTCTGGCCTGGCACCTGGTGAAATATGCTGGAAAGTCTAAGGGCAGTGCACTTCATTGGTGCACATTCAGATATCAATGGAAGTGCAATACCAGGATGAAATACAACATCTGGCCCTCCCTAAGGGACAATTCTCAAACTTAAATTCACAAACTGCTGGAAAGAATGATACACCCTTCAGAGAAGATAGATGCACCCTCATTGATTGTCATGGGTGGAGGATCTTTCACCTGATCACTCCCTTTAGTGCAAGTTGTGCCTTCTGTGACATCTTTACACAGGGACTCTGCCCCAGAAAGGGTGGGGGAGTTAGGTGATTGCGTGAGCGCACTTCAGCAGGATCTGTGTAACCTAGAGAGGAAGTTGGTTGTGGTTAAGGCACTGAACTGAGACTCAAGATCTGAGTCCAATTCCTGGCTCTGGCACAGACTATTTGTTTGACCTTGGGCAAGAATCTCTCTGCCTCAGTTTCCCTTCTATAAAATGGAGATTATAATAGTTAATTTCTCCCACTCTGTCTGGTCTATTTAGGTTGTAAGGCTTTCAAGTAGGGATGCTCTCTCACAGTAGGTATATCTACACTTGGAGATGAGGGTGTGGTTCCCAGCTCGAGGAGACATACCCATATTAGCTCTGATTGAAGTAGTATAGCCATGATGGGTCGGCCTAGTGGATGATCCTGTCCAAGATGCTAGATATGTACTCAGGGCAGCCAACCCCTCCTGCTGCTTATGCCATTATGGCTACACTCTCTTTTTAGTGCACTAGCACGATCACAGCTGGTTGTAGGTCTGTTTCCTCAAGCTGGGAATCACACCCCCAGCTCTAAGTGCAGACATACCCTATGTCTGTACAGTGACTAGCACAATAATGCCCCAATTTCAGCTCATCCTGTTAGGTGCTACTTTAATACAAACAATGGCAATAGTTGCAGATCTCTGGCTGGTCTCAGAGCTCCTGATAGAGCAGTGTGGGCACAGGATTTGTATTGCATGTTTGTAATACATACTGTTCTATGCTAGAAGTATCAACCAAGAGTTCCAGCAGGGTAGTCAAGCATATGACCGTCTTGTCTTGAATACTCCACTATGATTACTTTAATTGAATCACCTTTTTTCTACAGAATTTCCTTAGTTTTGGTGCTATTGCCCAGCTCCCTCGACATCCATGATCATTTTCTACAAAGACTGAGGGTAGAGTGTGTCCCTGTATCTCCCCCAATACTTTCAGAGAATTATCAGCTTGCTGTGTTCACTAAAGGTGAATAAATGACCTTTTAAAATTGCTATTAGGCTAAGTGTTGAAAATCTCAGACCAGTTAATAAAATCTCAGTATATGTGTAGAATTCAAAATATGGACCCAAATCATGCCCTCTTTGAGTTAGGCATGAATCAGCGCACTTCTGTGTGGAAGAGGAGCTCTGACATATCATGACATTCCCCTCCTCTTCCCCCAGTCTTGTAGAGCCTTATCTGTGCAGTGAAGACTCCACTCTGGGGGGAGAAATTAGGAGTAGACAGTCTCCCATCCAGCCCTGCTGAAGATATCAGTAAAAGGTAATATAGTGCTAGGCTGTGTTCATTTCTTTGTGTATGCATCCTCTTCTCATTCCTGAGGCAAGCCACAGTCAGTGGGGGACCCTGGCAACATGGCTCCATGGTAACCATTCTACCAAGGCACTGCCAGGAGCCAGAGCCACTGCAGGAGTACAGGGCCCCTCCATGCAGATAGCCCTGACCTCCATACACCTCCACATGGATCTATCACAGATCAATTGCTTTATCTGAACCAGTAAATCTGATACCTTCAAGGCCTGTCCCAAAGCTCATCAAAGTCAATGGGTTTGGGGTCAGGCTTTTATATTTTACAAGAAGGAACATAGTTGAACACCCTGTGACAGATGGACAGGAACCTACAATATCCTGAATGAACTTCCTTGAATTAACTTAAACTTTATTGAATTAAGGGTCGCATCTTTGGAGTTCATTGTATTAAAAATTAAATGTTTTTGTACTATTCTGAGATTAAAGGGAACTTCTTTAGCAGGAAGACAAGATTAATGGACTCTTTGGAAGGCATTAGGAACTTTAAGGGTTTTTTGGAACAATACATGTGAAGTAGATTCCCTTGGAAACACTGGCGGGGGGGGGGATGTTGCATAAGAAGTGCTGTACAGGTAATCTATAACTAGCAATCACACCTGTTAACCATCTATAAAAAGAAAACAATGAGGTACATTTGGGCAGTCTGTCTTTGCTGGGAATAACATAGTAAAGGCAGGGAGCTGTGCAGCCTGGAAATGCCCAGGTCAGAGACGCGGGTCTCCATCGAAGAAAGGCAATGATCTGGGGAGCTGGAAGCCTGAGAGTGGGTGCCCTTTTTGGACCACTGAGGGGAAATACAGTTGCTGCTGCCCTGAATTAATAACTGTTCTATTAATGTATTTTATATTTTATATCTGGACAATATTTTATCCTGTTTTATATTTAAGGAAGAGAAGTACAAAAAACCCCAAAAGAATTCCAAGAGTTTTGCAAACATTTTAGAAACAAAACAATCCAAATCTCTCAAGTCCAAATATGTATCCCTCATGGGTGAAAGTATAGAAAATGCCAAAACACTAGTCTGATAACTGTTAGGTTTAAGATCTATTTCTTGTTAATCCAGGAGGTAGTAGGAAAATGAATTAGATTAAGAAATCCTCAATTTCTTTCCAACTTTTTTAGTTGGAAAAACAAAAGCAAAACAAAGCAACCCAAACAAATAAATAAAGAAACTCAATTGTAGTCCAAGTGAGAGATGGAATTTCTTATCTCTTTCTAAATCTGTTGGCTTTGTAGAATTGGAAAGAGAAAATCTACTACAATTTTATAAGTTACAAATGTTTTCATGATTTTAGTTCCCTGGAAATTTTTTTCTGCTAATATCAACACTCCCTTATAACTGTGCTAATTCAGGAAAACTGACTATTGTACAGACAAAGGTGAAACTGAGTAGTCCAAGTAGACAATTTTCATTGTCCAAGCTGTGTTGAATGAAAAAAAAATAAACTAGCAGCAAAGTGTAAATGGTGAAAAATGCATTAGTTATTTCCAGTTGTAATGATGTTAATGAGAAGTAAAGAACTTTAAAAAAGTTTTTGCTAACAGGATCCTTTCATGTGTTGTGCTTTTTATAATAAACAGACTATTAAACTATTCTATGATATTTATACCTACATGTAGTTTATAATGGATGGGGTTAATATATTGTATAGTATTTTATTTATTTTAAAATTGTGCACATCTCTTTTTTATATATACTTATTGAAGACTTCTGCATACTTTATGACTTTTTTTCTATTTGCTTTAGTATTGTTTCTTGTCCAGTTAAATGGAACAGCCAAAGTGCATGGTAAATATTTTATAATGGCTCCTGTGATAATCCATTTATCATATATAGTATGTATTGCCAAAATTCTACAAAATATCTTCTATCATGTTCCAAATGCATTAAATTATTTATTTTTGTAACTCGTTTCCGAGCAATCCAGGAAGTTAATGTTACTCTGAACTATGATTGCTAATCACTTGAGCTCAGATTCTGCAATTGGATCTCTGCAGATGGACCCTGATACCTGTATATAGCCCAAGTGAGCTGAATGAGACTACTGACATGTGCTTACCTACTGTAAATCTTTGCAGGATCAGAACTTAAGAGGGGACATACTGGAGGTATGCACAATATGAATGGTACAGAGAAGGTGATAAAACTTTTCTGATGATGATTCAAGAACAAAAAGATACTAAAGGCTTGTCTACACAGCACAGCAAAGCACTTTAGAGGTGTGTGATTTGCAGAGTGATCTAATGTGTTGTGCTGTAACTGCCCCATGCTGGTGTGAGTCTGTTGTTTAGGCAATGTGGGACCCATTGACACAAGAAACCCTTATCTTAGCAGGATTCTAACAAGGACATTTTCTGGATAATGAAACATTAATGGTTATATTCAACTGTTGATCATCTAGCCATTTTTGTGCTTCAGGGTATAAGCCAACGACTAACTGATGAGTTTAGGAAGAGGGACTTCCCCATGGGAGATTATTCCATAATTTCCTGCTATGGGATTTCTTGCACCTTCTTCCTAAAAATCGACTCATGGCTATTATCTAAGATGGGATGCCATACAGATGGACAATGGATCCCATCTACTATATTAATTCTTGTGCTTTACTTTCAATAATGAACTATATTTGAAAATATTTTTGTTACTTCTGTCAGTGTTTATCAGCCACATATGCAAAAGCAAAACAAGGAATCTCTTCAGGTTTAGTGGGTTTAGTGGTAGAACAAGTGGGCAAGGAATTTGGGATTAATTCTTGATTATTCAGCAGTATAGCAGAAAGAACAGAGAAGCTTACTGGCCATTATTTCTCCCCACCCCGATCCCGTGGCTCCTCCTCTTAAAAGTGTCCAAGCTTTTTCTGCACCTAAGATGAGACATCCTGTTGATCAAATTAATTTCAAAGAGTGAGACTAACCACTGGTGGGGCAATACCAAAAGATGGTTGCCTCTTCCAGTAGAGAATAGGAGTCAAGGATCCTGAAACTGTATGTTTTGCTCCTTCTCTCAGGATGACAATAATGAAGACAAAAATTCTCTGAACAGCTCACTCCAAATCATTAATACTCATCTATATTTGCCAATGTATTCAGTAGTGAATCCATGTTCTTCAGGCAGTGAAGGGATGTGACTATTAGCCCCCCTAATTTACAAGTACAAAAGGAGAACCATAACTAGTTGGATGGTATCAAATAAAGTTATAAAAATAAGCCCTGATTTTTTGAAAAAAAATGGTAAATTTGATCCAATATACTGATTGCCAAATTACTCTCTTGGCTTCCATGTTTTCATTGAAATATTTCTTTTCTTCTAAAAAATATAGACCTTGCTTTTTAAAGTAAGTTCCGTATCTTTGCCACATCACTATAAAGTGGTAAATCACAGTATTAGAGACAAGTGCTATTAATTTAGGAAAAAGAAATTGAACTTGCAAAAAATACTTGCAGTGAACATAATGTCCATTAAAAAAATTGGCAAATTTCCTAAAACAGCAAACTTAAATACTAACTTGAGGACTCATAACTGTCATTTATAATTTGGTTGCCTTGATGCATATTCCCAATTATCTCTATTAGCTCTGTGATTACATATCAGAAGAGAATTCATGCCAGCTACTGGCTAAGAAGACTGTGTGTTAGTTTGCACAAAATACAAGTAATTAACTTCCAGAGTCACCTCTACCCTTATGAAAAAAGCTCTTTAAATTTATACCATGACACATCATATGACAGATGTCCATCTATTGCAGGGGTCGGCAACCTATGGCACACGTGCCAAAGGTGGCACACGAGTTGATTTACACCGGCATGCTGCTACAGCCTGGGCTCCTGCCCGCCAGCCCCGCTCAGCGTGCTGCCAGCCTGGATGGACGGAACCCCAGGCTGGCAGAGGGCTGAGTGGGGCAGATGGCTGGGACCCCGGCTGGCAGGGGCAGGCGGACAGAACCCCAGAACGGCTGCCAGTCTGGGGTTCCATCCGCCGGCTCCTGTAATTGTAAAATGTATTACTGGCAAGCGAAACCTTAAATTACAGTGAATAAACGAAGACTTGGCACACCACTTCTGAAAGGTTGCCCATCCCTGATCTATTGTATGAATTTACAAGCTGGTAGAAACAGGTTGAGTTTCTTGACATATGTGAGTAGCCCAAATCTAAAATGTATTTAATTCCAATTCTTTATATTACTATAACTCACTTCATGCTTGATGTATGGAAGCAGACTTGGCAGATTTACCAAAGTTAGAGGGCTCAAAAGTTTTGATGATTTTGTTGGTTTGAATGAGCTCCTGGGATGTTTGAATTTATGATGAAGGGTTTCAGGTTTTTTGAGTGGAAGCAGGGTCTGAATGAGCTCTCCCCTGACAACTAGCTAGGGAGAGGGAGATACTTCAGAAGCAAACTGTATTTATCTGAATACACCTACTCTGCCAAGCTATCCAGCAGACAGAAGCTGTGTTGCTCACAGTGATCAGCTTCGGCTGGTGTTGGGTTACAAATCACTTTGGTATTGAATGCAGGGGTAGTGAAATGTTGTTATCAAGGTTATCTTTATTGTACGAGTAAAGGGGAGCAGAACTGAGCTTAGCCTAGCCTGATTGAGGGGGTCACCCTCAGCTGAAAGGAACTTGCTAAGCCAGGGGCTCGAATGCCAGACCCTTGTGAAAGTAAGGCAGGTGGGGGCAGGTGTCCATGCCAAAGGTGTGGACTCTGCCTAAGGGTGCCCAGTCTGGTTTAACCTGGCCCTCCCCATTGTTCAAAGATAGAGTTAAGTAGGCTCCATTAGGAGTTTTTTGTTAAGTGCTCACTAAGAGCTGACAATCACTAAGAGCTGCGTGGCACCTCAAGAGTCTGACTGGCAGAGGTCACAGCAGAGGGGCAGGTGGCAGTAGAAGGTGACTGACAAATGGCTGGCAAGGACAGCTGGCAGAGCGGTGAGCAGGTGGCTGGCAAGGTGGCGAGCATAACAGAATTGTGGCTGCCAGGGTGGCCAGTGGAGAGGGACAATGTCAGGTGGGCCAGCCAGCCAGAGCAAATGCTCAGATGGCAGAGCAAGCAAGATGCCTGCTTCCGTGGGTGGGAGGTGAACTCACACAGATGCACCTCTGAACCCTGGGTCCTCACTGACCAAGGCCGACCACAGTGAGTGGGGTATGGTGAGGGAGCAGAGAAGGGCAAAAGGAACTTTTGGTTCTAAAACTCAAGAACATGAGGCAGAAGACACTGCCCTCCTCACTCTGGGGACGGTGTGCTGCGCACAGATTATGATTATGAGTCCTGCGTGTGGCATTTTCCCTAATTAATGTTGGGTGACTTCCCTCCTTTCATTAAACATTTCTTTTCTACACTCTGACTCTATGCTTGTGAGTGGGGAAGTATTACCTCTCAGAGGCACCCAGGAGTGGTGTGTAATTTCCGCAGGTTACTAGGTGGGGGCTCGAGCTGTTTCTGTGTTGTATTGTTGAAAAGGAACCCCTAGATATTGAACCTGCCCTGATCGCTGTCGGCTTCACCTGGCCGAAGGGTTACATGAGAGCACCAGAGCACTTTCAGGCTGATTTAAATGGGCTCATAGAGACTCTAGAGTAGGAGGGGAACATTTTTTTCTGTTTAAAATTTAAACCACCAGATTAAGCCTGAGTTTACTTAAGATGAGTAGTTACCTAAATTTTTGGTATTTGACTTCAGTAAGGCATTTGATACTATCTCACATGACTTTCTCATAAACAAATTAATGAAATACAACCTAGATGGAGCTACTATAAGGTGGGTGCAGAACTAGTTGGTAAACCATCCCCAGAGAATACTTATCCATGGTTCACAGTCATGCTAGAAGGGCAGATTGGGATCCCACAGGATCAGTTCTGGGTCCAGTTCTGTTTAATATCTTCATCAATGATTTAGATAATGGCATAGAGAGTACACTTATAAAGTCTGTAGACAATACCAAGCTGGGAGAGGTTGCAAGTGCTTTGGAGGATAGGATTAAAATTCAAAATGACCTGGACAAACTGGAGAAATGGTCTGAAGTAAATAGGATGAAATTCAGTAAGGACCAATGCAAAATACTCCACTTAGGAAGGAGCATTCAGACACACATATACAAAATGGGAAATGACTGACTAGGAAGGAGTACTACGGAAAGAGATCTGGGGGTTATAGTGAATTACAAGCTTAATATGAGTCAACAGTGTAACACTGTTGCCAAAAAAGCAAACATCATTCTGGGATGTATTGGCAGGAGTGTTGTAAGCAAGACACGAGAAGTAATTCTTCTGCTCTAACCCACGCTGATTAGGCCTCAGCTGGAGTATTGTGTCCAGTTCTGGGTACCACATTTCAGGAAAGATGTGAACAAATTGGATAAAGTCCAGAGGAGAGCAACACAAATGGTTGAAGGTCTAGAAAACATGACCTGTGAGGGAAGATTGAAAAAACTGGGTTTGTTTAGTCTGGAGAAGAGAAGACTGAGAGGGGACATGATAACAGTTTTCAAGTACATAAAAGGTTGTTACAAGGAGGAAGGAGAAAAATTGTTCTTCTTAACCACTGAGGATAGGACAAGAAGCAATGGTCTTAAATTGCAGCAAGGGAGGTTTAGGTTGGACATTAGGAAAAACTTTCTCACTGTCAGGGTGGTTAAGCACTGGAATAAATTGCCTAAGGAAGTTGTGGAATCTGCATCATTGGAGATTTTTAAGAGCAGGTTAGACAAACACCTGTCAAGGATGGTCTAGATCAGGGGTTCCCAACGCGGTGTCCACGGGCACCATGGCGCCTGCCGGGGCGTCTAAGTGCGCTCGCCTACTGGCTGGCGGATGAGCATCCACCGAAATGCCACCGACAAGCTGCGTCATCCAGAGGTGTCGCAGCCGAAATGCTGCCGATTTTCAACGGTATTTCGGCGCCTCTGGATGCTGCTGCTTGTCGGTGGCATTTCGGCAGCAACGCCTATTGATGTTGCCGTTGTTGGTGGAATTTTGAAGGATGCTCGTCCGCTGCCACAGTCCTCCATGCAGGGACGGCTCCAGGCACCAGCGCAGAAAGCAGGTGCTTGGGGCGGCCAAGGGGAAGGGGCGGCACGTACGGCTCTTCAGTGGCAATTCGGTGACAGGTCCCTCTGTCCCTCTTGGAGGGAAGGACCTGCAGCCGAATTGCTGCTGAAGAATGAAGCGCCGCCAATCGTGGCTTTTTTTTTTTTTCCGCTTAGGGCGGCAAAAATGCTGGAGCCGGCCCTGCCTCCATGGCTCGTTGTCTGGTGCCTGCCAGACAAAAAAGGTTGGGGACCACTGGTCTAGATACCTGGTTCTGCCTTGAGTGCAGGGGACTGGACTAGATGACCTCTTGAGCTCCCTTCCAGTCCTATGATTCTTGGATGGGACTGTACTTGAGGCCGCTACTCTGTGCCGCCATCTGTGCCACAAAAGCTACTCTGCTATTTTTATCATGTTCGCTTAATCAAAGTTAACATCTGTACATCTACCTGAGCTGGAAATTACATCTCCCAGCTGCAGTGTAGCCAGACCTTACTGTCTGTTTGAATAGTGGCTAGCACAAGTGGGCCCCAATCTCAGTTGGTTAATAACAACACCTAGAGCATAAGTGTGATTTTCGGTGACAGCTTCAGAATGTGCGGTGCTGCTTCCAAAAGAACCATGTCTTCCTTAGCCCTCTGTCTATCCATTTTAGTTTTAGAATTTTAAAACTTTAAAATAATTAGCCTGGTTATCAGTTTGCAGAGTTCTGAAACTCTTTTTCCCCTCTAACAACAGGGCATGTAATTCTGTTTTAAAACTATCTGCTTTCTTCCTGTAACCTATTTGTTAATCATGTTTTGGTGACTGACTTTTGGGCACATTCCCAAGAATTTTTAAGGCAGTCTTTAATAAACACTAATATGTCTGCATACAAAAACAGATGATTATTATTCATGGGTGGGATTATGAAGAATTAAACTTTCCAAAACTGCACAGAACACAATCAGCTAGACATGAAAGTAAGCTGAATTTCCATTTGGTTTGCTTCTTGCTGAGCCTTTAAATTATAAAGTGAAGCAAAGCCAAAAGATTAATACAATGAAAACAAAGATTGGGAAATTAAATGACATGATGCAATTTTCTGCCTCATTGGGCTGGCACCAATAGTATGCAAAGGAAAGCCTGCTTAGTCTTGGTTAGCCGCTGTATAAATGCAGGACAATCAGTCTCCTTCTCAAGGGAAGCTATTTTCTTGAATCATATAGCCATTGACTCTTCCAATTACCAGCACCCCTATGTACAGTTTGAGGTCTGTCTTTTTTTCCCTCCCCCTGCTCTACTTTGCCACATTACTACTATTAGTTTATACAGGTACAAGCTTTCATATTATCTCCAATATTTTATCTATGGCTCAGGGCGCACATAAAAAACCCTGCAGCTTGCTGCCACCTCTGTAATTAAATATTAATATTTCAGAAAATGGTGCTTTATGGATAGCTGGATCCCATAATGTGGCATTCCTAAATCATCTCTAGCAATGTGTTCTTAATGTGTCTCCTATTCAGACTGCTGCCGGAGTATCAGTGCTAATGTATCACTACTGATCCCTGTCAGGGTTGGGTTTTTTTTTAAATCTCCCTCATTCCTCCTCTTGGGTGATTTAGATGCTCAAAAAGGATGTTATGCTCCTTTTAAAGGATTTGTAACCCATTGATACATAAAATGTATATGAACCCAGGCCCTCTTAACTCTCTAGCAATTCTGGCTCACTTTACCGTTGGGTTTGGAAGAATCCTGGCCTTAATGGAAAGACCTCAGTAAATACAATAGTATTTTGCAGTAATGGTCCAAATCACTTCAGAAGCCTCATGGTGAACTGTAATGTTTTTATGTGGCCATTACTTTAGAATACTGTAGTATAACAAATCTCTAATTTTTGATGAGCTGCAGCATGGGTTAGTGGATAGGGCACTGGGCTGGAACTCAGTAGACCCATATTCTAGCCTCCGCCTGCTGGGTAGCTTTGAGTGACTCACTTGACCTCTCTGTGACTTCCAGTCCTACCCGTCTGTCTATTTACATTTTAAGCTCCTTGGAGCAGCAACTGTGTCACAGCTTCATGTTTGTACAGTGCCTAGTGAGTTGGGTCCCCTAGGTGCTACCACATACAAGCAGTAACTGAGCATAGGCCTAGGAGCCAGAAACTTCTTTGGAGGTCTGATTATGCCTTTTTGTGACTTCGAAGCCTTTTTTCAGAGAGTGAGGTGGGATCATGCCAGAAAAAATAGTGTTTGATCATGTAATTAGACCAGTGGTCCCAACCTTTTCGTCTGGCGGGCGCCAGATGAAGGACCGTGGAGGCGGTGGAGCACCCGCCGAAATGCTATCGAATTTCTACAGCATTTCAGTGGCGATGCCTCTCGATGACGTCACTTTTCGGCGGTAAGTGGAGTCATTGAGAGGCGTCGCCGCCGAAATGCCGCTGAAATTCGGCGGCATTTCCGCAGATGCTCCACTGCTGGCCAGGACGTGGACACATTTAAATGCCCCCGTGGGCGCCATGGCGCCCACGGGCACCGCGTTGGGGACCCCTGAATTAGACTCTCATAATGCATATGCACAAGGGTGCAGAATTAAGGTTGCATGAGTAAACTTAATTCTGGTGTTCTCTAACTAGTGCTTGACTTTGCAACCTTAATATTCTACTCTTGTATCTATTTTTATATGTAACTTTCTGTTTAAAAAGAATAAAATTCTATTATGTGAGGTGTTACCATTGCACATTGGTCATCATCACGGTTTGAATACCAGACTTCTACCCCTTTAATGGAAGGACATCAACAGGCAGCAGCAATAGGCTGTTATCCCAGTCAGGCACAAAAAGTTCCACATAACACTCTGAAACAGTACAATACATATGCATGAATGGCCCCACTTTACAGACAGCCTATCCAAGCAGACAGCTTTTGTAGGCTCTTTTTAAGAGGCTGTGTGGCTGAGAACTGGGTTTAATTAACATATTAAAACCCAAAGTTTTATTCCAGCTCTTCCAGAAGTGACCTTATTGAACCTCTGTTGCGGCCTCTGTAAAATGCTGAGTTTTGTGTCTCTGGTAGAGAAGGGGTATGACACCTTTCTCAAAAAGGGTTGTGAAATGTAGATTTTAACATCACTCATATACAAATTAGACTTAAACTCAGAGTCTACAGGACCCTATGCCACAGGGTATTTTTGGTGTGACTTGTGTAGCTGCTTCTGCTGCAGGAGAATCAGTGGAGTCAGGAACCATTCTCAGTGCAGGTGCAATATTCAGAGATTTTTAAGAGCAAGTGTCTCAGTTCTACTGCACAGTGTGAATGGTGACTTCTGTGGCTTATGAATTGGTCAAACCGGGATGTGTTTTCATGGAGATGATAGAATATTTCCAGGATTGTCAACCACAATAGAATTGTTTTTTTTTAAATAAAAATCAGTTGGAAATCAAAGCATCACAAGCTTTTACAAACACGTTTTTGGGATATCTTCTGTTTTTGTTTTTCAGTCCCATCCACCCACTCCCAATGTGTATGGAAAATGCAACCTAAACACATACAAAATGTGCATACAAATCCAAGTCTCTCCTCCCCCACCAATGCCCAGAGCCCTCCACACTCCCCACTGGCAACCCCCTGTTCCTCCAAGAGGCTCCTGCAGCCTCCTGCTCCCTCAGTCTCCTGCCAGGCTCCAGTAGTTGCCCCATGTGTCCAGCTAGCAGAGTAGGAGGAGGAGGCTTCCCATAGGCTTAACTTCTTTTTTCTGCACTACTCTGTGTGTGCGGAGGTGGGGTGTGCGTGAGTCCACTACACTGTTACCGTGCTGTGAGCTGGGGCCAGCTCTGCTCTGCTGCATCTGCTCCAAAAACTGTGCCCCAGTACTGCAGGCAGTTGCTATGAGCTGCAGAACAAGTGGCACAGTTGCCTGTGTTTGAAGTGGGAAACTACAGGGAACATTACATTACTGAGCTGCCTGTATTTTCTTGGAGACCCCACCTCAAAATTGACCAGAAATTGTGATGCCACTCACAATACTGTCATGAGTGTGGTGTTTAGCACCTGTTCTCCTTGTATGAATGTGGAAAATGAGTTTCTTTATAATGCTACATGCACCTGACGGCACACAAACTAGAGCTTGCTCTTAGCTGCCACCCACAGCAATCAGTTCTTATTGGCCACCAGGCCCTGCTATGTTATAGGCAGTTACCCTCTGAGCTCTTCACCCACCCCAAGCAGCTTGCGTAGCACTCACAGGGGCTCTAGGCAAGTGGGTGTTGGCAACACTGTTGTTCCTGACCCCAGGACTTATTCCTCTTCCAAATTACAAGTTTTTACTGCAAACTACTGAGATGCTAGAGCTCTTATTATTATTATTATTATTTTTTAAAAAAGTCATAAAAATGGGATAACAGAGACCACACTATTTTCCCTTGTTTTTATAAAGGGCTAAAGCCTTGGTCCTGAAACTTTAAAGTCAGCTGGAAAAAGACAACAAGCGTGGAAAATTTCAGCTCAAATGCTTGAAGTAGGTAAGGGGAAAGGAGTGGAAATGGGGGGCTATAATGGGAAGTGCTAGTCAACTTTAAGAAAGGTTGATACGCAGGCCCCTCCTGTGACTTTAGATTGCATGTGCGGAAAATGAGGCTCTTGAGCTCTAGCTGTCCAAGGAACCCCAGTGATTGAGATTATCTCCCTCTGCCCCGCCTTTGTCTAGGACTCGGAAAGGTGATCAGAGTCAGATAACCCACCTGGGTCCATTTTCCTGATCTAGAGAAACCTTATGTTTCCCTCTGATCATTCGCAACCAGTCTTCACTACCAATGCATTTCAGAGGCTTTAGGATTGCGTCTCTCAATAAACAGATGAACACTCCTTTTGTCAAAGGAGCTGTTAAAATGGATGAGCAGGTAAGAGTGCTATTTCTTTATGCTTAAATCTCTGAGTCACCAGTCACTGCAGCTCCAATCATTAGAAATTTAAGCAAATGAAAAGCCACATCTCAGACGTGACACATAATTAAGAGAGAAATTGATTTAGTTCTGCCAATTAAAAAGGCAGGCCTAAAATTGCACAGGGGGTCAGTGGAGAGGCACTGTGGCTGTTTCATGTCATTAGCTTTCGTACAGCTGCAATGAGTAACAACTCTAGCATGTGCTTTACATTAGCATGTACAATGCAGGCTTTATATGTGAATAGTCTCCCCTACCTTTCCTTTGTACTCGTGGCTCCTAGGCCTAGATATGCTAGTTCTGCTACTGGTATGTCAGGCTCCTGTGACTTGCCTTCCTTATTGAGGCTCTGTTGTATCACTGTTACTCACTTATCATTCAATTGTTTGTGCTTGTATAACCTGTGGTGGAAGAAGGGCTGCTCTAAATACTTGCAATTGGAGTTTGGCTTTATTACACGTTAGACCAGTCATGACTGATGGAGCAGTGGTGGGTTCTGGCAAGCACATCCAAGAACTTAGTCTGGAAAAAGTTGGGAACTGCTGTTGTTTTCTCTCCTGTTTTTCCCCCGACATTCTTTTCCTGCCTCACAAGAATGGCTACATTCTATTATTATCAAACATACATCCTGTGGATGGAGATGGGCAGTTATTCCATAAATTAATAACTTCAGGTGACACCTGAAACATCTTCAGATTAACTCTTTGGCAACCTTTTATGTTGTTTTTACCTATTAAAATGGGGGCTGTTCCTTCTGCATAGATCTTCCCTGGCCCCTGTGGGGGAGGACTAGTCATCAGTTTCAAGGCATCCTTCCTATTGTTCTGGTTTGGACTCCATGGAAAGTTTGTTGCAGGATTGGAGTGAGGGGCAGACTGAAGGTGTGAATTAGAAGATCCATGTTTTTTTCCTTGCTAAATCCTGTTTAATTTTTTATTTTTTGGTGGCTTTTAAACTATTGCTTCTGAGAATATAGTCTGTTTAAGAATTGCTTCCCTCCACAGTGGCTGGTCAGTTCTTGTTAGGAACCATGTTAGTTTGCATTTTTATAGTTTTCAAACTCAGTTTCCTCTCTGTCCATAGACAAGGCCTTTGAAGTAAAAGTTTAATTTTAAATGCTGACATTTACTTGAGGAAAAAACTGACAGTCTCCCCTAATTCAGTTGTATGCACTTTTGTGTCTTAGAATCCTAGAGGGTCATGACTGAATAGAATCATAGACTTTAAGGTCAGAAGGGACCATTATGATCATCTAGTCTGACTTCCTGCACAATGCAGGCCACAGAATCTCATCCACCCACTCCTGTATCAAACCTGGGTCTGAGCCATTGAAGTCCTCAAATCATGGTTTAAAGACTTCAAGGTGCAGAGAATCTTTCAGCAAGTGACCTGTGCACCACGCAGCAGAGGAAGGCAACCCCCCCCCCCAGGGCTTCTGCCAATCTGCCCTGGAGGAGAATTCCTTCCCAACCCCAAATATGGCAATCAGTTAAACCCTGAGCATGTGGGCAAGACTCACCAGCAAGACACCCAGGAAAGAATTCTCTGTAGTAACTCAGATCCCAACCCATCTAACATCCCATCACAAACTATTGGGCATATTTACCGCTAGTAGTCAAATTAATTGCCAAAATTAGGCTATCCCATTATACCATCCCCTCCATAAACTTATCAAGCTTAGTCTTAAAGCCAGATATGTCTTTTGACCCCACTACTCCCCTTGGAAGGCTGTTCCAGAACTTCACTCCTCTGATGGTTAGAAACCTTCATCTAATTTCAAGTCTAAACTTCCTGATAGCCAGTTTATATCCATTTGTTCTTGTGTCCACATTGGTACTGAGCTTAAATAATTCCTCTCCCTCCCTGGTATATATTCCTCTGATATATTTATAGAGAGCAATCATATCTCCCCTCAGCCTTCTTTTGGTTAGGCTAAACAAGCCAAGCTCTTTGAGTCTCCTTTCATATGACAGGTTTTCCATTCCACAGATCATCCTAGTAGCCCTTCTCTGAACCTGTTCCAGTTTGAATTCATCCTTCTTAAAGATGAGACACCAGAACTGTGCACAGTATTCCAGATGAGGTCTCACCAGTGCCTTGTATAAGGGTACTAACACCTTCTTATCTCTACTGGAAATACCTCGCCTGATGCATCCCAAGACCGCATTAGCTTTTTTCACGGCCATATCACATTGGCGGCTCATAGTCATCCTGTGATCAACCAATACTCTGAGGTCCTTCTCCTCCTCTGTTAATTCCAACTGATGCCTCCCCATCTTATAACAATAGTTCTTGTTATTAATCCCTAAATGTATGACCTTGCACATTTCACTATTAAATTTCATCCTATTACTATTACTCCGGTTTACAAGGTCATCCAGATCTTACTGAATGATAATCCTGGTCCTTCTCTGTATTGGCAATACCTCCCAGTTTTGTGTCATCCACAAACTTTATTAGCACATTCCCACTTTTTGTTCCAAGGTCAGTAATAAAAAGATTAAATAAGATTGGTCCCAAAACTGATCCCTGGGGAACTCCACTAGTAACCTCCCTCCAGCCTGACAATTCACCTTTCAGTATGACCCGTTGTAGTCTCCCCTTTAACCAGTTCTTTATCCACCTTTCAATTTTCATATTGATCCCCATCTTTTCCAATTTAGCTAATCATTCCCCATGTGGAACCATATCAAATGCTTTACTGAAATCTAGGTAAATTAGATCCACTGCATTTCCTTTGTCTAAAAAATTTGTTACATTTTCAAAGAAGGAGAACAGGTTGGTTTGGCACGATCTACCTTTTGTAAAACCATGTGGTATTTTGTCCCAATTACCATTGACCTCAATGTCCTTAACTTCTTTCTCTTTCAAAATTTTTTCCAAGACTTTGCATACTACAGATATCAAACTGACAGGCCTATAGTTGCCCGGATCACTTTTTCTCCCTTTCCAGTCATATGGTACAACCCCTGAGTTTACAGATTCATTAAAAATTCTTGCTAACGGGCTTGCAATTTCATGTTCCAGTTCCTTTAATATTCTTAGATGAAGATTATCTGGGCCCCCTGATTTCGTCCCATTAAGCTGTTCAAGTTTGGCTTCTACCTTGGATGTGGTAATATCTACCTCCGTATCCTCATTCCCATTTGTCATCCTACCATTATCCCTAAGATCCCCATTAGCCTCATTAAAGACTGAGGTAAAGTATTTGTTTAGCTATTGGGTCATGCCTAGATTATCTTTAACCTCCACTCCATCCTCAGTGTTTAGTGGTCCCACTTCTTCTTTCTTTGTTTTCTTCTTATTTATATGGCTATAGAACCTTTTACTATTGGTTTAAATTCCCTTTGCAAGGTCCAACTCTACATGGCTTTTGGCCTTTCTCACTTTATCCCTACATGTTCTGACCTCAATAAGGTAGCTTTCCTTGCTGATCACTCCCATCTTCCATTACTTGTAGGCTTTCTGCTTTTTCTTAATCACCTCTCTGAGATGCTTGGTCTACAACTCCTGCCTATTACTTTTTTCCCTTTCTTGGGATGCAGGCTTCTGATAGTTTCTGCAACTTTGACTTGAAGTAATTCCAGGCTTCTTCCACGTTTAGATCCCCAAGTTCTTCAGTCCAATCCACTTACCTAACTAATTTCCTTAATTTTTTAAAGTTAGCCCTTTTGAAATAAAAAATCCTAGTCACAGATCTATTTTTGTTTATCCTTCCATTTAGTTTAAACTGAATTAGCTCATGATCGCTCAAACCAAGTTTGTCCCCTACAACCATTTCTTCTATGATGTCCTCACTACTCACCAAAACCAAATCTAAAATGGCATCCCCTCTTATTGGTTCAGCAACTACTTGGTGAAAGAATCCATCAGCTATCGCATCTAGGAAAATCTGAGCCCTATTATTATTACTAGCACTTGTCCTCCAGTCTATGTCTGGGAAGTTAGTCTCCCACGATCACACAATTCCCATTAGTATTTACTTCATTAAAAACGTTAAAAAGGTCTCTATACCTATCCAAATCAGATCCCAGCGGTCTACAGCACACCTCAAGCACTATCTCAAGGGAGGCTCTAGTAGCTTTCTTCCCCAATGTGATTTTTGCCCAGACAGGCTCTGTCTTATCCATTCCATCCCTTCTTATTTCTTTACAGTTAACCTCATCATTGATATACAATGCTACTCCACCACCTTTGCCTTTATTTCTGTCTTTCCTAAACAGCACATAGCCTTCAATATCTGTACTCTAGTCATGACTACTATTCCACCATGTTTCTGTTATCCCTATAATATCTGGTTTCACTTCCTCCACCAGTAACACTAGTTCCTCCATTTTGTTACCTAGGCTCCTCATATTGGTGTACAAACATCTTAATTCTTGGTGTTTGGCTTCACTCACATTCTTTACCCGATTAGGCCCAGATGTTCAACCACCAGTATCACCTATTAGAATTGTATCTATGGTACCCTTCCTCCGTATGTCCATTCTCCTAACCATGGTTGTATCCTTTGCTTCGTTTTCTTCCCTCTCAATGTTAAAATCTGGCGTAGAGATTACCTGGACATCTCCCAACCATCTCTTTCCAATTCCTAGTTTAAAGCTCTCTTAATCAGTTGTGCCAGCCTCCCTCCTAGAAGTCTATTTCCCTCCCTACTCAGGTGAAGTCCATTCTGAGAGAACAGTCCTCTGTCCATGAATGCCTCCCAGTGGCCATACATCCCAAAGCCCTCCTTATAGCACCACTGCCTGAGCCACCTGTTGATTGCCATAATCTTGTCACACCTTTGTTGCCCTTCTCTAGGAACAGGCAGAATCCCACTGAAGATCACCTGAGCCTCGATTTCCTTAAGTGTCTTCCCCAGCCTGGCATAGTCTCCCTTGATATGTTCCAGCGAGAATCTAGCCGTATCATTCGTTCCCACGTGAAGGGCAATCAACGGATTCTTTCCTGCTCCCATTAGGATCCTTTTCAGACTCAGGTCCACATCCCGTATCTTAGCACTGGGCAGACAGCACACCCTTCTGTTCTCTGGATCAGCTCTGGTTACAGGCATGTCTATCCTTCTCAGTAAGGAGTCCCCAATCACGTAGACCTGCCTTTTCCTGGTGACGGTGCGATTCTCCGGTCTATCCCCTATTCCCTCTGGCTGAAAGTCCTCTCGATTCCTATTCACCCTTGCAATCCTCTGCAACCCACCCCGTATCCTCCTTGGGCTCATGTTTGGTGTCATCTCCATTGACTCTTCCCCTCTCTTAATAGGGCTAGTTGCTCTTCTCTTCTCTTCTTCCTTGCCCTCTCACCTTCAGCAACCACCTGCTGTGCCCCTTCTTCATTTTCCAACTCCGCAAACCTGTTCCTGAGCTCTATTGCTCTTTCACTAGCTCATCTTTTCCTCTGCCTGGTTCGCTTAGTCACACGCTTCCACTGTCCACTTTCCTCACCCAGCAGTCTCCCCTCAGAGTTCTTTGGTCCTGCTTCCATCTGCAAGTCTGAGCTTTTCCCTTTGGCCTCATCATGTCTTAGCTCCATCATCCGCTCGAACCCCTTTCTAAACTTGACCAGAGTTTCCACCTGCATCTCCAATCCTCGGATCTTTTCTTCCATCAACTCTATCAGGCAGCACTTCATGCAGACAAAACTCTTTTCAGGTACCCCCTCCAGGATCATGTACATGCCGCAGCTTCTACGGTTAATTCTATGGTTTGTAATAGTGTTGCTGTGAGCACTTCTTCAGTTAGTTACAGTACCATACAGTAAGTGTGAATGTAGTAAAGCTACACATCACAAATGATGTCAATTGATTGCAATAATTATAGGTGGAGCTGAATGTATTTTCTATCCTTTAATCAAATAGAATGATTGATTATTCTTTCAGAATCCAGCTAGATCCTTTGTCTCACCTCTGTCAGGTACTTGCGTGAAGCAAAACTCTACAATGGGTAGACATTACTGAATGCTGCAGAAGAGGGTGGATATTTTTGAAATTCCCTATTTTAAATCAAAGCAATAAGCAAATGTTGTAAGAGAACATTTGCAGGTGAGCTACACGTATGATTGGACCTTAAAGCAGCAAGAGAGGTTCAATAATTAATATGCAAAAGTGTTCTGTAATTACTCAGGACATAACCACCGTATCAGGCTACTGACAGATTGTGACTCTGATTTGCATGCAGGATGGATACAACTATAATGCTTTTTAAAATATATAAAACCTATATGATTTATTTTGCCCAGAGTTCAAAAAAGGCTTACAAAAAATGAACAGGGCAACCCTCTCCTGAATCCTAATAGCTTTCTGATGAGGTAAACAATGACTCTTAATTACAGCAGAATCATCTTAATTAAAATTTTTAGCTTCTAATTATCTCAGTTGTCTGCTTCACTGGATTTTAATGAAAAAGATTGATTAGGTATAAAACCAGTAGCATAATTAAACATTCAGGTTCTACACTGGTTATGGAGGTGAAAGTAATGTGATTAACTTCAAAAGTGCATTTTTCAACAAATGATGTTAGACAAGGAAGGCCACTCTTGCTTGTGCCTCTTTTCCCTTCCCTAGCGTGTAAAGCAAATATGTGGGGACAACATCTTCAGGCAATAGTTATGACAAGTGACAGATTATCATGGCATGCTTTTAACTAAAACAGTTGGGTTCTGTCTCCACTTCTATTATGAACATCCTATTTCAGCTGGTTTAGTAAGTGGACTGGAACTTATTTCACAAGATTTCAGGCCTAAGAGTAATTTTTGGTGCTTATGAAAGGCTTAAATAAGTTGTTCAGCTGTTCTATCATTACATAAATGTAAATCAACTCTTGTAGGGTGATTGGTGAAGGATGCCTCTTGGTGGTTCATATTATTTTAAAGGGGTACTGGCAAGGTAACCTAAACTGTGAGCTCAATTCTGCTAATTCTAATTTTTGAAATGGTTAAACAGAATTCCTTCTGAAAATGAAAGCTGTTATAGAAAATTCAAGTTCAAAACGTAGCTGGGAGTTGGGGGAGAATTGTAAATTTCTGCAGACCTCTCTTTGTTAAGGATCAGTCTTCATGAAGAGTCATACGATGATGAGATATTTTACACTTAACAATTTGGCAAGTCTCTTGCCAGATACAGGAATATTGAAAATACAGTAGAATTTCCAATATGGTTCCTATGTTCAGAACTCCAAATAAACCATTTCTTGTGTTTGGTTACAAATTTGGTTCTCATTACCTAGGTGTAAATCTGGAATATGGCAACCCCCTTGAAGTCAAAGCTGCTTCTCTTACAATTTTACAAGTGTCCTTGGGAGCAGAATTTGGACCAGATGATTAATTCTCCTACTCTTTTAACTAGATCAGCCCACATTAATTATTGTTCAACTCAACTCTAACAGATTTATTTAATCATTACTTACTATTTGTTATCATTAGTTACTATTAAGACTGATTCTGTCATGGAGGTCACAGATTCCGTGACTTCTTCTGGGGCAGGGCTGGAGCAACTTTCAGCCCCAGGGCTGCCGGAGCAGCGGTTGGGGTTAGGTCAGCCTGCCCCGGGGCTGGATCAGCAGTGCTCAGCCCTTGTCACAGGAGCAGCTACAAGCCCCAGCAGTGCTCATTTTGTTCCCTCACCTCGAGGGTATTGTTAGAAAAATTCAGGGACAGGACTTGGACTTCTGTGAATTTTTGTTTATTGCCTGGGACGTCTGTGACTTTTACTAAAAATACCTGTGACAAAATCTTAGCTTAAGTTACTAGTCATTGCCCTGACCATCAGTGCAAATGTGTAAGGAGCATGTTGAAGGCACTTACACTTTTAAAGAATTAATTCCTTGCATTTAATTCTCTGTAATGACCAGTAACCCTACCATACCCACACACCATCCCTTTACTTTCTTGATCATAACTCGTTACATACACATCGGAGTACTAGAAATGCCCCTCTGGCCTCCGCCCCATATGGCTCTTCAGGATTCCTTGATTGTGCAGCTCCAATGCAGCCATGTGTGACTGGGTGCCTGGATGGACCACACTTACAATGCCATGTTCATGGCAGACTGCAAGACATAAGGCAGACAATCCCCAAAGCCGGTGGTTTATTCCATAATTAGATTCACCAAGCCAGTGACAAAAGAGTTTCTGAAGTACCACACTGGTGCAGCAGAAGCCAAACACAGTCCCTTTTAGGCATTCCAGACCTTGGCTCTAGGGGTTGCCAACTTTCTAATCACAGAAAACTCAACACCCTTGCCTTGCTCCTACCCCACCCCTTCTCTAAGGCTCCACCCCTGCTAACTTCATCCCCCTGCCCTCTGTTGCTCACTGTCTTCCCCCTCCCCACTCACTCACTCACTCATTTTCACTGGGCTGGGGCAGGGGGTTGGGGTGTGGGAGGGGGTGAGGGCTCTGGGGTGGGGCCAGGGGTGAGTGGTTTGGGGTACAGAAGGGGGTGCGGGCTCCACGTGGCACTTACCTCAGGTGGCTCCTGGAAGTGGCCGGCATGTACCTCTTGCTCCTAGGTGGAGGGACAGCACGGGAGCTCTGCACACTGCCCCCGCCCACAGACACAACCCGTGAAGCTCTCACTGGCTGTGGTTGCCAGCCAATGGGGACGGTGGAGTTGGCTCTCGGGGCGGGGGTAGCGTGCAGAGCTCCTGTGGTCCAATTTTTCCTATGCTCCGGCAGCTCTTTTGTTTGTTTGTTTGTTGCTCTGCCGGCACCAACCCCTCCCCCCCCGGCCTGATATTTCACGTCTGTCATCTGGTCACCCTAACTGACAGCCATAAGGGGGCTCACAGCTGGAGCACCCCATCTACCCGGGGAGTGACAGCCCCAAGCTGTGAGCCTTGTGAGTGCTCAATTTCACAGCAGTCCCAGCAATGAAATTGACATTTTTGTCAATTTCATGCTGCTATTGTCTTTGCTCTGCCTCTGGGGCACCTAGCATTGCCCACTGGCGGAAGACAGGATACTGGGCTAGATGGACCTTCGGTCTGACCCAGTATGGCCATTCTTATGTTCTTAAAATGTCCTCTGGTGCTTCTGCTCAGTCTGGCTTGAGTGGTTGGAGGGGACTAGTGCCTCATTCTGTGCTCTCCCCTGGGTCCTGATATGTGTGGCCAAGAGGGTTTGGGGAGAGGACCAGCATATCCAGCCTTTTCCCATGCTGGAGTTCTCCAGGGACTGCAACATACAGCTCTGTGTATAGAATAAGGGAGCATTTCCCTTTAGGAATTTGATAGACTAAGAATTGCATTTGTTTATGAGAAGGTTCTTACCTGAGACCACTGAAATTGCAGTCTCCTTATGATTGATTTTTCTCCTATAGTAAGAAGTGTGTATGTTTAAGAAAACAGTACATTGTAATCTAGCAGGGCAAGCTGAGGGAATGGTCACATAGGGAAAACTCTTTTTATGGAAGGTTTGAGGTCAGTTACTCAAGTGGAGTTAAGGTTCTCTGTGAGAGAATCAATTCCACAAGCCATAAATAGCGCAATAAAATTTGATCTTGCAAGTCGTGTGTAATTGAGAGACAACTACTTTCGTCCCCTAGGTTAATCAGAATAATAATCTTCAAACAGTGCCTAATGAACTGAGTGTGCTGTCTCAGAATTGATTAGAAATAAGTGTGGCAAAATGCTATTACAAGATATTGTCACAAAAGCCGTTTCAATTCTCTTTTTCTGTTGTCTTAGCTATATGACAAGTGTGTCCAACTTACCCAGTTTTGGGGCTTGTCTACATTACCTGCTGGATCAACGGGCAGCAATCAATCTAAGGGGGGGTCGATTTATTGCGTCTAATCTAGACACGATAAAACGAGCGCTCTCCCATCGACTCCGGTACTCCACCAGGGAGAGGCGGAGTCACCAGGAGAGCATCAGCCGTCAACTTACCGCAGTGAAGACACCACGGTAAGTGTAGACCAGGCTTTGGAATGTTAATGGATATCTATCTTCTATGAAATGGGTGTGGATCACTGTGCTGGGTGGGGGATGAGATGCAAGAGCAGAGGGGAAGCATGTTTAGTTCACCACCCTTTCAGTGTGTTGTATGCACTCTCTGCCCCTCATGTGGCGTCAACTCTCCTGTGTTAGTGTCTAGATAGAAAGGGGTACTTGATGCCTGGCTGTAAAGGACCAGGGCATAGGCAGTCTGGTCTAGTGGTCACAGCTGGGGTCCACATGTCAGGGATGGTAGTCGGTATTCAGTAAGAAAGAATTGAGGTCAAAGTCAGTCTGGAGACCTGACATCAGAGATTGACCCTGATTCCCACCTTGTACTGATTCAGCCTGGGATCAGAGATCAGGAGACTAGGTAAGGTCTGGAGTCACAGCAGGTCTGAAGTCTGTGTGCTTGCCAAACAACTTCCTGGGGCACCTCCAGGGTTAAACACGGTACTTGACACTTGGGTCCCTGGGGCTTCACTTCCTGCGGCACCTACTCTCCACAGTGTTCCCTGGCGGTGACTCTGCATGGATTCCTGGGAGCACTGTGGGAATGTCTGCAGACCTAGTTTCTAGTCTCTGCATCATTACACTGGCTGCTGCTACACAAGGAGGAGTGGGTGAAGGCTCCTTGCACCTTTTTTCTTGACCTGCAGCACTCAGGCCCATAATCTGCACCATCCAGAGGTCTCTGGAATTGTGATACAAAATGCAGTATATTAAAGTTACTGACATACCATGGTACAGCAATAGCTTCTCAGCATCGTCGTACACAATTTCAAAAGCTGGGGTTTTTATGAGAGGCGACTAACATAATGGGAGAAGAGTTGGGCACTTTATCAATAGTTCATGGAGGATAGGTCCATCAGTGGCTATTAGCCAGGGTGGGCAGGGATGCAAAACCATAGAAGCAGGTCAAAAATTCCTCAGGTACCCATATAACAAAGTGATTGTAACAGTTTCTCACTTCACCTAGCCTGTCTGACATTTTTTTCCTTTCATCCAAATTTATATTGACACATCTGAGCTGGGTGTATTTTAAAGATGACTTATTGAGGGCACAGGAACAATGTGCAGAAAGAATAACAAATATGGCAGGTGACCAGCTTGTCTTAACAGTGAAACCTTTGAGATTAAACTCAAAAAGGAAGCTTACAAGAAGTGGAAATTTGGACAGATGACTAGGGAGGAGTATAAAAATATTGCTAGAGCATGCAGGGGTGTAATCAGGAAGGCCAGGGCACAATTGAAGTTGCAGCTAGCAAGGGATGTGAAGGGTAACAAGAAGGGTTTCTGCAGGTATGTTAGCAATAAGAAGATCAGGGAAAGTGTGGGACCCTTATTGAATAGGGTAGGCAACATAGTGACAGATGATGTGGAAAAAAGCTGAAGTACTCAATGCTTTTTTTGCCTCGGTCTTCACAGACAAGGTCAGCCCCCAGACTGCTGCACTGGGCAACACAGTAAGGGGATGAGGTGAGCAGCTCTCAGTAGTGAAAGAAAAGGTTAAGTACTATTCAGAAAAGCTGGACATGCACAAGTCCGTGAGTCCAGATCTAATGCATTCAAGGGTGCTGAGGGAATTGACTGATGTGATTGCAGAGCCATTGGCCATTATCTTTGAAAATTTGTGGCGATTGCAGGAGGTCCCGGACAATTGGAAAAAGGCAAATATCGTGCCCATATTTTAAAAAAAAGGGAAGAAAGAGAACCCGGGGAACTACAGACCAGTCAGCTTCACTTCAGTCCACGGCAAAATCATGGAGCAAGTCCTCAAGGAATCCATTTTGAAGCACTTAGAGGAGGTGATCAAGAACGGTCAACATGGATTCACCAAGGGCAAGTCATGCCTGACCAGCCTGATTGCCTTCTATGATGAGATAACTGGCTCTGTGGATATGGGGAAAGCGGTGGATGTAGGAACATAGCCAGCAGATCAAGGGAAGTGATTATTCCCATCCATTTGGCACTGGTGAGGCCACACCTGGAGTATTCCATCCAGTTTTGGTCCCCCCACTACAGAAGGGATATGGACAAATTGGAGAGAGTCCAGCAGAAGGCAACGAAAATGATTAGGGGGCTGGGGCACATGACTTATGAAGAGAGGCTGAGGGAACTGGAGTTATTTAGTCTGCATAAGAGAAGAGTGAGGGGGGATTTGATAGCAGCCTTCAACTACCTGAAGGAGGGTTCCAAAGAGGATGGAGCTCGGCTGTTCTCTGTGGTGTCAGATGACAGAACAAGAAGCAATGGTCTCAAGTTGCAGTGGAGGAGGTCTAGGTTGGATATTAGGAAAAACTATTTCACTAGGAGGGTGATGAAGCACTGGAATGGGTTACCTAGGGAGGTGGTGGAATCTCCATCCTTAGAGGTTTTTAAGGCCCAGCTTGACAAAGCCCTGGTTGGGATGATTTAGTTGGTGTTGGTCCTGCTTTGAGCAGGGGGTTGGACTAGCTGACCTCCTGAGGTCTCTTCCAACCCTAATATTCTATGATTCTATGATCTATAGCTATAGGCACAGTGGCTAAAATGAATGAGATGAACCAATTTAAAACTGGCTAAGATTAACAATGAAGACCATGTGCAACCCGCAATGCCTCTGGAAAGGTGGATGACAAAAATGCAAGTGAATTTTATTACTGAACTTACTCAAGCCTAAGAAAATATTTGATCCAATAAGTGAAATAATAGATTCTCTTGCTAAACAGGCATGTTTCAAGCTCATTAAGATCTCAGCTTTAACTTTAGGCAAACTATCATGTTTGTTTGACACACTGGTCTGCTCTTGTAGCTTACTAAAAAGTATTATTTTTAGATCCACAGTCAAAACTTGCCATGCAGGACTTACATGGCAGGCACAGTGGAGATGGTTAAAATTAGCATGGTGCATGTGGTCTTGTGGACTGAGAGTAAAGAGCTCCTGGATTCTAATCTTCATTCTGTCATGGCTCACTGTGGTTCTGGGTAAGTCACTGAGGCTACATTTTAAAAAATGTTCATTTATTTTTGATGCCCCCATTTTACATGACTTGAAGTGCCTACGGGGCTCTGCTATTCAAAGGCGTGGAGCACCCACAACTCCATTTGAAGTACAGGGGTTCTGTGAGGTGCTACCTACATTTGAATAATCCCAATCCCTATGTATTTCAAGGTGGGAACACACAAATCATGGGGAAACTTTGGGGAATTGAAGCCTACATCTGTCAGTTTTCCCTTATTAGCCTCATTTTGAATAGTACGTATGATCTCTATTAGCTGACAGGGAAGTTGTAGGTTTAATACTTGTCATGATACCTACAAAACACTTGATGGTTAGGCTGCTGGTATGCAGTGACCACAGCTGGTCGTTCTGACCAATGTCTCATTGTTTCATTGTATCCCCCCATGTGTCTATATCCATTTGTTGTCTCTTATACTTAAATTGAAAGCTCTTTGGGAAAGGGGCCATCTTTTTGTTCTGGGTTTGTACAGCACCTGGCACAGCAAGGTCCTGGTTCATGACTAGGGCCCCTAGGCTCTATGGCAGTGTTTCTCAAACTGGGGTCGCCACTTGTGTAAGGAAAGCCCCTGGCAGGCCGGACTGGTTTGTTTACCTGTCCCGTCCACAGGTCCGGCTGATTGCGGCTCCCACTGGCCATGGTTCACCACTGCAGGCCAATGGGGGCTGCTGGAAGTGGCGGCCAGTAAGTCTCTCAGACAGCGCCACTTCCAGCAGCTCCCATTGGCCTGGAGCAGTGAACCACGGCCAGTGGGAGCTGCGATTGGCCGGACCTGCAGATGGAGCAGATAAACAAACCGGCCCGGCCCTCCAGGGGCTTTCCCTATGCAAGCGGCGACCCCAGTTTGAGAAACACTGCTCTATGGTAAGACAAACAAATAACCATAAATAATTTGTATGGTGCATTGTTAAAAAAGGTGAAAGTGGTGGTGGTGTTATAGTGGTACTTTTTGACTTACTGTTTATTTAAAATACTGTAATTAGATGTATAAGACTTGTAGTGTTCTGGAATATTTTTAGCTAGGAAGCTGGTCATGTTGCTATGAATGGGATGTGCTTTAGAATATTGCCTTTAATCCCTGGAAGCCTGATACTGAAAGGTGTTCCATTTGCTCTATTTTCTCTTTTCATTAAGGGCTAGATTGTGTTAACCAACTTCAGATTCTGCAAACGATTATGCATATGAATAACTTTAGGCACACACATGAGTGGTCCCACTGAGTTCATGTGAGTAAAATTACTTATGTGCTTCAGTGTTTGCAGGTTCAGGCCATCACTCTTGTACTAGTCCTATTGATTTCGGTCGGTGTACTCTAAGTGAAAGGTGCTCCTCAGAGAACGCAGAATCTGGCCCTGACTGTGGACACTGGTTTGTGTACTTGTTTGTAGACATAAAATTTTTAAATAGAAAATCTTATTGAAGCGTTTGTTTTGAGATGATGGGGGAATACTTGCCTAGATTTTTTTGCAAGCAGATCTTAAAAAAAGGCCAAGTAAAATGTACTATATTCCTTTATAATGGTGAAGCTTGTCTGAGTGTAGTAGCTCCTTAATTTTTGTATATAAGACACCACTGATTTTGGTAGTTATTCTGGAAGATAATGAGTTTTGCAACTAAAAGATATTTTAAGAGTTCCAAGAAGTGCTGTTGGGTCAAGGCATGACCTTATTCTGAAATTACCTGCTACAACAACATTCTCTAGTTATGTTTAAATTACTCTAAAGTTAATTGTCCAGCGATGATGATAGGAAGTGAGTATACTGAAACCTTTTCTGTAATGACAGTACTGTAATGTCTTTTATAGAAAGGAAGCAAATCTAAAATTAGCTACAAATAATGAAGGGTAGAGTTGTTTTTTTCCAGAATGAAACACAGCTTTGAACTTACAGAAAAGGAATCATGATTAGAGGTAAGATTTTGTGTGTAACAGTCATCTTAATTATAGCAAAGTAGCAACATTCCAAAGTCATTAAGTCTCTGGCTTTGTCTGCTCAGATGTTATATCCATGAGCAAGGGAGGACCATGCAATTAGTGAAGAATTCAGTTGAATGTAGAAATAACTCAGAGATATAACAGAAGGATCACACAGAATAAGTAGAAAAGTGTGTGGTTGCAGTGCAGCTGTATTTAGCAGCACGACGTTCTGATTTTGGAAAATTAGAAGCTTTTACAGATGGAAAACTAACCATAGGGATCCCAAAGCAATTGGAAAGTTGATGGGCTAGATCATATGCTGAGAGATCTCTTCTTGTCTGCATATTGGGGTAATGCCACCTCCCTGGCATGACTTCAATGGGAGCTGAAGGCTCTTGTCATTTATCAAAAGCTGGCCATTTAGGTGTCTAAATATGGATCTGGGTGCTTAATTTTAGGCATCTGGGATTGAAAATTTTGCCTTTAACATTTAGAAAATGACATCTTGGCATTTAGCTATGTTAACTAGATAATGGCTGCTACCCTAAGGCTTTGGATAGCAGCTGCGAAAGGAAGGTTGTGTTTCCTGGTTGTTATGAAGCAGAACCAAGTCATGAATTTAGAGTGGAACAAGTCTTGACCAATCTTGTGTCCAAGTTGACTGGAGAGCCTGGTGCCAGTCCTGACACGACCTGCCCTTCTGCTGCCCAACTTCCAACACTCCGTGGATGAGGAAGATATAATAGGAGCACAGAACAGCTCTGGGAATGGAGCTGGCAGGCAAGAGTAGATAGTAGACAGTGATCAGCTTGCCTAGTGGAGAGCTATTTCAGTTCTCTTGAGGAGTTCTGGGGGAGCTGGAGAGGTGTTTAGGTATTTGAAGGGCAGGAAGGGAACAAGTGAGGCTGAAAATGACTTAACTAATATGTGTACAGGACTCTGAGGATGTCAAGTGCTATACTGTCCAAGAAGGGCTTAGAATAGCACCTTAATACCTTGGTGACAAGTAACTGACTCTTGGAGATAAGCTTCCATATCACAGCCATGTATTAAAAAAGACAACGATGGTGATTAATTTATTTCCTGGGGCCAAATTCAGCCCTTGGATACATGCACAGTGATCTTTCTTTTTGTGACTTCAAGTTTTTGGTACCAGTAGTCATCTGTCTCTCCATCTAGAATCTGAATTGATGTATTTGGAATGACTCACCTGGGGAGTGAGGAGAAGTACTAGAACAGCATGTTCTGCTATCTATCAGAATCTTTAGATAAGAAATCAGTAGGAACACAGTTGTTTTGATGTTCAGGTCAGTTACAGTTCATGATCTAGAAAAGCTACTGTGGCTAATGTTTGTTTTTATTTTGTTTCTTGAGAGAGCGAGATGCATGAGCCACTGCTTTTATAGTTTGACTAAGTGAGAAAATAAATCAGAGGGGATAAGCGTGTCAAAGCTGATTTCTTTTGTTGCTAATTCAACATGTAGAAACAAAAAGATCCAAAAGTATCTATAGTTGAAAGTTGTAAAAGATGCCTTCTGGCTTTGTACTCTAAATTTACAGCTACTCATTACATGGATGCTTACTAAAGTTTGTGGAGTTCCATAAGTGGAAATAACTTCCACTTCTAAAGCTGCAATTCTTGTTCATGCTCTTTTTTCTGAAACTTGCAACTGGATGTAGTGATTGAAATAGCAGCAAATCATTTTAGCAGTGTCATTAAGCTCTTAATGTTAGCTGTACTAGCAGAGAAGTTATTTTCTGCTACGATATATGTACACTGAAAAATGGTTATATTGAAAGTTGCTATCATATAGGGCATGTACAGTGATCCATTTACAGATATAATATACCTCTTCACAAGATCTTAAAAGGTGGGCTATGAAGAAATTTTGCTTCTCAGTACTTCAGTCTCTCTCTTTCTCTCTCTCCTCAGTGATTACAGTTTTCAAAAGCAGCTAAGTGAATTACGAGTTTAAGTCCCATTTTAAGTGATTTGTTTAATGAGACTTAAGCACCCAAGGCCTGGTCTACACTATAAAGTTAGGTCAATGTAAGCAGCCCAGTGTTGATCTATTGTGCTCGTGTCTATACTTTAATTTGTCTCCCACTGATGTAAGTGTTTTGTTACACTGACATAGCAACACCAGCTCCCAGAGTGGGGTTGAGCTACGGTCGATGTATGGAGGTCAATGTGGTACGAGTGTAGATGCTGTGTTACCTATGTCGACCCTAACAGTCCTCCAGCAGCTGTCCCACAATGCCTGACACTAACCACTCTGGTCACTATTGTTAACTCCACTGCTCAGGGACCACATAGAACTGGAAGACCTCTCTTTTAAAGCCCTCATGAATTTTTGAAATGCCTCTTCCTGTTTGTCCAAATTGGTGAACACACCTCTATCTGCTCTCTGATGTGGGCAATTGCCCAGCTGACCATGCCAGCTGCATGCTTCCGATACTCCAGGCAAGAGATATTGGATCTCCTGGGTCTGTGGGGAGAAGAGGCTGTGCTGACACAGCTCCAAACCAGGAGTAAAAACATTGACATCTTCAAGCAGATTGCTCAGGGGGGTGTAGGAATAGGGGTGTGACAGGGACCAGCAGCATTGTCACAGGAAAGCCACAGGGCGGTGGCAAGCACACCGTAAGCATACCAGGGAGACCAATGATTGATTTGGTGTGGAGCTGCAGATATGCTGCTTTTACAAAGAGCTGCATGCTACACTTGGTGGAGACCCCACCACCACTCGTACGCCACTCCTCTGAGGAGCCAGAGTCGCAGGCCCCTGCCATGAAGAGCAAAGAGAAGGAGGTGGATGAGAAAGAGGAAGGAGAAATACAGCAGGCAGGCGACTGGAGGGTTCAGCTGCGCTGTTAGCCAGGGCCTGTTTTTGATTCCACCACAGACCAGCCATTCCTACCAGTTGAGAACAAGTGAGCCCAGTGCAGGAGAAGGAATCTAGGGTAAGTGTGTAAATAAATGTCCCATTACAGTAATGGCACCTCCAACTAAGCCGGACACATCTGTTGACTTTTAATCTACTCAAACTACAAGAGGTAATGGTACAACCATGAGAGGTAGAGTTGCTATCTGCTTTTCATTCCCCTCTATATTTAGGCGGGGCTGTGGAGAAGTTTATGTACACAGGGATGTCTCTTGAATCTTCCTGAGAGATCTTAAGAAACTTCTCTGGAGGTACAATCCTCTCTCAAAACGATTTTATATTTCTTCTTCCACAGGAGGACACTTTTCACACCAGTCAGCGATAACTTTGGCAGGTCCCATTGCCATAAACAGTGGTGGGTGACTTCAGGATGCTATCAACAATTATGCTCTCTCTGCCTTTGTTACCCTCAGGAGAGAGAGATCTGCTAAAGCCATTACAACCTGTGGAAAATGATGCCAGTATTCAGTGTCAGTGCTCTTTACTCATAGTTTTAGGCAACTAGGCAATTCCATACTCATTTCCCCTCACCCATAGAGGGTCAAGCTCCTCATAGTTTGAGCTGAGAATGACACCAGGCACAAGCATTTCAAAGCAAAAAGTTCAATAAGCTTGTCTTGTTCAACCCTTTAGGGGAGTGTGTGTGTGTGTGGGGGGGCAGTTCTGAATCTGCAGTTTCACTTTCCGTTCCTACTATACTGACAATGGTACCTCCTGTGCGTTTTATCAGTAGCTTCAGCCGTTGCTGCCTTGAGCAGTACCCCTTCCATACCAGCAGAATGACTAACCTAGATAAAGAGGAGAAAAGAGAGGATGCTGGAGGAAATGCTTGCAGGATCTCACAGAACCGGTGCTGCACCAGAGCTTGAACAGAGGGTGAATATTGCAGACTAAATGGAGAAGGAAAGAGCAGACAGGAGAAAGGGGGAGGGAGATGCACCAGGACATAACAGAGCTTCTACATAAGCAAACTCAGATGCTGCAGACTCTCTTGTGGACCTCCAGGTTCAACAATCCCAGGCTAGACTGCAACTGCAGTCTGTAGAGAACTGAAGCATAGCACCTCCCTACATCTACACCTCTCAGCATTCCTCATGGCCTCAGGACCTGCACATCTACCCCTACCTCTCCACACTGGGAGAAAGAATGGACAAACACAGCTTCACCTACACTGACCTGTAGCTACAATGGACATTAGTGCTCCTTCCTCTTGTTTGTTTATTAAGGTTCCTAACATTTTTTAAGTTAATGTGTATTTACTTTCAAGCTCTGCAGATTATTTTTTGGACTTGTTTTCATAAAAGTTTTTCATCTTTAGTTTACAACACATGGTGTATAATGCCTGCTGGCAGTGAAAGTAATGGTCTTGTACACTCTTACAAACCATAGGATCAGTGCTAAACAGTGTAGTCATCACAAATGTACAGCAAGTGCCCCAACATTAATAGGTGCACTATCGGTGATTTAGGCACAGTTGTGCAGCAAGCATCACACAATTACTAACAGGCCCCCAAACTGCCACTCCAAGTTGAGCACAGTACACCACAGCACATTACTGTGGCTGACTCACTGTTAAAGTGTTTTTTCAAAGCCTCCCTAAGCCGTTGAGCTCATCTGATAGCCCTTGAGACTAGCTATTCAAACTCAGCAAACAGCCGCTCCACTCCCTCCTCCATCCCTGTGGCCAATTTCCTCCTTTGCTTCAGAAATATTATGCAGGACACAACAGCAGCTAATAACCACTAGGATTTTTTTTTGCCCAGAGATAAACAACCCCAGCATCCTCTCAATCTACCAAAAGCACATTCAATTGTCATTCTGCACCTGCTGAGCCTGTAGCTGAATCTTTCCTTCATGCTGTTGTTGGCTGGCGTATGGCTTCATGAGCTGGGGAAGTAATGGATAGGCTGGATCCCCCAGCATCACTATTTGCATTTCAAGATTGTCCATGTTAATCTGCTGGTTGGAAAAGAAGGTCCCTGCTTGTAGCTTTCTGAAAAGTCCTGTGTTCTTAAAGATGCGAATGTCATGCACCTTTCCTGACCAGCCTGTATTGATGTCAGTGAAGCATCTCAGATGATCCACCACCTCTTGCATTACCATGCAAAAGTAGCCCTTTCTGTTCAATGGACTCTGTGGCAAGGTGCTCTGTGGCCAAAATGGGAATAGTGCACGCCATCTGTTGCTCCACCACAGTTCAGGAACTCCATTGCTGCACTGTGTCCTGCATATAGCAGGAGAAAATTAATGGCCCTGTACACTTGCATGACAGTGTCCTCCACAGTGGATTATTCCACTCCAGAATGACTTCCCACTGACTGGTGGCAAACCAGTGTTGCAAGTTTCCACAGTGTGATCGCCACTCACTTCTTCACTGTCGGTGCAGCTCTCAGTTTGGTGTTCCTGTGTTGGAAGAATGGTGCAAGATTGGCGTGCAACTCCAGAAATATGGCTTTGCCCATCTGAAAGTTCTGCAGCCACTGCTCGTCATCCCAAACTGGCATTACAATGTCATTCCCACCAGTCAGTGCTTGTTTCTTGAGCCTACAAGTGGTGCTCCATTGTTTGCCACTGCTCTGTGAACACCACCAACAACCTTGATTTGGTTCTCACTATGTCCCAAGGCAAACTGACCACCAGGAAATTGTCATGTTGCCTGTACTTGTTATGGCTTTGCAAATACCAGAGATGGTGCCTCCTGCACTTGCAATGCTTATGACAATAGTGCAAAACTGTGACAGTCCTGTGTGGGTTTGTGGGAAATTGAAAATAGGCATGAAAGTTCCGGGATAGAGATATTATGGAGGGAGAACATTGGATTATGAGACATTGATCCTTTGCTCCCTGTCACCCTGTGTGACTCATTTCTGTCCCCCTTATGCATTGTCAAAACTACCCAAAAGACAGTGTGCTGAATGCTGGCAGGTTGCACACTGAGATACCTACTCATGGTGCACTGCACTGCGCATTGACGCAAGCACTTCTGCAGGGCCGGATTAACTCTCCTGTGGGCCCGGGGCTATTAGATTTTGTGGGGCCCCTGTATACAAGTCTTTTTTTTCTAATTTAAAACAAAATGATCACAATTATGGCACTGAGGCTATTAACACTTTACTAAACTTGCCTTTTAATTAATATAAAGCTGTTCTGTGGTTACATTTCAGTCTTAAAACATGTAGAATATAGTTAAGTTAATTCAAAATAGCCTACTTCTTACCTTAGAACAGCTGTTGTTCTTTCTGAGAGGGAGTTTTGTGCAGCAGGGGGCTCCAGGCTAGGAGAGAGTGTTGGGGTGCAGGAGAGGGTGAGGGATGTGGGCTCTGGGAGGGAGTTTGCTGCAGGAGGGGATTCTGACCTGAGGCAGGGGGTTGGGGTGCAGAAGGGGGTGTGGGTTCTGGGAGGGATATTGGGTGCAGGAGGAGATTCTAACCTGGGGCAGGGGGTAGGGGTGCAGGCAGGGATGTGTGCTGCCCATGCCTGCAAGCGCCACACCCACAGCTCTCATTGGCTGATTCACAGCTAATGGGAGCTGTGGGGGACAGTGCTGGGAGCAGGGGAAGTGAGTGGAGCCATCCCCCTGCCAGGGGCTGCAGAGACGTGCCAGCAGGCAGCTGGCCGCTTCCTGGAGCAGCATGAGGCCATGGCATGCAGGCAGCCTGCCTGAGCCCTGCTGTGCTGGGGCCCCCCTTAGCCCAGGGCTCTGGGCTGCAGCCCCTGAGTTAATCCAGCCCTGCACTGCTGGTGAGTAAACATGGTGCCGACACAAGGAGCTAAGTATGCACACGCACAAATGATATGCTAAATGTGGGGGCTCTATGCCAACTTAACTTGCTTTGGCAAAACTTTGTAATATAGACTTGGACACTTTTGGACAGTGGGACTTAAACTAGTTCATTTGGGTTGTTTTGAAAAATTTACCCAATATCAGGAATTCTGATCTGTACTTATTCTTGGTTATTGTGTTTTGTCTTGGGGTGGCAGTGGATATTCAAGAATGACCTTTAGTGTGCAATTGCTGACATGGAGTTCTTAGTTAAGACACTTGAACAATGCATTGATTCTTTCAGCATAATCATTATCTTTAACTACACTGTAGCATAGATCGTACACACTGTAACTGTGGAGAAGTAATGTCATTTGGGCATCTTGTAAAATGGCTGAGTATAATCAATGCGCTCCCTAAAACTTTCATTATCATGAACAGAAATGGTAAGAAGTCAAAGGTATTTGTTTGTACAATTATCTTCTTAATCTCAAGGGTCGCCAAGTGAGTACTGGCATAGTATCCTTTGAGACATTTGAAAGACTGTTGGTTACTTGCAATTTCTTGGGGGTAGGAGGGAAAGCACTAAGACTGGTTGAAGGACAAGATTTAGTGTCCCTCACCCCCTTCCTCACTCCTTTCAGAAAAAAAGGTAACCAAAATATTTTCCCACTCTCCTCTTCTCAACTCACGTTCTTTTCTGGGACCTGGTTGAATGTCTAAAATTCTGGAAGACTTACTAATTAGGTGAGTTAGTCTCTTTGTGTTGTACTTCCTTTCCATGTTGCAGGCCATTGCAGAGAAGCTAAATGAATTATTTGAATTGTTCCTCACTGCAGAGGTTGCGGGTAGAGGGAGATATGTACATCAGAGCTATTCTTTTTTTGGCAACAGATCTGAAGTTCTGTCACACACTGATGTGTCAATAGAAGAGAGGTTTTAGAACAAATTGATAAATTAAACAGTAATAAGCCACCAGGACAAGATGGTATTCACCCAAGAGTTCTGAAGGAACTCAGCTATGAAATTGCAGAACTACTAACTGTAGTATGTAACCCATAGCTGAAACAAGCCTCTGTAATGAATGTTTGGAAGGTAGCCTATGTAATACAGATCTTTAAAAAGGGCTCCAGAGGTAATCCTGCCATTTATAGGCTGGTAAGCCTAACTTCAGTACTGAGCAAATTGGTAGAAACTTTAGAAAAGAACAGAAAGATCAGATCCATAGATAAACATGATTTGTAGTGGAAGTCATGCCTCATCAGTCTATTAAAATTCTTGGAGGGAATCAACAAGCATGTGGATAAGGTTGATCCTGTCAATACAGTGTACCTGGATTTTCCCAGAAAGCCTTTGTTAAGGTTCCTCACCAAAGGTTCTTAAGGAGACTAAGTAGTCATGCCATATGAGGGAAGGTCCTCTCATGAATCAGTAACTGGTTAAAAGATAGGAAACAAAGATTAGGAACAAATGATCAGTTTTCACAATGGAGAGTGGTAAACTTTGAGGTCTTCCAAGGATCTGTACTGGGACCTGTGCTGCTCTGGAAAAGAGGTTGAAGAGGGAAGTAGCAAAATTTTGAAGTAGCAAAATTATTCAATATAGTTGACCCTAAGGTTGACTGCAAAGAGCTACAAAAGGATCTCACAAAATTGTGTGACTGGGCAATAAAATAGCAGATAAAATTCAATATGGATAAGTGCAAAGTAATGCACATTGGGGGAAAAAAATTAATCCCAACTACACATACATAATGAAGGGTAGTAAATTGGCTTAGAGTGATTGATATTTCTCTTAAAAACTTCAGCTCAATGTGCAGCAACAGTAAAAATGGTTAGCAATGTTAAGAACTATTAGGAAAGGGACAGATAAAATAGAAAATACCATAATACCACTGTATGAATACAGTATCCTTTCTCCTTCTCATGATAGGGCTCTTAACACGTTGTTTGTAATAACATTTAAAAAAACTGTATTAAAATTAACTCAGATTATAAAGTTTACTGTAGCCTCACTCTTCTAATGCCTAGCCTTATTTAAAGGGTGAAATCCTGACCTCGGTGAAGTCAATGGGAATTTTGGCATTGACTTCAGTGGGGTTAGGATTTCACCCAAATTGTCACAAAATTCTCTAATTCTGCCAGCCTCTCTCCTCCTAACTTCACAAACAGTTCCCCTCCTCTTTGTAATAAAATGAAAGGCCCAGTATTTGATAATGTCCTCAATTTTTTTAAAATGACAGTTAGTCATCCAGGCAGGGAACAGAAACAACACCACCCTGTGGCTTAGGTGACAAATTACATGGTGTTAATAACATCTAATGATTAGAGAATACAAGCAATGAACTTGGTTTTACATAAGATGAAATTTGTTTACATAAAAGTGTCTGATTTGTATGAATGTGATCACTTATAATTCTTCAAAGTCTGTTAATGAACTATGAACAGAAAAGATGCTGAAATTCATGCATTAACTTGTTTGCTACAAATTGTTTGGCCAGCTGTACTAGTGAATGTGACAGTCTGAAGAATATTTACTGATATCAGTTTTGACACTTTGCATCTTTGTTTATGGGCCATTTTAAAGCCAAGACTTTTAAACTTGATCAGTTGAAGTGGTTGACATGGACAGGTACTCAGAGGCGCACACAGAATAAAATTGTATACCCTACTAGATATATTTATCTCCATTTCCTTCTCCAGTTTTCTCTTTCTTTAGAAAACTACATGATAATCAGAGAGTAAGGTGTTGCATAATGTTTGTGGATGGGAAATCTTCCTTCATTTTCTTTTAATGCTTCCCTGCTAAGAAATATTGGATTTAATGTCTATTTTTCTTTTAATAATTTTATTATCCACCAAAGAGGGCGTTTGGCAGGCTTTGGTAAACAGAAAAATAACAAAATGAACTGGAAAACTTTAATAAACATAAATAAAAACTTGAGAACAACAGCTTAAAGATTTTGATCCTTGGATGACCCATTGATCCCGTTTTTCATTCCTGTGTGAAAGTGTGTGTTGCAGCAGCTAGGGGAAAAAGGAAAAATGGCAGAGCAAGAGAAGGGAAAACTGGGTTTGGGGACTAGACTGAAATAGCACTACATTCCTTTGTGCCTTACATGAGGCCAATGTTTGTTCTTAATTCAAACACAGAACACTAGGCCAAATTCTTCTCTCATGTCATGCAACCCATTGACTTGAATAGGCTTGCAAGAGTTTTAGTAAGGATAGAATTTGGCCTTTAGAGTTCTAAAGCATCAGGGATGCTTATGGTGCTCAATAGAAACTTCAGGCCAAAATCTGATTCTTGTCCTCTCTGCAGCTTGGAGCCTTTAGCACTGCTATGGTCTCAGAAAAGGTAGTGAAACCTTTTGGAGGCAGCAGCTGTGGAGAGCCTCTGTGACCACACAGCCCTGCACCTGCACTCTCCCCCAGGTGTGAAGTCCATGGCTAGGCCTCTCGCCCACCCTCAGTTATATTGTCAAAAACACAAAATATAAGGTATGCATTTGGATGCCACTACAATTGGCATGTAATAAATCAGTACAAAACCTGAACAGATGCCTATGGCAATAGTGGACTGTGTATGTAAATGGAGGAAAACTGATTTTTCTCCCCAACTGCCTGAAGGTTGAGCCAGGTTGGTCTGGCTCATCCCCAGCCTATAGCTCTGAAATGATGCTGTCAGCTGGGGACCATGAGCACACTGGCCAGCTTTACCTTGCCCCACTATCTGCAGGATTATCAAAAGAAGGAGGGCTCAAAATCCCTGTGTCCCCTATAGCTCCCCCACAAACATAGATAACTCCTCACTACTTGGCGCTGAATGAATAGCCTGCGGGTTATCCTGAAGTCCCATCTCTAATCCTTGCCTGGGGGACATGGAAGGGTAGAATCGAAGAGGCTGAATGCATTTTCTTTGCTCCCTTTATGAGCTGCATGATTCCCAGTGCAAGGCAGCTGCTACATACCCACTTTCTGTGGTGGTGGTGGTGGTGTTCGGGTTTTTGTTGTTGTTTGGGATTTTTTTGGACCTGAGGACTTGTATCTCTGAGTGAGGAGTTATCTATGCCAGACAGTGGGTGGCAGTAAATGGCACAAATGTTAGATTTCCCACTATAATTCACTATAATTTCCCACTATAATTCAAACAAACAAAAAAATCCCAGATCTGAACTCTCGCAAATGTAAAATATATCCACAAAAAGAGAAACCAGGCCTCATTGCTTCTGCAAATTTGCTCCTGCGTGGTAAGGCTGGCATTGTAGTAATTCTGTTGGCTATTGTGAGACATTGATCTTATATGCTATAAAGGGAGAACAGGATGACAGACTGAATACTGCTGCGGTTGTTCTCTGAATTTCTCAGGGACTTGATGGTTATCACCTTTAGACCTTGTGAATTTTGTAGGTAACTAACTAATAAAGAAATAATAAATATTGTGTGCAGCTAAAGTTCAGGGTAGTTTAGATGAAAACTGGAAATGGGCCTGTGACAAACTGTAACTGAATTTTAAATGAGTATAGGACTATTATAACACAATATTGATGTCTTGAATCTTAAATTCTATATTAAGGTCATGGGAATGGCTTAGTGTTTTATGAGCCTTTGGAGTCTTAGCGGCACCAGCTCTTTAATCTTAACTTTGCCTCAAGCCAAAATAAATCTTAATGTTGTAAACTGTATGGTAACATAACTGCCTTGTTCAGTTGTGATCTTTTTTTTTTCCCCTCTAAATGTCACTAATGTCTTGCTGTGGCAAAACAAAAAGGAAAAATCTTACTCTTTCCATTGAAATGGCAAATGGGAACTGTTGTAGGATTGTAGCGTGAACTGAATCTTTATTATTATTATTAATCGTTATTCGGGGGAGGGGGAGAGGGGAGGGTGTATGAGAAGGAATCAAGAAACTCCCAGGTTCTACTCAATAAGTTTTCTAGGCACTATTCTCTTTAGTAGAAATTTAGTTTGGAATGTAGATTTGGCTGTTGGTGAAGCCTACAAACTCATGGATTGGCACCCCATTGTCTCCAGCTTCTTTGGAGATATCCTGAGAGAATACACCTGTGTAGTGCTCCTCTTCTGAAAGCATTAATTCTTGCTGTGGTATCCACCAAGCTACCTGTGGGATAAAAAAGGGACGGTGCTGCAGAGAGACACTGGTCTACCTCATAAAGTTTCTTCAGATCTCTTGTTTAGAGTCCATATGATCCTGGTGACTTGTTGATATGTTTCCTTCAGTTTATTCCAGTACCACCTCTTTTGATGTTTCAATCTTTTTCAGTACTCTATTGCCTGAAAAGGATGGGTCTGGATTATGTATCTCTTCCCAGATCTTTAATGGTGAAGACTGTAGAGAAGCTGATTCAAATAAATTATTCAACATCCTTAAATTCTTTAATTGCACCCTTTGCTCCTTTGTAGTCCAGCAGACCCACTGATTCTCTCATGTGGCTGTTGATTCTGATATGCTTAAAGGAAATTGTTTCTTGTCTTTAGTCATCTGTTATTAAAATCCCTTGTTTCTGCATTACATTTTGAATGCGATAGTTTATCCTTTTTAAAAATTGACTTCACTAGGGTTGGAGTTCCATTTTTCTGATGAATGCCTGATTGGCTCTAATAACCTCTTAAACGTTACCAACCTCTTAAACGTTACCATTTAACCATTCTGAGTCTGTCCTTTTTTGTTTATGGACAAGAATGTCATATTAGTCATGGATAAGGATACAGTTTAGTCACAGATTCCTTTAATGGACTTTAATAGACTTCTGTGATTGCTTTGGCTTCAACTTCAGCTGCTTGGTGGGGCTGGAGCTGTCAGCCTGCCTGCCCTCCTTGGACTTCAGCCACCCCCAGACAGGTTGCGGGCTTCTGTGCATTTTTGTATATTGTATATTGCCCACGATCTGCCTGTGACTTACTAAAATTACCTGTGACAAAATCTTAGTCTTAATCATCGATAAATAGCCTCCTCGAGTCTATGGATTTTCCTTTCCTTTTTTAAAATCTCTGTCTAAAGCATAGCATTACAGTGCTAATTTTGGTATGAGCCATCCCCCCAAAAGTTGATCTTAATTACAGAATAGTGAGCTCACAGCCACTGAATAGCTGAATTATAGGTATTTGTCAACCCAATTCATGTGTTTTTCTTAGAACTCAATAGAGCATAGCTTCTCTTGTGTGCTCTAGGACTAGCTGTTCCAAGAAACTAGTGTTTGAGGCAATGTTTCCCAATGTCCCGTGGGCCCCCTCCACACCCCTGGAAAGCATGAAGGACTAGCAGAGGAAGAGTGAGTGTGTGTGTGTGTGTGTGTATAGACCACTGAAGTCTTACTTTTTTTCTAAATGAAAACTGAGTCTCTAGCTATTATAGTTGCATAGAAAATCTTCCAAATGTGAAGGAAGTGTAATTGATGAAGAGGTGTCTGTCTGCAGAGCTCAGAGCTATTCTTTCAGGATGTGAACTTCCCAATTCATTTCAATGGAGGCTGATTGGCTAAACTCCCATGCATCAGGTTGCTGTGTTTTGGAGCCCTCCTCACTGGACATTTATGTGCTCTAACTTTCCATGGGTCTCCCCTTGGCCTCTCTGACACATCTCTTGGACATGGGCATTCTGTCTGTCACCACTTCATGGAAATAGGTCCACAGAGCCAAATTGCTTAGGCCTCTGGAACCAGTACCGACTCCCTCATAGCCTAAGTGCACCCTTTCCCAGAGCCCCAAGCAGGTGAGTACTGTGGGTTTACAGTTTAACTATTCAGGGGCATGGGATAGTGAAAGCAAACAGACAGGCTTTGAACAGGATTCTAAAACAAATGACTCTTTACTTTGATAGCACAGAAAATACAGAGCTCCAGAAAAAAATAATGAAATACCAAAATGCATTTCCTTGCCTCAGTATCCTCACCATTCAGGAGAGTACTTTGGGCTTGTGCAGAATCCTCTGAGGAGTCCAGAATCCCAGGCAGGGGCGACTCCAGGCACCAGCATGCCAAGCACGTGCCTGGGGCGGCAAGCCACGGGGGGGCACTCTGCCAGTCGCCGCGAGGCCAGCAGGCAGGTTGCCTTTGGCGGCATGCCTGCGGAGGGTCCGCTGGTCCTGCGGCTTCAGCGGACCTCCCGCAGGTGTGCCACTGAATCTGCAGGACCGGGGACCTCCCGCAGGCAAGCCGCCGAAGGCAGCCTGCCTGCTGTGCTTGGGGTGGCAAAATACCTAGAGCTGCCCCTGATCCCAGGGCTGCACATTGCTTATTTTCTGAATCCTTGAGTCTCTCTCTTTATCTTTCTCTCTTGTCTGCAGATAGCTTGCTTTGACCTGGACTGGTTCTGTAGTTAAATAAGACACCCTACTACAAAGCACACCTTTTCTTCTGCCCAGTGCTTTCCGTTTGTCTCTTGAATTTATATGTCTCACCACCAACACCTAATTCCTTTATTCTGCTGTTGGAAATTTTCCACAAGTTGAAGGAACTAGTTCTCCTAGTTTCAGATAACCCATTTTCCCAAGGCGATTCCACTGGAACAGATAACTATTAAGGTCCAATGACAGACTACTGTTCCTGATCTGGCTACACCTATGACAGAAAATGGTGGATTCCGCATACACTGGCATTCAAAATACACCAATTTCTTATCAACCAGAATTAATCAATTTTACAATAGATTCCCCAAATTGCTACAGTTGCTGCTGTTGATACTCTAAATTTCAAAATTAATTATTTCACTGCTCAGAGAATGTCAGAAAGGAGATGATATTATTGACATGAACTGTGACCGTATAGATCATTGTTGCAACCAGGGTCCTATGGTTGCACTAGGTTTTGTACAGAGGAGGTCAAGTGGGGTGTCTATGGAAACGTTGTAATTTGCTGGTTATGATTATGCTGTCTGTATGTGTGTATCATTTTTGTATTTGAAGTTATGAATATTGCCTATGTACTTGTATCTCAATGTGTTTGATTCTAAGTAGCCTCAGTGAAGCATTTGGTTAGCTTGTTGAGAAAGGACTATTCTCATTAAGTGCCCCATCAAGAAACACTTAATTGACAATAGACTTTGGGAGATGCCAATCCATGTCTCAGCTTTCCTGGGAATGTTCAAACTAACATGTAAACAACGGCGTTGGCCTGCAAAAACCTGAATGTGATTTGCCCAGGTGGCTACAAACTCCATCTTGCTGCTGTGATTTTGCACTGGCGAACAAAGGGGTTTCCGCCCACAAGAGAGAGAATATAAAAGGCTCTGGAAACCCCTCCATTTTGTCTTCAGCTGGCTCAAGAGATGGCCTCTCCACCCCCAAGAGATGCCTGAAAGAAACTGGAACAAAGGACAGTAACTATGGGGGTGTGAGTGATTGCTGGACCCAGACTAGGAAGGAGTCCAGTCTGTGAAAGAAGCTTATTGGAACATCTCTCTGGGTGAGATTTCATCTGTATTCAGTTTCCTACTGTATTAGGCTTAGACTTGCGTGTTTTGTTTTATTTTATTTTGCTTGGTAACTTACTTTGTTCTGTCTGTTATTACTTGGAACCACTTAAATCCTACTTTTTTATATTTAATAAAATCACTTTTGCTTATCAGTTAACCCAGAGTAAGTAATTAATACCTGGGGGAGCAAACAGCTGTGCATATCTCTCTCTCAGTGTTATAGAGGGCAGACAATTTATGAATTTACCCTGTATAATCTTTATACAGAGTAAAATGGATTTATTTGGGGTTTGGATCCTATTGGGAGTTGGGTGTCTCGGTGCTGGAGACAGGAACACTTCTTAAGCTGTTTGGGGGATGTGGTTCAGACCCTGGCTCAACAAGACAGGGTTCTGAAATCCCAAGCTGGCAGGGAAAATGGGCTCAGAGGTAGTCTCAGCACACCAGGTGGCAGTCCCACGGTGTGCTGAACCCGTCACAGTATCCTGTTTATGAAGAACTATATCAAGATTTCACAAAGCCGTGTATACGTGAGAGCGAGCGAGCATAGGTGGTGGTGGTGCATGTGCGTGCGCAGAGGGGAAAGGACTAGTGCAGAAATGGATAAATGAAGAAGAGTAAGACTTTAACTCATAGACTTTAATGCCAGAAGGGACCATCATGATCACCTTGTCTAATCTCCTGCATCTTGCGGGCCCCAGAATCTCACCCATCCACTCCTGTAGTTAGGCCATAATCTCTAGCTGAGTTATGGAAGTCCTCAAATTTTGATTTAAAGACTTAAAGTTACAGAGACCCACCTATTTTACTCTAGTTCAATACAGCAAATGACCTGTGTCCCATGCTAGAGGGGAAGGAAAAAAACCCAGGGTCTCTTCCAGTGTGACCGGGGGGAAAAATTCCTTCCTGACCCTAAATATGGCAACAGGTTAGACCCTGAGCATGTGGGCAAGGCTCACTAGACAGACACCTTGGAAAGCATTCTCTGTAGTAACTCAGAGTCATCCCCATCTAGTGTCCCTGCAGGTTGAGATATTTACTACTAGCCATCGCAGATGGGCCATGTGCTATTGTGAGCAATCTCATCAAACCATCCCCTCCATAAACTTATCTACCTCAGTCTTCAGACAAGTTAGGTTCCCCCCTGCAACCACTACTCTCCTTAAAAGGCTATTCCAGAACTTCACTCCTCTGACAGTTAGAAACCTTTATCTAATTTCGAACCTAAATTTATTGTTGGCCAGTTTATATCCATTTGTTCTTGTGCCAACATTAGCCCTTAAATAAACACTAGGGAGGGAGAGGAATTATCCTTCTGATGTATTTATAGAGAGCAATCATCTCTCCTCATTCTTCGTTTTGTTAGGCTAAACACACCAAGCTCCTTAAGTCTCCGCTCCTAAGGTAGGTTCTCCATTCCTCTGATCATTTTAGTAGCCCTTCCCTGTACCTGTTCCAGTTTGAATGTATCTTTTTCTTAAACACAAGAGACCAGAACTGCACAGTATTCTACTGCTTGTATAAACAGTAAGCTTTTGACAATACATGATGAGGCTACAGAGGCAGGTAAGATTGGTTTCATTTACCTGAATGGGGCTCAACTTCTAATTGTTTGGGGGAAAACATAGGTTTAAGGTGTGAAGAAATTACTTCTCTAGAACAGTATTTACAGCTCGTGTTGTAGCACCCATTGTGACACTTGACCAATTTGTGTGAGAAGTTGATGTAATAAATCATCATTTTACGGAAAGTCAAGTGGTGAGTAACTGATAACGTTCACTGCCGCAGTATTTGCTGAAACTCATAGACATCAATGGATTACATCTGGAGGCTATTTTACTGAGTTCTAAATCTGTCATTTAGGTGCCTGAGTAAAGTAGCCTAAAGTGGACAAGGTAATGAACGTCTACAATGTTTGCTGTGTAGAGTTGTCAGATGATCCATCCTTTTGGTGGTGGTGTAGCCTTTCTGATATCTCACAGCACTGTGCACTCAATATCTTCTCCATGAGCAAGAGACCAGTAACAATACCTTATAGTTTGTATATTCTTATGACTTGGGACTCTTATTTTTACTAGTTCTATTTATCTTATTAGAGTCTGTAGAATCTTCAGGATAGTGCTGCCCCTCCACCTCCATGACCTAATCTCTCCTTCCTGGATAGTTTATACTACAATATTATACCATCCCATTGACTTTTTTTCTCTGTTTCAGCAATGACTTATATCAAGGTTCTCTTCTGTAGCCAGTCATTCCAGTTTGTTCTCAGGCTTTTTGAACAGGCAAAAAGACACTCAGCACTAGATTTTCTTTTCTGCAGGACCTTGAAAGTTCGAATACACAATGAGATGCAAATGTTCTCCTCCATGAGTTAAAGGATGCAGAATTTACTATCTCTTTCAGTACCCTAGAAACAGGCTTGCCTATGGCATGTGACAGCACGGCACTACAGTGCACCGCTGCTAACTTGCATGTTGCCAGCCATGACAGTGAAACAGAGCTTCCAAGATTGGTGTTAGCATGAGGATACACTTTACAAAGTAAAAGAAATGGAAAATATTATCTAGTGTTCTCTGTGCTCTGTATTGTCAAGCAAGACCACCACCAGAAGAATGTACCATTGGACTCTATAGAACAGTGTAATAGAAAGTCATAATCTCTTGCATTTATGGCTGCTTTGCTCAGACAGCAAAATAACATGTTTGAGCTTTCAGTAAAATAACCTCCAGTCTTTCTGAAGTTCTGCCAATGTATTTCTGCAAATACAGCTATAGGAAACTTAAACATTCAGCAACTACTTGCCATATTTTCTTGATAAGCCTCAGGCCTCTATTGTATATTGGCAATAAGACATACTATTACTGAAGCACTATTACAATATGCAGCTATTGCTAAGGGGTTTTACTACTCTTTTTACTACTTTTGCTTACTTGAAAAACTACTGATGCAACACAATGCCCAAGAACTATCTGAATGGTCAAGTTTTGCTGTTTCATTATGGAGGGAGAACTAAAACAGTATAGCAGAGTGATAGAAAATACAACTGACCCCTGTGAAAGACTTCTAGGATTTCAAAGACTACTTTTGGAAGCATTAAACACTGAGTAATTTTTTAATGTAGCCGCACTTAATTTATGTAACACTTACATAATGTTACTTATTTGCATGTTGGACCTAATAATCTTTCTCCATCCCATGTAGCAAAATCCTAGCTCCAGTATTGAACTTTGTATTGTATATCATATAGTGCATATCCAGAAAAGATTGCAGGTGTTGTCAATATTTTAGACTGGAGTACTGCAGTGATCATTAAAATGATCAGAGTGGAATGCTGTCTTACTAATTACTTTTCCAAAGCTTGAACTAGATACACACTTGTCCAGAGTATTTTCTTTTTCTTGAAACTGCGTGCACTACAGATACCAACAGACAAACCTACTTACGCAATTGTTCTAAAGCTTAAATTCTCTCTCTGGACTCCATAAAATGTTACTGCATGTACTTTACAGAGATTTTGTAGATTTTCATACTACATCATAAAGTGGTGCTGGCCAACACAAAACATTTAGACTCTGTACTACCAAGTGTTCTGTGTTTTAACAAGCATATTAGATAAATTGTGCCTCTTCTACTGCTGTGTTTTATAATCTCTCAATGGCCTGGTATGCTAGACATAAAGTATGTATTGATCTTGAAACAAGCAAGGCTGTGAAAAATTGTTCATTAAGTATGAGAAATTCTTCTGGCTTGATTTTATATTGGCAGACAATTTCTCATTTTAGCTGAGGGCTGTTCTGATAAATTGAAGGACATTGTTTATTAACCCAATTCCTTCCTTCCTTCCTTGTATTTAAAATGAATGTGAAATTTTATTAGAGATATTACAATTACCTCCACTGTATGTATTTGGAGTGGAAATATTTAATGTATCAATAGGATCTTATATCACAAAACATCAACTGAACTAGATGGCCCACTGGTCTGACCCAGTATGGGCAATTAATGTGTTCCTAACTATAAATCATTTCACCCTGAATCCAATTTCAAAGGATATTGTGCCCGAGAAAACTTGTTTTTTAAGGTGTTTCCACAACCAGGATCTAATCTTAAAAGACATAACCAAAGTAAGCTGCTAATAATTCACAGTGAATAACTTGTGTGACAAATTTAGCCTCTGTTTCTGAGCATGGAATATCAATAAGCTTCTCACAATTTCTGGTTATACAAAGTGATGACATACATTTGTGAGTTTGTTCTTTGCTCACTTTATAGAGTGGAAAACATTTCGCTGCAAATATTCAGAACTCAATACTCTAAAATCTGAGTTTGTTGCTTAGTTGTGATTAGTCATAAGTTGCATAGTAGTGTTTTTGTTCACTGATTGGATAGGTATAAGAGGAGGAAGGTTTGAAGAAAGGATTGTGAGCCTAGGGATTGTGAAGCCTAATGTATTCCAGAATTAATGTTTTCAAACACAAGCATGACATTAACTTTCTGCAAGTATTTGTGCCAATCAAAAAAATTGCGGAAAATGAACATGAGAGTCATGAAAATGCGGAATTCCAACTCACCCCAAAATCAAAGTGTTTTGGTTTTGGATTCAGTTTCATATTTGGATGCAGATTCTGGTCGATTCTTATTTTATCTGTACTAGTTAGCCTACCTTTAACTTTAAATATATATAAGATGAGAAACTCTTCCCCCTTAATCATTTCAATATTACCATTGAAAACAGGACTGTATTTTGTCACAGATTTGTGTATTCCTCTTCTACAGCAGGAATGCTTTGAATATCCCAAGTGTTAGATTTTTAAAATATAAAAATTTATTCATCTGTTCATTTCAGTTCTTAATTGTTAAGTGGAACAATATGGCTGTTACTATTTTTTTTATTTAATGCAAAACAAAGCTGTTTTACCAAAAGTTGGTGTTCTTTTTTTATTTATAAGAACTTAAATTATTTTTACATTTAACACTTAGTACTGAAAGTAGGCTTGTCTGCTATGGCTATTTTTGTGTTAAATAGCCCCTGGTGGAATATAAATGTAATGGCTAATGCAAATCTGTATGCTCCGAACAATTGCTGTGTATATTTAAGTGACAACACCATTTGCTTTGTAGCTGCTCGCTCATGTAGAACATAGATATTTAAAACAGATCATCCCAGCCATACAGTGACTGGAATTCTATAGATACCCTTGCATGATTCCTTCACAAGTCACAGATGTTTAGAAAGAGACATGTGAATAGGAAATGATTGTGTGGAGCTTCATGCCAGTTGATCTTTGAACTGGATAATGATGAATGTGATCACGTTAGGACAAAATAAAAGTCTCTGACCTAGGTTTCCCATAACACAGTTGTTCCCACTCAGTCTTTCCCTCCTAACAAACCTCCCTGCTCTCAGAATAGCAGTAAAGATGAGAACAAGAGAAGGTAATAATTAAGTGAATGTTCCAATTAGAGCTGGGCAAAAAAAAAGTGGCAATTTTTTTCAGTAAAAAAATTGCTTTTTAGGTGACACCAAAACACTTCACGAATTCATGTTGATTTTGCAGAATTGTTTTGGTTAAAATACCTACACTCTTCTCCCCCCACAATCAAAAATGGTTCAATATTTTAATTCAAAACAACTTTGTTTTGAAATTCCTTTAATTTTAATATTTTTTTCAATTAACATTAAAAAATCAAAGGTTAGTTTCAGGTCTGATTTGTGGAATTGCCAACAAACTGAAAAATCAGTTATTTGCACAGCTGCAGTTCTAACCCTTCCTACCTGCCGCTGAGAGGGGGAGAAAGAAGTGCAGAATCAGTTTTTTCTATAGACTATTCAGTTATCCTACTTAAGTTTTGCAAGGTGCTCAGGTACCATGGTGATAAAATGGGTGGTGGAAAATGTAATAAAATTAGATTGACAGAATGCATTAGTTTATAAATTAGGATGAGTAGTTACTACTTAAAAAAAAAAATTATGGCAGAGTCCATGACATCCAGAAAATACACATGGACATTCCCAGACATCCTCTACTGGAAAGTCTCTTGTGGAGTCCCAGATATAAGGGTACGTCTACACTACGGGATTATTCCGAATTTACATAAACCGGTTTAGTAAAACAGATTGTATAAAATCGAGTGCACGCGGCCACACTAAGCACATTAAATCGGTGGTGTGCGTCCACGGTCTGAGGCTAGCATCGATTTCTGGAGCGTTGCACTGTGGGTAGCTATTCCGTAGCTATCCCATAGTTCCCGCAGTCTCCCCCGCCCCTTGGAATTCTGGGTTGAGATCCCAGTGCCTGATGGGGCAAAAATCATTGTCGCGGGTGGATCTGGGTAAATGTCGTCAATCATTCCTTCCTCCGGGAAAGCAATGGCAGACAATCATTTCGCGCCCTTTTTCCCTGGATTGCCCTGGCAGACACCATAGCATGGCAAGCATGGATCCTGTTTTGCCTCTTGTCACTGTCACCGTATGTGTACTAGATGCCGCTGACAGAGGCGATTCAGCAGCGCTACACAGCAGCATTCATTTGCTTTTGCATGATAGCAGAGATGGTTATCAGCCGTTCTGTACCATCTACCATACCCTTCTAAATTGGCTATGAGATGACAGTTACCAGTCCTTTTGTGCTGTATCACCTGCTGCTGTCATAGGTGCCCCTGGCTGAGATTGGCCAGGGGCACAAAAGACAAGCAGAGACGGTTACCAGTCATATTGCACCATCTGCTGCTATCATGGGTGCCCCTGGCTGAGATCGGCCAGGGGCGCAAAAGACAAAAATGGGAATGACTCCCCGAGTCAATCCCTCCTTTATGGTATCTAAAAATAGAATCAGTCCTGCCTAGAATATGGGGCAAGTGTACAAGAGAAGCAGTGTATCAGAAAACCAGAGAGCACAGCCGCTCCGTGTCAGATCCCGCAGAAATGATGAGCTGCATGCCATTCACAGGGGATGCCCCTGCAACAACCCCACCTGTTGATTCCCTCCTCCCCCAGCCTTCCTGGGCTACCGTTGCAGTGTCCCCCATTTGTGTGATGAAGTAATAAAGAATGCAGGAATAAGAAACAGTGACTTGTTAGTGAGATAAAATGAGGGGAAGGCAGCCTCCAGCTGCTATGATAGTCCAGACAGGACATTAAGCAGTGTGGGGGAGAGGAGCCCAGCATCCCGCTGCTATGATAGTCCAGGCAGTACAGAATCTTTTCTTTACACATGAAGGGCAGGGGCTGATGGAGCTCAGCCCCCTATTGCTACTATGAAGATGGTTACCAGCCGTTCTGTACCATCTACTGGGAATGACCAGGAGTTTTTTACCCAGGCGCCCCTGGCCGACCTCACCTGAGGTCAGCCAGGAGCACTCACGGGCTGATGATGAGGATGGGTACCAGTCCTATTGTGCAGCACCATCTGCCACAAGGCTGATGATGAGGACGGTTACCAGTCATACTGCACCATCTACCACCAGTGAGGGGGAAAGAGGATACTGCAATTGAGTGCCGCAGCATCGCGTGTACCAGCAGCATTCAGTAGACATAGGGTGAAATTTAGAAGAGTCAAGAAACAATTTTTTTCCCTTTTACTTCTGGGGGTGGGTGGGTGGGTGGTGTGAATTGACGAGCTATGCCCTGAACCAACGCGGACAATGTGTTTGACCCTACAGGCATTTGGAGCACAGCCAAGAATGCAAATGCTTTTCGGAGACTGCAGGAACTGTGGGATAGCTTGAGTCCTCAGTCCCCCCTCCCTCCATGAGCGTCCATTTGATTCTTTGGCTTTCCGTTACGCTTGTCACGCAGCAGTGTGCTGAGTCCCTGCTATGGCGTCTGTCTGGAGATTTTTTAAAAATGCTTTGGAATTTCGTTTTCTGTAACGGAGCTCTGATAGAACAGATTTGCCTGCCCATACAGCGATCACATCCATACGGTCCATGCTGGAGCTCTTTTTGCATTTTGCTTTCAGACTGCATCGCCACCCGTGCTGATCGGAGCTCCACGCTGGGCAAACAGGAAATGATATTCAAAAGTTCGCGGGGCTTTTCCTGTCTACCTGGCCACTGCATCCGAGTTCAGATTGCTGTCCAGAGTGGTCAGTGGTGCACTGTGGGATACCGCCCGGAGGCCAATACCGTCCATTTGCGGCCACACTAACCCTAAACCAATATGGTAATACCGATATTAGTGCTACTCCTCTCGTTAGGGAGGAGTACAGAAACCGGTTTAAAGAGCCCTTTATATCGATATAAAGGGCCTCTTAGTGTGGATGGGTGTGGCGTTAAATCGGTTTAACGCTCCTAAAACTGGTTTAAACGCGTAGTGTAGACCAGGCCTAAGGCTCACCTCTTGGGAATTTTTGTGGGGGGAAGATTGCAATATTACCACTATCTGTTCTTCCACATGGGTGAACCTCTCTTGTGGTGTGACTGCCTCTCTGTGTGTAGGGAGGTGAAGAGTGCACTTTCCTAATGCTGCGGGGTGAATCAAGCTCGGTATTATTTAAATGTTAATGTATTTTTGGGAACAGGGCAAAATAATAGTTTAGCATAATCTGGCATCTATGAATAGATTGCCCATAATGACAATTACTATCATACGGATAGGGAGCGGCATGAGCCATCCAGGTTATACTCTTGTGGCTTGGTCTCAGAGATCAGACTTGATACCATATGCAAAATTAAACTTAATATAGAGAGGAAGGATACAAAACACAGGGAATGCCCCAGAGACATGAGGGGAGAGAACAGTCTATCAGACCAGGAGCTGACAAACAGAAAGGGTCACAGCTTTTAGGCTTGGACAAAAAATTTGTTCTCTTAAACAATATTTCAATCATGATAACATACTTCATGAGCTATGTATCAGAGCAGTTTTCCACAGTATTAGACTAGGTGTGTGAATTTTCTATCTATCTTTTTTATTAAATGATTTTTCATCCATGTCTTTAATAAACCAACAGAATCTGCTTATCTATGACAGCCTGCCTGAGTTGCTGTCCATTGATGGTGGGAAGAATCATCAGTAGGTGACTCCAGAGAGAAACTGAACTCTGACCACTAAAGAGGTAGAAAATGCAGATAACTTGTGTACAGGTCTTAGGTATGTAGGAAATCATTATTTTCACTCTCAAATGGCACAGGAAGGCTTCCTTGGGCCAGTCAGAGTATGAGAAGAATCAAATGACCTGAAGGACACAAGAAAACATCTTCCAGTGTGTTGATATTTCCCAGAATGACTGGGAAGTCAGCTTTAGCCACATAAAACTAGTTTATTTAAATATTAATTTGTCGTTGACAGCATTGTAATTTAGTAAAGAGAATCAATTGTACCATGTTTCCAAATCCAATTCATAATTCAATTAAGTAAATGACTACTTAAATAAGAGCACTTGTATATAATGTTTGAACATTAAACTGTTATTGGAGCAATTAAAAGAAATTTCAAAGGTATTTGCAACTTGTTCAGTTTTATCTCCTTTGTTGTTAGGATCTCAAATTTAAAGACAGATGTGGTAAAAACAAACCATCCTCATGTAGAGTGAATGCATTTTTGTGGCAAAAGAATATAAATCTCTGAATCTCAATGAGGGGGAGGGGAGTGAAAATCATATTTGCTTGATTCTGAGACAAGTGTCAATGAGCATGGCTGAGGAAACAAGGTAGTCAGTAATGTAGCCAGAGGGGGTTGGAGGGTTTTTCTTTTTCCGTTTCCTTAAGTCACAGTTTAATCCTCTAGCTCTGTTTTATAGCTATATTAGAGGGCCATTTCTGTAAGTATATCTTTATTTAGAGCATGTGCATATCATTCGTATGTGATTGATTTTGTCCTGGATTAGACTTTCACTGCTAGCAAGGGAAGTTCACTTAATTGAACAAAGAAACAAAGTTCTTTTTGCTCTCTCCAAGGTTTAATATTGTTTAACTGACACCATCTTCCCTAAGGTATTAGCAGAAATCATACACACCATTCTTCCCCTTCTAGGGTGCAAGTGGAAAAAAAGTTTTCCTCCTTCCATAGTGCAAACTGGCCCACCCACTTTCACCTTTGGTTGAGTCTAGTATTTTCATACCACTACTGGTATGGAAACCTTGTGTTTTGGATCTAGCTTGGTGACGCTGTCCAGCTGACTTTCCCAGGGTCTTCCCTGTCACAGTATTTCTTCCTGGGAAACTCTGATATCTTAAATACACAGTATATTGGTTTAAAAAGTGCTTTTGGACTATGAAGCTTCTAAAAGGTACCATGTGAATCAATATAGAAAAATGTTCAAAGTGCTGTGAAGAATCAGAAATCGATACATTTTAGAATCCCTTATTGTATCCAGTTATAACAGATTAAATTGAGATAGAATTAGTCGTCATAATGCAATTTGACCAGAATACTGAGACAGGGGATGGGAAATATTCAGGAACTTGTCTTTAACTCATCTTGTGCTCCATAACTATCCGTGGGGTACTGGTTCATTTGATTCATCAGGAAAAAGGGAATCTACTGAAACACCAAGACTACTTCCTTGGGATTTTCTTGGCTGTAGCTTATCCAAGCCCAGTTGTGATTAGGTTGTGAGAAATGAAAATATCCTGATATATATGGATAGTATCTCCTGTTAAGCCTGTGATGGTTATTAAGAAACTTTCACCGAGGGGATAGTAAATACAAAGAAATGTACATAGTTCATATTCCAGAAAATATATAGCAATCTATCCTTTTTCTTTCCCCACAAACTTATGAGAGATACAATACCTGATGGAATGCTTAGTTTATACTGTCCTAATCAATATACTCTATTTCTATAGAATTTCTCACTAAGATTTGTGTTTAAAGTGTGTATTAATGGGTTTAGTCACCAAAGCTGGGTATTAATGGCTTTAGTCACCACAATCCTAATGATAAAACAGGAAAGCAACCTGATTAATGACAGAAGGTTGGGAGAATTTTCTGCAGAAACTGAACCACTTTCATAGCTCTAATCATTGTAATTCATTATAGGATACTTCCACCAGCACAACAAACACTAGTGCCAATCTTGCTAATTCTCTGAGCTTATTTACCCACTTGCTTAAGAAGATTGCATGCACAATACTCTTTACTCATTCTCTTCTTTATCACATCATGCTTTTTTCTTTTACCAAGAGTTCTTTTTTTATATATATATTTGGTGCAGTACTCTTTAGAGCAATGGACGTTACCTCCCTGCTTCTCTGCAAACTCCCAACAAGGCAAACCCTGCAGAAGTGATGGAATGGAAAAGCTGAGAAAGATAAAAGGAATGCTTTTTTGTTCTCCTCATGTCTCATGAGTAAAAGTACTTTTGGAACATGGCATGAAGGTTGGCGGTAACATTGCAGCAATTGAACAGTAGCAGTCGTGCTCTGCTTAAGCTGAGGAGCCATGGATCTTAGCCTTTTTTTTTTTTTTGTTAGTGCATGCTATTTGAAAAGAATACTGAAGCAAACTAGAATGCATTAGGCTTGCTGCAGAATAAAGAACTCACTTCAGAGCTTTTCTACACAGGTGGATATTTAGTCACGGATTGTCCTCCTGTTGTATATGTACCAGTACATTTATAACTTTATTCTCTCCATTTTTTTTAGCGGGGGTTGGGATTTTAAACATCTAGGATATTAGTGAAATTTCACAGGCATTATTGAATAACTTGCAGACTATTATGAAAAGAAGACGTCATTACCGAACTCACTCACATATTCTTATTTGTAGTAGTTCCTCTACATTTTACTCTTTATCATCACTTCCATTTTAGCTGTCTGATGCTGTATTATTAAAATTTTGTTTTTATACTGTTTAACAAAAAGCATGCTAATATGAAATACACACTAATGTCTAGAATAATTACCTTTATTCATATTTTTGTAGCAGCTACAGGTCCCAACAGATCATAGCCCTATTGTGGTGTGTAGTAATGGTTCCTGATCCTAAGGCTACAGCCAGGAAACAGAGGTAGAGAGAGCAAGGCCCTAATTCAGTAAAGGTAGCTAAGCACATGATTCAGTGGGACTATTTGCAAATTAGACGTGTTTAAAGTACTTTCATGAGTCAAGTTTAAGTGACATGCCCAAGATCACACAAGAAGTCTGTGGCAGAGATGGGAATTTGGATCTTGATCTCTTTTGTGTTAGACTGACTTTAGCACCAGACCACTCTTCCTCATCGTAATTAGGATTTTATAATAAAAGAACACAAAGTAACATGTTACACTTCAGATTGTACCTAAAGTCCTATTGAATTGCATTAAATGCCCACATTTAAATCAGAACAATTGTATAATTCACATTTTAGGATACTCTGCCCTGTCTATTAGCCACTTGAAAGTCTTTACTTTTTAATAGCTATTCAGTGGCCTATGTTAAATTACTTGAGGGTCTCAATCTAATTCCTATTGGACAAGAGTCTACATCACTAAACTTTCATCCCATTGTCATAAATTTGTTAGCCTAGCCGAATGAAGGCTGCTGATTGTTCTCTTATAAATAACTCAGGTGGTACACAGCAGAGAGGGGAAAGAGTTATTTAAGCTAAAGAACAATGTTGGGACAAGAACAAATGGGTAAAACTGGCTGTGAATAAATTTAGACTGGAAACTAGAAAACTGTTTCTAACCATCATTGGAGTGAGGTTCTGTGATGCAATTGCAAAGAAGGCTAATGTCATTCTGGGGTGTAATAAGAGAAGTGTTGCATGATAGACATGGAAGGCAATTGTCCCAGTCTATTCAGCATTGGATAGGTCTCAGCTGGAATACTATGGCCAATTCTAGGCACCACACTTTAGGAAAGATGTGGACAAACTGGAGAGTGTCCAGAGGAGAACAACAAACATGATAAAAGGTTTAGGAAGCCTGACTTATGTGGAATGGTTTAAAAAAACAACAACTGGGCCTGTTTAAGCTTGAGGGGAAAAAGAGTGAGGACAGACCTGATAAGTCTGCGCTTTATTAGGGGCTGTTACAAAGAGGATTATGATCAATTGTTCTCCACGTCCACTGAAGGTAGAATGAGCAGTAATGGGCTTAATCTGCAGCAAGGGAGATGTAGGTTAGATATTAGGAAAAATCTTTCTAACTGTAAAGATAGTTAAGCTCTTGACTAGACTGCCAAGAGAATCCCTGTCATTGGACGTTTTTCAGAAAAGTTTGGGGAAACAGCTCTCAGGGATGGTCTAGGTTTACTTGGTCCTGCCTCAGAGCAGGGGGTTGGAACTGATGACCTCTCAAGGTCCCTTCCAGCCCTACAGGTCTGTGTTTCTGGAACAACCTCCCAACAGGAGTAGTGGGAGAAAACAGCCTAACTAGTTTTAAGGTTGATAAGCTTATGAATACAGGGCTGCCTGTGATAGCAGGGAACTGTGGGGTGGGAGGAGGAGCAGCAGAAGCTCTCTGCAATGGGGGATGGGTGTGGAGGTATAGAAGGGGGATTGAGGGGAGGTACTGAATCTCAGCAGTGGAAGGCAGCTGACTCCAGTCTGGGAAAGACAGTCCTGGGGGTTCCTACCTGCTTCTGGGCCTGTTCCAGCCCCTTTGTGTCCTGCTTCCCAGACCTATCTTGGACTCTGCAGCAACTGCTCCAGCCTCTCTTGCTCCTGCTATTGCATTGGCAGCCCCTGGGCATGCATGAGTTTACCTGGAGTCAGAACCCCAATAATAATTCCATTGTGGCAGTGCTAGCCCCATTCTGTCCCCTCTGGTTCCGCCACCCCCAGGGAACTGGATGCAACGTTTTAGGAAGTCCATTCAAGTCCTATGTTAATTTGTTGGCAATCTCAGCCTGTAACAGATCGAGGCCTGAATGAGCCATAAGTATCCTGTCATCTTTCAGAACACTAGCAAGGAGGTGTAGGTGAAATATGTTCTCTGCTTCCTGTGCTCTACCTATTAAGTTCTCCATCCACCAAGTCTGTCAACCCAGAAGTCTTTAGTACTCTCTGAAATTCAAGTACTTATTAAAAATGTTGGGAAAGGTTCTAGTTTGCAAGGTCACTGACACACAGTTCTTTATTCTAATGTATATGTGAACAGCAGAAAGCTCTTGAGAGACAGGAAGAAAAGATATATGGTAGGAAAGGTAAAGGAAGAGGAAGAAGAAGTTTATAATGAAATTATCTCCCTGTTATCCTTTTCCCTCTACTGTGTTGGTAGCCCCCTGTTGTGTCCTCTTATGCTTAGATTGTAAGCTACTTGCAGGCTGGGAGGATAATCTTTTCTGTGTGTGTGAACAGTGCCTAGTTCAATGGGGCTGGGTCCTTTTAGGTGCTATTGTAATACAAATTAATAAAGTAAAGAGAGCTAAATGTTCACTATTAGTGTAACTGGCTAGTTTTATCAATAATAGAAATTAATAATGTATTTAAAAACGTGCTTTAGAATAAGGAATAGACCAATCAGTTTCTGCTGGCTCAGACAACAGTTCTGTTTCCAATTCTGAAATGAGCTCAGGATTATTTTAAAGGATTGTGAAGACACTAATGAAAAACCAAAAGGAATAAAACTGAGCTTCATTTAGAACAAACAGTGCTTACCCCTTTTCCTCCACTTCTGGTATAAATCAGGGAATTAGAGGTTCCAACACCTGACAGTGAGATCTCAGAAGAAGAAGAAAGGGGGTTGGGCCGGGGCCGGGGCCTAGCGGAGGGGACGGGGGGAGAGTAAATAAAAGCTGCCAGAATCTCATTAACATATCTGAGCCACAATCTTGGCCTTACATTGGATTCCAGCACAGCATGTTGTTCAAACTACTCCTCCATAAAGACATTGGCAATAACTGCAGTTAAGTGGAGACCCCATGCTGGCCTCTGCTTTCTCTGGGTAATATATCCCCCTGGAGAAAGGAAATGACTCATAGCATAGTCTAGTAATGTCCACAATTTCTATGGTATTTTGTGCTGTCCTTTCCGATAATCTAAGGTCAGTGAATAAATCTAAAAAAGTAAAATGTCATAGGAAACATCAACCTGATCTTTTGTGTAACAAGAAGCTTGGTATCATACAAAAGAAAGATGTATAAGGGAGGACAGACTTAAATGCTCATGAAATAATGGTCCTTATTCCTTTCTGTAAGAAGTAGTGTTTAAAAAAAAACAGCACAGCCTCTTGATCTTATTCTTTATGATACCTGTATAGAGTCCGGAGTTAGATTCCAACAGAACATTTTGTTCAAGACAAAGAATGACTCAGTTTTGGGCAAACTGGTTATAATTTAAGATCCCACCACTCCCTGCTAGTCACATGATATCCAATAGAGACCACTCGGACACAGATGCCAGCATCTGATGTTTTGGATCTGAGTTTATTTCTGCATTTGGCAGAAAAAACAAGTTTCTGTAACAATTCCCCTATGATTTTGTTTGTTGAAAAGCTATTCACACTGCAGATAAGATTTCTATCTGAGTTCAACCACAATTCACATCCTAACTGACAAAATGAACAAGAATAATCTTGATTTAGATCTTGCTCATGTTCACAACTGCATGTCTGACAATAATTATCCTAAATCTTTGATAAACAGAACGAAAGCCTATGAAATCACATTCCATTTTTTGAAATGGTTATGCTTTTGCAACATTTTTATGTAACACTAGCCTGCATAGAAAAAACAAGACTCAATCATCCCAAACTAAACATGTAGGTGGAAGAAGATATGAATAATCTCTACCAGAAAAGAAGTCAAATGTATGTAACAATGAAGCAAATTACAAGACAGCTGGAGAGTCTCAAATCTTCAGAAAGCAAGGCTAGCAGAAGAAATGAAGCATCTTCTGCTGAAAAATATCCACCCTTTGGAATCCTCTTTCGGTCCACATATCACAAGGTTTATCAATAGCATCCTTCAGGACAAAATTCAAGGTTTTTTGTTTCCTTTTCATTTTTGTGTGCGTTTTATGTTAGTCTGATTCCTGACTGACAAACCTGGATTTGAAAAGGAAGTTCTGAGTGGGATCCAGAGATTTCAGAATCCTATATTTACACATACACCTGGCTAGTTAAGTACCTAAACAGCCCCTGTTATTCTAAAAGAAATCTTTTCAGTTGAGTTATACAGCTTGATACTATTATCTCAGTATTTGTGGGTTTCCCTTTATTCGTGATCTATTTACTGTCCCTTTGGCTTTGGCTCAAACCCCAATTGAAGTAAATGGGAGGCTTTCCACTGAATTCAATGGGCTTTGGACCTGGCCCATGATTCCTATACTAACTACTTAAAACAACCAAACAAAAGCAACCAACCAAACAAAAAAAGAAAGGTGTGACTACTGTATTTGACTTGCATATGCACACTGGATATTTGCATGCATAAAATGTGTGAAATTGTGTATGCTTTACTTTGACACTGTCAGGTTTTCAATCATTAACCCTTTCACAGACTTGGTCCCCTGTGATGCTGGATATACTCTCTGTAAAATGGAAAGCAAATCATTTATCTTTTAAATGCATTCCATCATACATTATGTGAGTCATTTGTGTTCCAAATTGTGAGGGCAGAAAGCAGGACCTTTCTGAATCCAACATGTCTCACTAAGTCTGGATTATTTTTCCAGTCTTATACAAAAAGTGCAGTCTTCTAAAGAGTGCATCTGACAGTTCTGTTAGGACACTGATAGAAATCAGAGCCCTTTGAAGCTCACCCATCTCTATTTGGAATGACAGGAATAAGAACTATTCTTTTTGTTTTAATTAATGTTGGTTGGTAGGTGAAGCACTAGCAGATAAATTGTTTGTTGGAGCTTAAGAGTACACACACAAGCCTGAGCCAGTATTGTTAAATGAATGCATGAATGAACAACAATAAAAACATATAATGAAAAGTCTTTCTTCTCATTTAATTCTAATATGACATAATGCAAGCCTGTGTGGCACTGGGAGCCTTTTCACATATACTTATACCGTTGAAAGCCAATTTTTTTTTGTAAACTCTGAAGGCCATAGAAGGACAGATAAAGGAATGGCAAATTCCACTGAGTGTTTTATCAGCTTCCTGACACGCTCTGAATGGTGCCAGATAAAAAGGTGAAAAACGTAAAGGTCTTGTGAAAGGCTATGCATAGGCTTGTGAACAGTGCATTAATTATACCAAGTATATTTTCAATTCAGACTTCCTTTGTTTTTCTTCAAATGCCCAGATACTCTTAATCTTTGCTGAGATGGCTACTTTAGATGATATTAGAAACAGCTCGTCTGTATTTGGGACTAAATAACTGGTTAATTGGGCTGACTTAGAAATAATCTTCTCTCCCACTGTTTCTTATATCTCCCCACTTGACATTGACAGAGCAGGTAACGATGCCTGTAGCTGAGGTAGTTCAACACTTTCTGTTAAAGACCCTGCTTTTAATATCTTAAAACTGCACCATACTTAAACTGTCCATACTAAAGTTTTCTATGCTGTCTGCTTCAGGATGAATTTTTTTTTCCCAGAAAGTTTCAGCTAAAACTGCTCAGCTGTTTGAGAATGAGGTTTGGGAAAAATGTTGTTTTGCTCATGTTACAAAAGTTCTTACAACAGTAAGCATCTTCATGCTTTGGTACGTGAAATTTAGATGGAAGTTGCCCTACTGTGAGGGCATGTCTTTTTCTGACCTTGTGAAAATTTGTCTGAGTTCAAAGTCTCAAAAAATGGCAGTTTGCAAAAGTAGAGGTTTCTTAGATTTTTGGTAGCTAAATCTCCAAAGATTCATCTGAATGAAGTACGCACCATCCTGGGGCTCCACAAGACTTTCCCTGGAACTGCTTCTCCTAGCAGCCAAGTGCCACTGTGGTGACAAGCAGTAGCACTGAAGGCGGGAGACACACACTCTCTCTCTCTCTCTCCCTCTCTCTCTCTCTCTTTCTCTCCTGTGCTCCCCATACACATTGTCTGAGAGGACACCTGAGAGGACACCTGACTCAAATTCAGAGGGGAACGGGAAGATACTCCAATATTCCTGCTGACTACAGAGCCTTTAGGCTGCCCAGCCGAAACCTTGCCCTCCAGCTCAGCCTTCCTTTCTCTGTCAGCGTGCTTGTGTTCTGAGACGGAAGGTGGCATATATACTCTTCTCCTTCTGAGAGCTTCTCCTGATTGGCTAGGAGAGAAGGGAACCTTGCTCCTCCCTGCACTACAGGACTCCTGATGTCGGGCCCTTAAAGTAACAGAGTCTTTGAATCTTCCCATCCCACTGCTAACTCCCTGGGACAACTGACTCTCATTTAGTTTCAGCCAGTTTCTGAGCCTGTGCTCACACCAACATCCATGGAATGGGGTCTTCTGGCCACCCTTTGGCTTAAAGGGCCAGTACACCCTGTCACAGAAGCTTATTCCATTGCTTAACTCAGGGATCGGCAACCTTTGGCCCACGGCCCGCCAGGGTAAGTCCTCTACTACAGCTGAGTTCCTTGGGCTTTGTGCCTGCACTACAATTCCTCATTCAGCAAAATGTTTTGCTTAAACACTTTCATAGAACCATAGAAATGTAGGTCTGGAAGGGATCTCAAGACATCCCCCATGCACTGAGGCAAGACTAAGTAAACCTAGACCATTCCACACAGGTATTTTTATAACTTGTTCTTAAAAACTTCCATTGATGGGGATTCCACAACCTCCCTTGGGAGCTATAGCAGGGACACCTTTCGCCAGGCTCCCACTGGTCATGGTTCACCGCTCCAGGCCAATGGGGGCTGTGGGAAGTGGTGGCCAGCACATCCCTCAGCCTGCGCCGCTTCCTTCAGTCCCCATTGGCCTGGAGCGGTGAACCACGGCCACTGGGAGCTGTGATCGGCCGAACCTGCAGATGCAGCGGGTAAACAAACCGGTCCGGCCCGCCAGGGTGCTTACCCTGGTGAGCCGTAGGCCAAAGTTACCAATCCCTGGCTTAACTATTCTTATAGTTTGTCCTAATATCTAATCTAAATCTCTATTGCTTCAGATTAAGCCAATTACTTCTTCTCCTACGTTCAGTGGACATGGAGAACAATTGATCATCATCCTCTTTATAAAAGCCCCTAACATGTTTGAGGTTTATCAGATTCCCCCTCAACATTCTTTACTCAGGACAAAATAAACAAAAACAAAAACTGAGCATGTTTAAACTTTTCCTCATAGGTCATGTTTTTTAAATCTTTTCTCATTTTTGTTGCTTTCTGGACTCTCTCCATATTTTCTTAAAGTGTCGCACCCAAAACTGGATACAATACTCCAGCTGAGGTGTCACCAGTGCTGAACAGAGCACGATAGTTACCTCTCATGTCTTACATATAACACTCCATTGCTGAATTGGGGGCTAAGACAGGACCTTGGATCTCAGCAGGTGGAATAGTTCTGTCTGTTAGAGCTAGATTTTTTTCAGCTGTGTTTTAGCAAAAGTTAATTTATTTGTAAGTTAATATTCACACTTTTTCAAAATTGGATTTTAGCACTTGGATCACACTGCTAATGTACTTTATAAATGACTATTTTCACCTTGAAAATCTTAGTGGGAGTTCAGAATTCACTGTAAACACTTAATGTGCTGTGTCTAGCTGGCCAAACTCTGTTTTGCTGAAGACCATGTAATCAAAATGGCATTCCTTTATAGACCCAGGTACTAGATTTTGTTTCTCTAAAGTAATATTATCTTCCTGAAATTGGCCTGGTTTTGTGACTGGAGAAGAAAAAATGAGGAGATGTCATCATTCTTTGTCTTGGCTAATCTTCAAGAACCTCGTTAATGATCAATGGCTAAAGTGAGTGGATGAACTCTTGTCTTGAATTGTGCTTTTCTAACATGAATTAATAGAAATTACTGATACGTGCCCAATTATGTCCGACATTTAGGTGTTTGTGGGATTCTTGGAGGATTTGTCTTGTGTCACAGCAGTACAACTCAGTTTGTTTCAATTAGATTTAGATTTGTTCCAGAAACACCTGATTTGTGGCAGGCTCTCCCTTGCATAAATGTCTCTAGGGATTCTCAAGAACATAAACCATCTTTTCCATCACCTTTTAAAGTTCCTGTAGGCATTTTATTTAGAAGATCTATCAGATGCATCCAGTTATTATAATATGTTCCTGGCTAACAAAATCAGGGTTCGATTGTGCTGTACAGTGGTGGGGAGGGCCTGGGAAGAGAGTCTGCAGGAATCATCCATCCCCATGATTGCCTGGCTCCTGTAAAGGCCAGGCAGAACTGTAGTCCTTGCACTTGGGAACACAAGTGGTGCTGCTTCCCTGCTCCTTAGGGATGCAGAGTAGTATCAGCGTACAGGGAGCAGCAGGCTGCATGCCATGTGAGGCATAGTAGTGGGTGTCCGCTCTATCCATGTCAGTGATCTTGGGCTCTGCAATGTCTTATTCAAGACTGTGCCTAACAGCCACAACTTAGGCCTCAGGTGGAAAAGGGCAACCAAACTAAAGAGTATCTAGAGTCTAAAAAACTGCCTTGCTGGTCTGGATGTTGGTTTTTCATTATATTAAAACTACTATATACTAAAGCCACACTGAGGACCATATTTTCATAGATGGATAGGGATGCAATAATAACTTAAGGTGCATCTACACTGCAAAAAAGTGGCAGCGAGTCTCAGAGCCCAAGTCAACTGACTTGTGTGGCTCATGCTACAGGTCTGAAAAAAATAGCAGTGTAGCCATTCCCACTTGGGCTGGAGCCCAGGCCCTAGTGAGGCGGAACAGTCTTGGAGCCCAAGTGGGAATATCTACATGCATATTTTTAGCCTCGTAGCACAAGTCTGAGTCAGTTGGCCCAGGCTCTGAGATTTGCTGCAATGGGGCATTTTTTGCAGTGTAGACATACCGTTAAAGGTATGATTCTTAAAGCTGAGGATTCTTTTCTACTTTCCTGCACCACTGGAGAACTGTCTAGTCAAACTGTATCTCTGTAGTATCAATTCTGTAAGTAGACCTGAGGAAACTGGAGAGATTATTGGCCAACCCCTAGATGTCCCTGGTGAATTCAGTGGTCAGGGTTTTTGTTTACCACTGCCATTCACTGAGGGAATATGTCAGACTTGCTCTG